>NC_048302.1:124640118-124832899 GCF_013100865.1 Trachemys scripta elegans
GCATAAGCTTTCATGGGTAAGAACCTCACTTCTTCAGATGCAAGATGCATCTGAAGAAGTGAGGTTTTTACCCACGAAAGCTTATGCCCAAATAAATCTGTTAGTCTTTAAGGTGCCACCAGACTCCATGTTGTTTTTGTAAATTAAAAAGAAACATTACCACTGTTCCTCTGATGGAGTAGAAGTAATTTCCACATATAGGTGGAAAAATTCTACCCCTGAAGAAAATCCCCAAAAGCCTGGCCTTTACATTTGGTTCCAAAAATACAAAACAGTCATTTTTCTCCTCACATTTTATTCCAAGGAAATTGTTTTGTTTTACCATTAATCAAAGTTTTCTACTGGAATTGTGTACCATTAGTAATTATTTAAACTGACTAAAAGGGCACTTGACAACTTTCCCTTTCATTGTAAAAATACGTCTTTCCCAGGATCAGGAGGGTCCTTCCAATGTGCAAGAGTAAGGCCTGGATAGTTCAGCTGGTAGTGCCTCACCAGCATAGACCCCAGACCTCTGATCTGAGAGTCCAAGTTTCCTGTTCAGCATCATTGGTTGGGGAGGCAGAGCGGTCTGATGGATAGGGCATTGGTCTAGGACTCTGGAGTTCTGGCTTCTATTCTCAGTTTGACCACTGACCAGCTGTGTGATTTTGGTCAAGTCACTTCACCTCTCCATGCCTCTTTTCCCTTCCTGTCTTATGTGTTTTGATTGAACAGTGTAACTGTCTCTCTGGCTGTGTTTGTACAGTGTCTAGCACAACGGGGCTCTGCTGAGAGCTAGAACCTCTAGTCACTGCTAGAATACCAATAATAATTAATAGACTGTTTGGAGAGTGTTTAATGTATATTATTTCTCAGCTGGGCAACTTGCCAGCAATAAATGCAGATTGCCAAATTTGTTTTCACTTGCAGATATACGACATGAGCACCCTTATACTTTTTATACTACATGGAAGCTCCATGCCTGTGAAACATTAGGGCATATAAACCTCTGAGAAGCCTGCATTTGCCCAGAGGATTCTTGTACATTCCTGTAGCTTTCAGATACGAAAATGAACTGCATGATACACATCCACAGCCACAAAATGAGTAGATCTTATTTCAAGCCTACTTGCCTCAGCAATGTTGGTTTAACTGCTGGTTAAAGTCTGTGGCTCGCTGGTAAAATTAAAATTTCTCTTCTTAACAGTGAAATGATACACAAACCTTTATGAAGCTGAGATAAAATCTGTTTGTCTATTTATGCATTTCTAAAACTCCCACCTTGGTAATATTGATTTATGTCTTGGCAATCCTCCTTAGAAAAGAGCGATTCTGGGCTGTATTATGTTTTTTACCAGTAGTAAATATAGTAGTTATTCTGTGTCTTCGCTCTAACATGTTATTACCTTTTCCTGAGCACTATTCAAAATAGTCAACAAAATTGTCCCACAACCTCAATACAAAACACAGTAAGCCAGTTTTCATCCTGTTTTAATTTTGGCTTCAAAGCAGAATAACAAATATGTAAATATATAAACAAAATTTTTACACTGTAACTTTTAAAAATTACCCTTCTGATTATTTTAAGACAGTATTGAAAGAGGTTAAAAATTAATCTACAGCCATTTATGCTGAATGAACTCAGTGTTTTGTGTCATAAATTTCACTTTTCAGCAGGATGGCCCACTACCAGAAGAGGCTCAGAAATATCAACATTAGTGTTAAACAGTATTTTCAAATACATTTCACAGTGCATGCATACTTGGAAGTAATTCTCATCATATGAACTTGTTAATTAACATACCAAGCCAAGCAGGTGAATACAATAAAATAGCTTCTTTAGAGTTCTTTCTTACCGGGAGAAAAAGGCAAAAATATGGAATAGCAGCAATATTATCTCCCTGCTCTGTACGCTTGCCATCTATGAAACCAACTATTAATGCCAAGCCTATTATCTCATTGCTCAGGATGCCGAAAACTGTTCGTCATCTCTTGCCTCAAATAAGCCAACCTCTGCACTGAATTGTGCCACGGACTGGCTCAGACAGACTCTAAAGCAATGGTGGAAGTAAAAAAAAATAAAAAAATGAACAGCTGTTAAACCCTGATATTTAGAAGTGTTCATGTTTCAGTTTGTTGTTGAGGACATTTAGTTCCACTGGTTCATGTAGTTGCTGACTAACAAATAAATAAGATTAGCTTTGTGGGTTCCCCAGAACTGGAATCAGAGTAGCTAAGTGCCAGCTGCCAATCTGTTTTGTTTTGCAATGATACATAGTGAAAAGGAGCTCTTATTCTCTTTTAATTTTAGAGATTTATATTTGGTTTAAAAATCGCTTACATTGGGGTTCAGCAGCACAGCCATTCCTGCTTGTGCCAAATGGTCTGTGCACATTAACCATGAAACCCTGAAGAAGCACTGGAAGATAGCCAGTATGATGTTATATGAGTGCCTCTGTTAAAGTGTAAGTGTGTGTGTGTGTGTGTGTGTGTGTGTGTGTGTGTTTATTGTTAAATTCCTACACAGCTCACCTTTCATTTTGTTCCTTTGAACCTTTAAGCAGATGTCATCCTTAATTTTCCATTAAACAAAGTCACTTTCTTACGATTATTCTTGTTCCAGAGCAATGAAAGTGAAGAGCTGCAGGCTGCCTTGAGTAGAGATTCTTATCCCCCAAAACTTTCTGGGAAACTTCCCCATTGTAAAAGTGCATTAGGTTTTTCCCCAAGGTCAATGTTTCTTTCAGCCTAAATTATTACATTGCAATCGTAATAATTTTTTTCTGTACCAGCAGAGAAACTTTGAAGAAGAACTTCATGGATGTTCAGCTGTACTATAGTATTCAAACCAAATTTGTACCTCCATTTTCATGTCTAGGATGGACATAGTACTTATTTTTGTATCCTCAAAATAGTTACCTCAAGGAGGGCTAGTCTGTTTGATCAAAAAAAGTTTTGTAAGCTTGTTACGGTACACATTTGTCCTTCATTTCATTTGTCCTTGGACTTCTTTCAGGGCTGAGTTGGAGCAATTTAGGACTAATTATTGTTCTCTGGTAGGTTGTTTATGCAGTAGTAGAGTGAAAACTATTAATAATATACTTCACATAAAAGACTTACAGGAAGGATTTTTACATACAGTAAAGAAATCATAAACCAGGGCTGGAGCACCCACGAGGAAAAAAAATCAGTGGGTGCTTAGCACCCACTGGCAGCCAGCTCCCCCAATCCTTCCCAGTGCCTCCTGTCCACCAGCGGCCCTGCTGATTAACTCCTCTCCCTCCCCCTCAGCACCTTCTGCTCTGCTGTGATCAGCTGTTCTGTGGTGTGCAGGAGGTGCTGGGCAGGAGGAGGAGCGGGGATGGGATGTGCTGGGGGAGGGAGTGGAACTGGGTGGGAAGAGGTGGGGCAGGGGTGGGGCCTGGGGCAGAGCAGGAGGGTTGAGCACCCCTGGGGCCCAGAGGAAGATAGCACCTGTGAGGTGAAGTACAGTTTCCTTTCACATATAGCTACTTTGTTGTCTCAAAGCAATCAGGAACCTGGTGTAACTGTGCAGATATTATAATAACTTTGAATTATGTTGTACTGCTCTTTAATAGAGGGTATCTGAAATCCTTTATAAGTCAAGCTTGTATTCTCACAATATTTGTACACTTTTTTTACACATTCTCTTGACGTTACTTTTCCTTTCCCTTAGTTTTTAGTCTTTTCAGCTTATACCCTTTCAGCTTTTTAAAAATTGTTAAAATTTAATCTATAACATCCTCATGTTGATGATGTCAATCAGATTGCTGCTTGCCTTCGAAATGCTGTGTTTTACTCCTTCTAGTGGTATATTGATTACTTACAGCACAGACCATTAAGACAAATTGAAAATCCAATAGTAAAAGTAGCGTTGAAGATGAATACCAGAAACAAAGTTGATAGCAAAGGTGGTTCTTTGCGTAGTGTCCCTTTGGGAGCTCCACCTTTGATCAGTTTGGCCTGTGCATATGCCCCACATATTCTCGTGCCCTGCGCTGAGGTTGCAGGAGAGCCCCTCTCAGTTCCTTCTTAACTGCCTTTGTCCCAAGACAGAGCCTATTGTGTTCTGTTCTCAAATATTTAACTTTTTCTCAGATAGTGACCTTATAGTTAGTTAGTTTTTATAGCATTATAGTTGTTGGAACAATTGTTCCTTTTGTTTTTTCTTTCTTAAAAAGCAAACACCCCCCCCCAGCTTTTTATTCATGAGATAGTTAAATAGTTCAGAGATTTCCCCTTTTAGGGGTTAAATTTTCATTAGTTTTGCTTGGGAATGCCAGGCACCACAGGATTCAAGAGGTGCCTCTCCTGTCATGAGGCTATTCTAGTAAGTGATGGACACTCTCAGTGCCTCTGCTGTGTCTGGGTGATACTCAAATCCCCCATAAGTGAAAGCTCTGCACTTCCTGAAAAGATAGGGATCCTCCCCCCCCAAAATAGAGAAATTAAGTTTAAACTCCTAATGATGGAGCAAGCTTTACATCCAGTTTTGCACCCAGGAATAGAGGACCCCTCTGTACACAGAACTCCCAGTTTAGCTAGTACCCCGCCTACATCAACATCTAAGTTACTAGAGATCATTAGAGAGGTGGGTGGTACCAATTACTCTGTGATATTGAACTCCTCATCTACATCTGTTTCTAAGCAGAAGGAGGTAAGAAGTAAACTCCAAGAAGCTCTTCGTCACCGTCTCACAAGAAGGTTACAGTGACCTTAGTTGAAGAGGAGTCAGTAATCTAAGACAGACTTGGTACTGAGTTCGAACACGATTGAACACAGCCTCAGCAGACATTTCTTTTAAAATTATGAATAGGAACTGAACTCCAGAGTCCTCTACAAGACATTCTTAGCCTGGGGGTTCCCAGTGGTGGATGATATCTGTATTCCATGGCAGCCAACACAAAATGTGTCCAGTGTTGCTCAATGCAGAGGCTCAACTCCAATCCATAGGAGATGCGTTCCTCATCTCATGGATGAAAAGATTTCCTCTTTGTGTATCCACCAACACCATTACTGTTAAGGTTCTCAATGAGATCAAACCAGAGTCATACTGATTGCATCAACATGGCCAAGACTGGGCTTGTACCCCTATTTGATCAGACTCACCTCTCACACTTTGTTGAGGCTTCTCATTAGTCCTTGTCTGTTGACCCAGAATGCTAGTTAAACACTTCACCACAACCTGCAGATTCTGAGACTCCAAGCATGGGTCCTCGATGGTTCTTGGAAATAGAACAGGAGTACTTGTTCTCAAGTACTCCTGTTCTTTTTGCGGATACAGACTAACACGGCTGCTACTCTGAAACTTGGAAATAGAGATTTCTTGCTTTTCAGCGGTACACAGGGCCAGCTCCAGGCACCAGCTTACCAAGCAGGTGCTTGGGGCGGCCACTTCGGAGAGGGGTGGCACGTCCAACTGTTTGGCGGACGGTCCCTCGCTCCCGCTCGGAGCAAAGGACCTCCCGCTGAATTGCCGCCGCAGATTGCCATCGCAATCTGCCATCGCAATCGCGGCTTTTTTGTTTGTTTGTTTGGCTGCTTGGGGCGGCCAAAACCCTGGAGCCGGCCCTGGAGATACAACACGTTTTATTAAATACTTACCTCCAGAAATGGAAACAATATTAACTTTGGTGTAACAGTCATCAGATTTTGCTGACTCACTCGCCTCTTCCCAGGCTATTGGATTACCTATTGGAACTGAAAACATTGGTTCTTTCTATGAATCCTATTAGGGTTCACTTAGCAACAATAGCAGCTTTTCACATACACATAGGGGAGTGTTCACTCCTCGCTCACCCAACTACAGCAGGATTCATAAGGGCTTTATCACAAATCAGAAATCCCACTCCAAGATGGGATTTGAACCTTATATACTTAATTGCCTTATGAAACATTCTTTTGAGCCACTAGCTATGTGTTCTTTATTAATTTATAAATGAAGACAGCCTTCCTGGTAGCAATCACTTCTGCCTGAAGGGTGGGACAATTTGGGGCCTTAATGGTGTTACGGCACATCCAAGATTTTTACCTAAGGTGTTCTCAGAATTTCATATTAATCAAACCATTCATCTCCCAGTTTTTTCCCCAAAATAGCACTGGAATATTCAAGAAACCATACTCCATACCCTAGTGACAGGAGGGCATTAGCCTTCTACCTAAGTAGGACCAAACCATTTAGAAGATCTCCTGGACTGTTTGTATCCATTGCAGACAGAAACAAGGGTTTGTTAATTTCTAAACAAAGGTTATCAAAATGGATCTCTGGTTGTATAAATATTGATTATGACAAAACTCATGTTCAGCACCCTTCAAGAGTAAAAGCACATAGCACAACAGCACAATCTACGTCTATAGCCTTATTTAAGGATATACCAATTGCAGACATCTGTGGAGCATCAGTTTGATCATAGAATCATAGGGCTGGAAGAGACCTTGAGAAGTCATCTAGTCCAGAGCCCTGCACTCATGACAGGACTAAATATTATCTAGATCATCCCTGACAGGTGTCTAACCTGCTCTTAAAAATCTCCAATGATGGAGATTCCACAACCTTCCTGGGCAATTCATTCCAATGCTTAACCACCCTGACAGGAAATTTTTCCTAATGTCCAACCTAAACTTCCCTGGCTACAATTTAAGCCCATTGCTTCTTGTCCTATCCTCAGAGGTTAAGAAGAAGAATTTGTATCCCTCCTCCTTGTACCAACCTTTTATGTACTTGAAAATTGTTATCATGTCCCCTCTCAGTCTTCTCTTTTCCAAACTAAACAAACCCTATTTTTTCAAACTTCCCTCATAGATCATGTTTTCTAGACCGTTAATCATTTCTGTTGCTCTTCTCTGGACTTTCTCCAATTTGTCCACATCTTTCCTGAAATGTGGTGCCCAGAACCGGACACAAAACTCCAGTTGAGGCCTAATTAGCACGGAGTAGAGCGGAAGAATTACTTCTTGTGTCTTGCTTACAACACTCCTGCTAATAAAGCCCAAAATGACGTTAGCTTTTTTTGGCAGCAGTGTTACACAGTTGACTCATATTTAGCTTATGGTGCACTATGACCCCCAGATCCCTTTCTGCAGTACTCCTTCTTAGGCAGTCATTTCCCATTTTGTATGTGTGCAACATACACATAGGAGGGAGGGAGGGAGGAATAGCTCAGTGGTTTGAGCATTGGCCTGCTAACCCCAGCATTGTGAGTTCAGTTCTTGAGGAGGCCATTTAGGGATCTAGAGCAAAAATCTGTCTGGGGGTTGGTCCTACTTTGAGCAGGGTGTTGGACTAGAAAACCTCCTGAGGTCCCTTCCAATCCTGATATTCTATGATTCTAACTGATTGTTCCTTCCTAAATGGAGTACTTTGCATTTGTCCTTGTTGAATTTCATCCTATTTACTTCAGACCGTTTGTCCAGATCATTTTGAATTTTAATCCTATCCTCCAAAGGACTTGCAACCCCTCCCAGCTTAGTATCATCCATAAACTTTATAAGTGTCCTCTCTATGCCATTATCTAAATCACTAATGAAGATGTTGAACAGAATTGGACCCAGAACCGATCCCTGAGGGACCCCACTCATTATGCCCTTCCAGCATAACTGTGAATCACTGATAACTACTCTCTGGGAATGGTTTTCCAACCAGTTTTGCACCCACCTGCTGGTAGTTCTAGCTAGGTTGCATTTCCCTAATTTGTTTATGAGAAGGTCATGTGAGACAGTATCAAAAACTTTACTAAAGTCAAGATATACCACGTCTACCGCTTCCCCCCCATCCACAAGGCTTGTTACCCTGTCAAAGAGAGCTATCAGGTTGGTTTGACACGATTTGTTCTTGACAAATCCATGCTGACTGTTACTTATCACCTTATTATCTTCTAGATGTTTGCAAACTGATTGCTTAATTATTTGCTTCATTATCTTTCTGGGTACAGAAGTTAAGCTGAATGGTCTGTAATTCCCTGGGTTTTCCTAGGATGCATTTCATCAGGCCCTGGTGACTTGAAGACATCTATCTTGTCTAAGTAATTTTTAACTTGTTCTTTTCCTATTTTAGCCTCTGATCCTACCTAATTTTCACTGACAATCATTTGTTCATGCTTTTTCTAATCATTACACTTTTATACCTGCGGCAAGATCAGATGCTTCTTTAGGCAGTGCAGTTGTCTCTTCTTTATTGGACTCTGCTCCAAACCTTCCACTTCCTTAATGAGGGTACTGCTTCAGGATTCACCTGAAGTGGGGCACCCACAGGACACTCCTTGAAGGAGGAGGAGAGGTTACTCACCTTGTGCAGTAAGTGGAAGTCTTTGATATGTGTGTCCTTATGGGTGCTTCACTATCCGCCCTCCTTCCCCTCTGCTTCAAAGTCTCCCTTTGTGGTGGAGAAGGCGATTCGCCCGTGCAGCCCCATATAACCTTGGTGCAGGGCATGTGGATGAGTGGGGCGCATGATGTGCAGGCTACCAAAAATCTCTGATCAAAGGTGCACCACCAGCTGATTGGAGCACCACCAGCGATACGCATCTCGAAGAACTCCAGTTACTGCACAAGGTCAGTAACCTCTTCTTTCGTAGATCTGGGTAGCACACAAGGATTAGATATGGAACTAGGAACTCTTTTCTCAAACCTTGTTTGATTTTAGGGGAAGTGTTTTCTGATACTGTTTTGTATGCATCCTGGTCGTTTGTTTTTAAAAATAGATTGAAGTTAGTACTTTGGTTTTTGAAAAGATTTACTCTGATTGTATTCTAATTATAACTATAGTATAACTGTGAGGTTAATAAAATGACTTTACCCTCAAGACTAAAATTAGATCAACCATAGTTTAAATATGAAGTTTATTGTAGCTTACTTTGAAATGATACAAATTGTAAACTACATACAGGCTAGTCAAGATTCAGGCCCTGAATTTATTTAAAAATATTTTATGGTATATCCAGGCAGTTGAACTACATTTCATCTGTCCACCTGCATTTTGTGTTAGTCAGTAGCAGTGACTATATTTCAATGTAATATTTATCTACTCCAGGATAAAATATATTTAAATATGATGTTCAGTGTTCATACGTACAAAGTAATGCACATTGGAAAACATAATTCCAAGTAAACATACAAAATGATGGGGTCTAAATTAGCTGTTACCACTCAAGAATGAGATCTTAGAGTCATCATGGATATTTCTCTGAAAATGTCTGCTCAATTTGCAGCAGCAGTCACAAAAGCTAATAGAATGTTAGCAACCATTAGAAAAAGGATAGATAATAAAACAGAACATATAATGCCACTATATAAATCTGTGGTACACCCACACCTTGAATACTGCATGCAGTTCTGTTTGCCCCATCTCAAAAAAGGTATATTAGAATTGGAAAAGATGCAGAGAAGGGTAACAAATATGATTAGGGGTATGGAAGAGCTTCCATATGAGGAGAGAGAGATTAAAAAGATTGGGACTGATCAGCTTAGAAAAGACTCATAGACTCATAGACATTAAGGTCAGAAGGGACCATTATGATCATCTGGTCTGACCCCCTGCATGCTGCAGGCCGCAAGACCCTTCCCTGTACTCTACCGTTGAAGTCCCCAGTCCTGTGTTTTAGTGATTTCAATCGGCTGAGACCCTCCTGCTAGTGATCCCTGCCCCATGCTGCGGAGGAAGGCGAAAAACCTCCAGGCTCGGCCAATCTACCCTGGAGGAAAATTCCTTCCCGACCCCAAATATGGCGATCAGTAATACCCCGAGCATATAGACAAGAGTCTCTAGCCTGACCCTTGTTGGCCATTATGTTGTTCATGTACCATTGCTTGGTTTTCCTTGGCTACTATGTTTTATCATTAAACCATTCCCTCCATAAACTTATCCAACTTAATCTTAAAACCAGAAGGTCCGTTGCCCCTACCGTTTCCCTCGGAAGGCCGTTCCAATATTTCACCCCTCTGATGGTCAGAAACCTTCGTCTAATTTCTAGCCTAAACTTTCCCCCGGCCAGTTTGTATCCATTCGTTCTCGTGTCCACATTAGTACTAAACTGGAATAATTCCTCTCCCTCCCTTGTATTAACCCCTCTGATATATTTAAAGATAGCAATCATATCCCCCCTCAGCCTTCGCTTTGTCAGACTAAACAACCCAAGCTCCTCTAATCTCTTTTCATACGACAGGTTTTCCATTCCTATGATCATCTTAGTCGCCCTTCTCTGCACCCGTTCCAGTTTGAGTTCATCTTTTTTAAACATTGGAGACCAGAACTGCACACAGTACAGAGATGACTCAGGGTGTATAAAATCATGAATAGTGCAGAGAAAGTGAATAGGGAATTATTTACCTCTTCACATCACACAAGAACTAGGGATCACCTCATGAAATTAATAGGGAACAGGTTTAAAATAATCATAAGGAAGTACAACTTCACATAGCGCACAGTTAATCTGTGGAACTCATTGCCATATGATGTTGTGAAGCCAAAAGTATAACTGGTTTCAAAAAAGAATTAGATAAGTTCATGGAGGATAGATCCATCAATGGCTATTAGCCAGGATGGTCAGGGATGTAACCCCATGCTCTGGGTTTTCCTAAACCTCTAACTGCCAGAAGCTGGGACTGGACAACTGGGGATGCATCACTTGAAATTGCCCTGTTCTGTTCATTCTTTCTGAGGCATCTGGCAGTGGCTGCTGTCAGAAAACAAGATAGTGGGCTAGATGGATGATTAGTCTGCTGCCGTATAGCCATTCTTATGTTTTTATGATCTGCCATACATCATAGAATATGTCTGTTTATGCTGCAAAATTCAGCAAAAGCATTTATAGAGATTGATCATTTCTTGTTCTCACAAGTAACACAACAAAGTACTGCCATCCATGACTATGGGATTTTAGATACTTTACTTTCAGAAAGGTGTACTGTTTGGTGGAAGTGTTAAACAAGCATCATCTTTACTTTGGAAACATTAAAAGGGAAATAGTGTGTGGGGGGGTTCTATTTAGAAAGAACCATATTGTATATCTTGCCAATTTAATTCCCAGGTTTCCTCTTTGATACAGTAAGAATGAAAACACAACCTACGGCAGGGTGGGCAAACATTTTGGCCCGAGGGCCACATTGGGGTTCCGAAACTGTATCGAGGGCCGGGTAGGGAAGGCAGTGCCTCCCCAAACAGCCTGGCCCCTACCCGCTCCCCCCTCCGCCTTCCGCCCCCTAACTGCCCCCCTCAGAACCTCTTACTCATCCAACCCCCCCTGCTCCTTGTCCCCTGAACGCCCCTTCCCGGAACCCCCCACCCCTAACTGCACCCCTGGGACCCTACCCCCTATCGAACCCCCCTGTCCCGACTGCCCCGACCCCTACCCACATCCCCGCCCCCTGACAGGCCCTCAGGGACTCCCACGCCTATCCAACCCCCCCGTCCCCTGACTGCCCCCCAGGACCCTCTGCCCCTTATCCAACCCCCTCGCTCCCCGCCACTTTACCATGCCACTCAGAGCATCAGGACTGCCAGCCATGCCACCCCGCTGGAGCCAGCCACACCGCTATGCTACCCGGTAGAAGCTTGCAGTCCTGCTGCCCAGAGCGCTGGCGGCACGGTGAGCTGAGGCTGTGGGGGAGGGGCTGGGGGCTAGCCTCCCCAGCTGGGAGCTCAAGGGCCGGGCAGAATGGTCCTGCGGGCCAGAGGTGGCCCGTGCGCCATAGTTTGCCCACCTCTGACCTACAGCATAAAGTATGGATTACTCAGATATTGCCCTTTACCAAATATCTTTAGTAAATTGTTTAGAAATAAAAATTACTTCAGTATATTTGAATGCATTTGGTACTTAGTGAGATTAAGTATATTTTAATCATTACACTTGTGCTTTCAGTTATTGGAAAAAGTGCTTTATCTGGTGATAGCAATTACCAATTAAAATACAATGCTTCTGCTTTCTATGACAATGATAAAATACCTATTTAAACATCCTTGGGGATGGGCCACTCTGCATTGATTGAATTTGTATTTTTTATTACCTAAACATTGCATTTATTTAAAACTAACTTTCTGTCTCACTTTATCCACTGTGCAGTGTTATTTCCTTTTGGAATGATAATTCCAGGCTTGGTATGTCTATTCTGTGTCTATTCCACAAAGCATGCTCTGTCATAAAAGCAGATAACTTTGCTAACATAGGAACATAGGTATTGCCAGTCTAGATCAGACTTATGGTCCATTTGATCCAGTATCCTGTCTCCGACCGTGGGTAGCACTAGATGCTTCAAAGGAAAATCTTGCAGTAGGCAATTGTAGAATAATCTGTCCCATGAAGGTCTCATCCTAATCCCTAGAGATTGGTTGAAGCATGAGGTTTTTATCCCATCAAAACTATTTATTTTATTTTATTCATTTATTTTTGCATTAACTATTTAGATTGTAAATTCTCTGAGACCGGGATCTTTTCTTGGTCTGTCTGTTCAACTCCTAACACAGTAGAGTACTAGTCCAAGGCTGCAACAAGGTGCTACCACAGTACAAATAATAATAATACTTAATAATGAACTGTTACATCTCTGGACACTCTTGTTATCCATGTAAACATCTATTTACTCTTTGAATCTTACTAAGTTATCTGTCTCAACAATATCCTGGGATAATGGGTTATACAGTCTAAGAGTATGAATTGCCTTTGATCAGTTTTGAATTTGCTGCCTTTCGGTTTGATTGAATGTCCTCTTGTTTTTGTGTTGTGAAACATGGAGAACAGAAGCTCCTGATCTATCTTCTTGATACCATTCATTATTTTACATACTTTTATCATGTCCCCTCTTATACTTTTTTACGATAAACATTCTGAATCTTTTCAGTTTCTCTTCATGAGAGTTTTTCCACTCCCCTAGTTATTCTTTTACCTTTCTCTGATCCCCTACCAATTCTGCAATATCCTTTTTGACATAGGGTGATCAGTACAGCACATTTCTTCCACGTTAGAGTGTACAGTTAATTGGTATAATATTTTCTGTATTATTCTTTATCCTATTCCTTATGCATCCTATCATAGTGTTTGCTTTTTTGACTGTATTTGCATATTTAACAGATGTATTCATTGAGCTGACTACAATGACACCCAGGTTCCTTTCTGGGGTTGTTACAGTTAATTTAGAACCCTGTAATGTGTAAATATATAGCTCAAATATCTAGGCAATGTTAATAATGATATTTAGATAACGTTAATATGCATTAGTCCATGTGGAATATTATGGGGGCAGGGTGGCCTGGAAAATGTGATAGCAGAATCAGGTGACTTAGGATAATGGAAGAGGTGGTCATGAAGACTCTTTAGACTTTAGGAGTATAGAGTAGCCCTTCATCCCAGCTGGGGTAATGCCGTGGCAACAAACTTCCAAGGAAATTGAGAGGACAGAGTGACCATATGGAACATGCTGGAGGTGCACTTTATAGGGGAACACAGTAGCTGTAGAGGTTGATGGGTTCAGTGCACCCTCCCCAAGGGAACCTGTTGAAGTGGGACTTGCAGAAGCTTAGAGGTCTTCATTGTCAGTTTTCTCTTCCATTATTCTGATAGGTTGGATGTTTTTGACTCAGTTTGTGGGGAGGGAAGAGCTAAGGGGAAATGACGTTAGAGGGAACTTTTGCTTAGGGTACCCTTGAAGAGACAGGTCATTTGAAAGAGGGAAGGGAGAAGAGACAGAATATTTTTTTAAAACAAAAAAGGAACTAATAATGGCTAAGTAGAAGGGTAAGCTGAGGTGCAATTATATTAAAACAAACAATAAAATAAAAAACCCACACCATGAACTAATTAGATATGTCTATTATCACATGATCATTTTGTTTGTATGTTTCATTCTTTCTCTCTCTTTGTGTATCTTGGCTTTTTAAATTGTAAGCTCTTTGAGACAGGGAGGGCCAATATCCTCTTGTGTTTGATCACACTACTAGCACAAATGGGTCTGATCATAATTGGGTCTTGAGGCTCAACTGCAATACAATTAATTGATGATAATATAACAATAATATCAGAAAGACCTATCAGAAGCTTAAAATCTCATTTTCAACATCCGAGTACCTCAATTACTCAACAAAAGGCAAAACATTTACTTTCTGGAGATCTGCATTCCTTATATGTTTTAACCCCAAGCACAAGTAAATAGTAGCTTCTTATTGAATGAGATGGATTTTTTTTATTAGTAACACAAAGATTTCTTCAATTTCAACATGAAATGGGCTTCTATATGAAGAAATTTCTTGGTTCAAAATCAACAGTTTACTGGCTCTCCTTGAACATCTAAGGGTATATTTTCTCATATTGCTCTGTGGTTGCATAGAACTCATTTCTCTGTTTTTTGTAATCCTAGACTTGAGAGAGAATTTTGCTTTAAGGGTGGGATATGATAGGCATGACCCCAAACTCCCTCAGGGAAGGTGCAGCTTTCATAGCCCCAACTCACAGGAAGTCCAAACCAGACCTCAGAAGTGTGTTCTGTATTGTGTGGAATGTGTTAGTCTGAAATGGCATTGGATACAAGACTGCCTTTCTCAAAGAACTCCCCTGCAACAAGATGGTAACTGCTAGCATCACCGAGGCTTGCGAGACACAAAGTGATTAAGTCACTGCGGAAGGAGCAACCTTCCTCCACTCTGGTCATCCAGACTTCAGGGTGTTACACTGGTTATTGGACAATTTCTAGCACAGATCTTACCACATGGAACCTTATCTCCTCACACTTTATGCTCAGCTTCCACTCATCTGTTGTGGCTTACGTGCCAACAGAAGATCCATCATCTGTGGAAAAGGATTCACCAGCTAGCTGCTAGTGCTCTGAAATGTCAATGCTGTGGCTGACAGTGATCGAACAAGGTGTGATAGGTCCTTTTGGTTTGGATTCCCCAAATAACAGTGACACTTGGCTTCTGACCTTGTGTGCTGCCAAGGATTTGTCTATTATGGGGTCCTCAATAACCATCACACAACCTGGGTTTCAAACAGTGGACATGCCATGGAAGAAATTGAGCACATCTTCATCAGAAATCATTGCACAGTGAAATCTCATTGTGTCTTTCGCAGTGCAGAAGCATCAACAAATTCAGACCATAGACTAGTTGTCACTCAGCTCTCACTGCATCTTCCAACTCTTTGCAAGCCAGATGTCCACCAACAGTAAAATGCCCAGCGTCTTTTAAAGGATCTTGTTAAAGCTATGAAATACACACCGGCCATCAAAGATTACATATGTGCCTTCAGTACCCTGTCAGACGACGTGGAAATTGCCTACAATGGTATATGTAATACTATATCACACACTGCCGCTGAACCAATCAGCTCATGCAACAAACCTTGACTTTCTGAAGAGGCCTTTGCTGTATTACCAAAAAAGGCAGAAGTATGCAAGCAGAAAATGTCCAACAATGTAAAAGGCTGAAAGACATTTTCCAGGCAATGGCAAAATGTGACTCTGAGATTTACATAAATTCCTTAGCCATCAAAGCAGATGATGGCCTAAAGCACAACAATCTACATCTTGCCTACAGAGCTACCACATGCCTGGTTGGCGACCAGAAACAGCCTTTCCCATCATGAAACCAGATGACTCTCCCTGCTCATTAATGGATGAGGTCCTATACAGATGGAAGGCACGTTATGAAAGCTTGCTGAACCATGCATCTGATGATGACTGTCCAGAGCTACATGATCTGGCAAACTGTACAGCTGCAGACCCAGGGACAATCACTGAGCCTCCATCACTCGAGGATGTATGAAAGGCCATCCAAAAGATACTGAATCGACATGCTGCTAGACCTGATGGTATTGCATCTGAGCTGCTTACAGGTGCCTTGGAACCAGTGAGCATTGGCCTGCATTAAATGTTTTTAAAAGTGTGGGCATTTGGCAGAGTACCAACAGAATGGAAAGATGGCATCAGTGTAAAGGTAAAGGATCTCACATTGAGTGTGGCAACTACAAGCTCATTACTGTCGGTCCCTAATCTTGCCTGGCATCACCTCTGGGGCTGCCACAGAGAATCATGGATTTGCAGAATTGAGCCAGATATAGGAACTTCACTCTACAATGCCTGGTATGATGCCATCAACCATGGTCACTCTAGCTGGCACAACAGTCCTCAGTAGGTTATGTGCATTTGATGATGATGTTTATGTATCTAAAGCCTTTTTCTGCTTTCTCTACTTCAGGATAACACTTCAAAGTTAAGGTTACATTTTTAAAAGGAATGGGAGAAAGTGTGGAAATATAGAGTTGGGTTCCCTAAATTATATTATTTCAGTTTAGCTTAAATAGAACCGTATATATGTTAACCTATAAAGCCCTAAATTGTTCGGGCTATATTTACATGAGATATTGCCTGTCTTTCCCGGTGATATCGGCAGCTGTAACCAGGTGAGCTAATAAACTTCTGGTATGAAAGGGGAAAAGGCTAGCTAGCAACAGGGCATTGCCCTGGACTCTGGAACTTGCTCCCTTCCCTGGTCTGACAAACCCTAAAGATTAACAAATCCAGGCTATGCTTTAAAGCTCATATTCTTTTCTCGAGTTTTTAGAGAAGGAGTGGAGGAGTTTAGTGTGCGTTTGTGCTATTGTTTTTAATTTATATTTATGTTGATGATGGGTAGACCATTATTTATGGTGCATTAACCCTTATTGTGTAGAGTTTTTGTCTAGATGTCTGTGTCTTTTAATTGTATAACAATGCCTCAACCTACAGGCAGGTGCTGTAAATAAAGAAATCAGAGATATTGGCAAGTTGCAGAATAGAGAGAAAGCATTAAATAAAGATAGTTAGAAACATACATGCTTTAACAGGAATCCACAGTTAGACCCTCAAAACTGGCTCTGAGGCTCATTTCAAAGAGAAAAAGTTACCTGATTAACTCCATCACTTAAACTGATTTCTTGCATCTCCTGCCTATCAGAAGTGTAACCTAGGGATGGGTTCCTTGAAGTAGGGAGATTTTTTTTTCTCTCTCTCTCCCAGGTGCATCTTTTTGCAATAAATGTCAAAGTACATATTAGCATTTAATTAATCCATTTTATCCTTTGAAGTTACTTTAAATGTACATCAGGGGATCATCTTACTAACTTTGAAACAACATATATAATAAGTTCCTGATTAAACATCTTCTGTCCTGTGGAAAGTTAAAATAATTATATATTTTTTCTTCTATTGGTTTATAGTAAAATTCTGTCTTTCCAAAATTATAGCAACCTTGGGGCCCATTTCAAATGAATCCTTTTATTGTGGTTCAGGATGGATAAAACAAAGATCATACATTCATATCTCTTAGCATCCTTTTTTGCTTTCCTAATGATTTTAGGTAACACCTTTAAAAGCACTTCATTACAATTTTAAATGGCAAAGTCACACTTTTATCCTTTTCATGTAAAAGAGACAGAAGCTTAAATAACAGAGCCATCCATCCTGACAACTTATAGATATGCTAATTGCAAATTTAAAAATACCCCAGATTTAGTGCCATTCTGGTCTTTGTTTCTTCTTCCATTCAGAACCCTATAGGAACCTACCTAGATCCTGTCTTCTTTTAGGTGACAGAACTGCAGTTTGATCCGTGGGGGCTGAGAAGATAAAGTGCAAACACATTTAATACAAAACAATTATTTTTTAATTCTATTATATCTAAAAAGAGGGATTAGGAATGAAAGTGCCATCACAGTTATAACTATGCCATCTCTACTTTAACACTTCCAGACATTATTTGTGTGAAAACATTTGATAATCACACAGCCACATTTTTCATTTGTAATAGTTTTTAGTTTTTATTTAATGCCAGATAAAATGCAATACATGAGTTACATTCTTATTTAAACTGATTAAAATTGATCTCTATTAAGATGTCAGCTATGATAATGACTATTAGCGTAATTTAAACTGATCTTCATTTTATAGGAATATTGAATTGTTTTAACTATATAATCACACTTCAGACTTCCACTTAAGTTTTTCAATATAAGGTTACGTACATAATGCTGCACACCCTTGGTTTAAAAATGATTGTTTAACATGAAAAAGAAGGCTTCCATGGAGCAAATTTTAAAGTGCAATGTACTTTCTCATTGTATCTGTAAAGGTGTTGAGCAAAATATGTCGTGTATGTGAATCAGTATATAATGAAGCTTTCCAAAAAGTGCTTTTTTGAAAATATACCAGTGAATCATGATATTTCCATACTTGCTAATAGAGATGCTTTAGGAAATACTGCTAAATTCTGTATGTCTACCAGATTGTGTCATGTATGGAAGAATCACAACAGATATTGCAATGTGAATATCTGTAACAAAATGGTTAAATTGTATTGTTAAATATAGGGTAACCGATTTTAAAAAGAGACCTAAACAGCTATCCAGTTGGTTTTTGGACACCAACACGCTTCTTACTAGCCATAATTTCTCTTTGGATAGGCTCTAACATCCTTTCCTCAAAGCACGGCAGTAGATGTTTATAAACTTTGCTAAAGTACATCTTGTAACAATAACCTTTTTCTTTTTCTGTATGAAATCTAGAAATAGATCACTAGACTAAAATTGCCCATGTTTTCCAACAGGCTAGAAATACAGAACTTGTGAAAATAATCTGCGAGCATCCAATTTTTAAATTAATTACTTGATCTTTAGTAAATGAAAGGTTATGATGTATGAAGGTTAGCAATGGAAGATGCAAGACAAAATGAGTTTTCATTATGAGAGACATATGAGCAATCAATTTTTGGTATAATATTTAATCAGATACATAAATCCAGGAAACAAGTCACATTACACATTTTGAAAAACATAGTGGATTATTTATTGAAAAACATGGCTTGAAAGTCATTGAATTTAAGGCATCTCTATACAGCATATATTGATTACTGCATGCACTCGTGTATGAATGCCATGTAAATCATCAACACTAATTCTAACATAAGCACTTCACAAAAACAATGACCTGCCTACAGACTGCCCTGTTCATCCCACCCCTGTCTTCTGCACTCACCAGCTCAAGATTGAAGTAGGCCTCCCCCTCTCCCTCAATGAGCATACATCAGATAAAATCCACACTCCCAATCTTTATACAATTTTCCATGTTCACACTGGTGAAGAATTAATCTCTGTGAACATATAATATCTGTGCTGTTACGAAGGTCAGAGAGATCAGTCAATAGATTTGCTAATATATGCTGGTCATAGAAGTTAAAGTTATGTGAGAATAGTTTTACCTTTTATACTAACCTTTTCCAACATTTCAAAAAGCTTTGAAGAATGAGTGTGAATAGCTGGTTTGTCATGAGTAGGACTGGTGGTCTTCTCTTTAACTTGCATCTAATGGGATCCTTCTCATACTTCCACCCAAAGTTGCCTTGCTTTGGCATCAATTTTGGCTTATATGCAAATACGTAGGGATAACGTTGCAGCTAATGTAAATGGGCACATTTACGTCAGTTGAGGATCTGGTCCATCATGTAAGTAATAGCTTTCATTACAAAAGTGAGATTTAGAAAGATGCAATATATCAATAAATATGGTCAAATCAGAATAGATTGTTTTAGCATGTACCAGTTTAATTAACACTAAGAAATTAAAGCATATGTGATTACTCATGATATTCAGCACAAAAACCTCGTTATGCATAAATAATAAACAGTAGTTTTAAGATTTTGTCCAAAATCTATATTTGTGAGTCATTCCAAATTCCTTCTGAAAGACTGAATTTGTAAGTCACATCTGAATTTGGTACATTATTAGTCAGATCTCTAGATCAATCTCCAGTCATGAGAAGACCAAGAAAGCATCTGTACCACCTTTATGCTAATGAGAAGTGGTTAACCTTGCATCTCTGAAGTATTAAGCATGGATAACTGTTAAAAGTAACTCCTTAATCTGAATATGTTGTAGGGCGGGGATGTAAACTTAGCTAATGAAGAACTTGTTTTCTTAGCCAAAAAAATCCACTGAGCTTCTTTAACAGTCATCAAATTTAACTGGCATTGGGTTAATTTTAACTGGTAAAATGTGAAACAAGAAGAAGAGGCCTGACTGTGCTCAGCCCATGTGACAAAGAGGGAGAGGTGCAAGGAGTCTCCACTCCTCCTTGCATGCAAAAGGTCTTTACACTTTCTGAGCAGGATGACTGCTCTAGGCTAGTGCTGATGCTGGTTTCCCCAGAGAGGGTGAGGAAGGGTCAGAACTATGATCCCATCCTCCCTCTATGCTGGTCTGTGAAGCTGCATGTATGCTGCACCCAGAGGTGAAAGTAAGCCGGTATGGCATACCGGCAAGAGCCAGTACGGAGTGCCGGACTGGACCGGCTTCCACGACAGTGATTTAAAGGGCCCAGGGCTCCAGCCGCTGCGGGGAGTCCCAGGCCCTTTAAGGCGCCACCGGAGCTCCAGCAGCCGGGCTCGGGCGGGGATTTAAAGGGCCCACCTCTTCTGGTTGAGGCCACGCCTCTTCTGGCTGAGGCCACACCCCCACTCAGGAATCCGGCATACCGGTAAGTCCTTTAAGTTACTTTCACCCCTGGCTGCACCCAATTTTAGGTCTGCACAGCTGCCACTCTGCTCCTAAAAGCATGTTGCCCCAGGAGCATTTGGGGAGGTGATGTGCCTCTGCACTGCCCCCTACAAGTAGCTCAATCGTAGCGGGATAATTTAGCCTGGACAATTTATGTCATCAGATTGTTGTAATTATCTGCAATTGTAAATTTTAAAATAGTCCAACAACCAAGTTGATATACAGTACATTGATTTAAAACTTCATTTTAAGAGGCTATATTTTATTCCTTGAGCTACAACAAACATGTTAATAAAATATGGATTTATGTTACTGAAAATCTTTCAACCTTCTAATGCAACAGTGAATTAGAGTTCATTTTGGCACACAGACCTATGCTGTGCATTCCTATTTATTACATGCTTAATTAAAATCCCCTTAGTCTCTTAATTTTTACAGACTGAAAAAAACTTGTCTGGATAATAATGATTTTTGTTTTATTTTCTGTAGGCTGTTTTTACATCTTTTTATTCACATCTGAGAAGCTGAAGTTAGCTTGAATTAATTATTATTATTTTAAACAGTAAATAATTTCAAAATTTCACAGCAGATTTTCTATGTTTATATGTCAGGGTCAAGCCCTATTCGCACTGAAGTTAATGGCAAAACTTCTATTGAATTCAATGGGCTCGGGGTTTGATCCTTAAAGAATAAATGTTTATTTTCTAGCCTACAAAATACAGCCCACTAAAATACAGAATACAAAAAACTGCTGTTTTCATCATAAATAGAATTGATTGTGAATGACCGTGGACCAACCCATCATTTGTGCCTTGCTCCATGTCTCAGAACTACAGTATTAAACATACAGCACTGTTAGTGCACACAGCACTTTGCAGATCACAAAAACATAAGTTCCTTGCCCCCAGGAAGTAATCATCAAATTCCAATATTCAGTTCATAGGAGTAAACAGTTCAACTGTGAGAAGTTGGGGAGGCTATTTTGGAGTTGAGTTTAACATAAGGATTCATGAAAGGAATGTTTTTGTAGAAGGTTGAGAGAGGGGACATGTGCTAAACGTGGGGTCGTTTTAGTGCTTATGAAGTGACAAAAAACCAAGAATAGTAGGAAGAAACAGAGGGTCTGATCCTTGACTTACGAGACCATTTTCAGTTCATAAAGTCACCTATGTGCAGGATCTGGGCCAAAGTACACAGTGAGAAGAGAATGTTTTAGTTCCCAAACCTAGATCTTTAGAAATTGTTTCCCTTATGCTCAGATTTATCTACTAGTTCTTGTAATATAAAAACGGGTTATTTTACCCATATGGAACTCATCAGTGAGTCTGTTACAAGAGCCATAAGTTTTTGGATAAATGAGGCTGCTTTAGCTGATGTTTCCAAAACATAGTAATTCCATTAAGGTGGGTGTTAGTCTTGTATGCTTGCAAATCTGTGGGACTTCACAGTAGTAAAAGACATGGAATAAATGGAAGACCTGCTGGACTACTAAGAATTCACCAGACAGGGAGGAAGAAGAAGGAAACCCTATCAAAGGTACATCGTCTGCCCCTCTCACCCCCAAATACCCTTAGAAGATTTCTCTCATGGGAGAGGAGATGTTCTTTAGATCCAAGCTTTGCATACATTTTTCAGAAAAGGAGACATGCAGTGCTACTGACTCACCTACGCTACCTAGCAGGGATGAATGGAAGTGTACGGAACTGGCTTTAGTCCTTCCTTTCAGAGAGTTCCTAGAGCATAGTAATAATCTATCTAGGTATTATGAGCTGTATCACTGCCCTACCTGTGCATCTCCCCAATATTCTATGAATTTACTTTCTCAACAAACACGCCTTTGAGGTCAGGAAATGTTATTCTCATTTTACAGGGTGGGAACCAAGGCACAGAGAATTCATGTGATTGACCTAAGGTTACAGTGAAAAACTATGTCAGAGGCAGGAGCTGAACACAGGTCTCCTGAGTTCCACAATATTACCCTTTTCTCCTAATGACGAGCAGCCTTATCTCCATCACAAGAGCGTTCACCAATAGAGCTCTCCAGCATCTCCTTTCCCCCTCCCAGTCCTATTCAACCCTGATGCAAATCCAGAGGAGGAGATCGTGAGAGTCATTAACAAAAAGAACAGGAGTACTTGTGGCACCTTAGAGACTAACAAATTTATTAGAGCATAAGCTTTCGTGGGCTACTGCCCACTTCTTCGGATGCATGTAGAGTGGAACATATATTGAGGAGATATATATACACACACATACAGAGAGCATGAACAGGTGGGAGTTGTCTTACCAACTCTGAGAGGCCAATTAAGTAAGAGAAAAAAAAATTTTTTTTGAAGTGATAATCAAGCTAGCCCAGTACAGACAGTTTGATAAGAAGTGTGAGAATACTTACAAGGGGAGATAGATTCAATGTTTGGAATGGCTCAGCCATTCCCAGTCCTTATTCAGTCCTGAGTTGATTGTATCTAGTTTGCATATCAATTCCAGCTCAGCAGTCTCTCGTTGGAGTCTGTTTTTGAAGGTTTTCTGTTGTAAGATAGCCACCCGCAGGTCTGTCATTGAATGGCCAGACAGGTTAAAGTGTTCTCCCACTGGTTTTTGAGGATTATGATTCCTGATGTCAGATTTGTGTCCATTAATTCTTTTGCATAGAGACTGTCCGGTTTGGCCAATGTACATGGCAGAGGGGCATTGCTGGCACATGATAGCATATATCACATTGGTAGATGTGCAGGTGAACGAGCCCCTGATGGTATGGCTGATGTGATTAGGTCCTATGATGATGTCACTTGAATAGATATGTGGACAGAGTCATTAACGTCAATGTCAGAAATTAAATGCCAGAAATGGTTGGAAAATACCTAGTTCTAAACATCCAATAAAAGCTGCACAAGCTCCCAGGTGTTTTCCAGTGCATAAGTAAGAGGATAATTTGGATGAAGGAAAGATGGCGGCGCTAAACCCACGCAAAATGACAATGATGTTGGCATTTGAAGAATTAACTAACAGCATATCATCACCCTCAACTGAAACCATCTGTGCCCCAAATGGCGAGATGGTATGTATCTCTAAAATCCTTCTGGATTCATCACATCTTCTACATACCCATAAGAAATGGTTACCAGAACTTCCACCTGAGGCTCAGCAGCATGCAGACCAGGCCATGACGATCAACTCATTGATAATGTCCAGGTTTGACTACTTTGGAATACCAAATACAAGTATTCGTTTTACTTTGAACTCCATAAGTGGTTCCCTGAAGCAACAAAAGTCCTTGACAGATATAAATGCAAAGAAGTGAGGTTCTTACCCACGAAAGCTTATGCTCCCAATACTTCTGTTAGTCTCAAAGGTGTCACTGGACCCTCTGTTGCTTTTTACAGATTCAGACAAACACGGCTACTCCTCTGATACAAGATACTTGGGTTTGTTTGGACACCTGCAGAACCGGAACTCACATTGCAGCTGAAAAACTTCTACATTTCATCTATCTACGAAGGAAGGAATTTAGGAACCAGGAGTTTGCACACCAAATCTGACCAGTGGCCCATCTAGGCCAGTAGCCTGTCTTTGACGCTGACCAGTATCTGATATTTCAGAGGCAGGTGCAAGAAAGAGTTTAGTGGGCACTTATGACTAACCTGCCCGTGCAGATAGTTTATTCCTAATTCTATCTGGCGGCGTTTGGCATGAACTCTCTCTCTCTCTCAAAAAAAATCCTAAATTGTGATTTTTCTCATTTTCTGCATAAAGCAGTCCTTCTACACTGGAAATAAACAATTGTATATACATAAACAGACTATGGAATTGTAGTTTATTCTTATTCAGTGTAAGAATACAGTGCAGGAGAACTGAAATCTAAAGCTCTATCTTAGACTTCAGATACCACAAGCCACTTGTAATTCCTTTTTGTAGTTACCTTGATGATAACTAAATCCCTTGATGCTTGCATAGCCTTACATCTTACAGTTCCCTCCAGTGTTATCTATATGCTGTGTGTAATATGTAATTTTGTTCTTAAAAATTGTTCAGTGCGTTTCTTTCCCCAGTCATAGTAAGACAAGAATAAAAAACCAATGTGAAATACACCATGTTAATATTAGTTCATTCTAGTGTCCTACTTGATTACAGTATACCAGGCAAAGTAGCAAATGCTCAAAGCAATTGTTCCCGTTAGTGGAATTTTAAAAGTACTAAGAGAAATCTTGATCTATGGAGACAATACAATAATGCACAGTGACACATTTTCCTGATTTTTCCACAGGGCAAATGGAAGCTACTAATGAGCCTGTCCAAAACCTTTTTTTTTTTTTTTTTTTAGAACTGAAAGGAAACATTGGTGACAAAACATTGGATTGAGATATGTAGAAATTTAGACTACCCTGCAGCACACCAAAAGGGAAAAGATTCAGAAAATTTAGTATTAAAAATCAATACAGCCGCTTAAACTGCTATTTTAAAAAAATAGCCACATTGTGCAAACATTTCACTCATGCATCTTTGGCAGGTTTTATTTTGTGGGGGAAGTGGTGAGGGGAGATTAGGGCAGAAAACTATGGTTGTAAAATGTGCTGGTTGAATGTTGCAGATCTTACATTAACAGATTCTAACAAAGGAATATGGAGTCTCCTCTGAATCCATTCTGTGCCCAGCAGTGTGTAGTCAGTGCCCTTAGGAGTCAGTTGTTCCACTGATGTATACACCAGGAATATTTGTCATCCTTTGTAGTATTTTGCCTCCAGCTTTGCTAGACCCAATTTTATCTTTTCCTCTAGCAATATAAATGATATCAGATCAGAATGGCATCTAACTTTGGATGTTTAAAGAAATAAGTAGTTGAAAAATATTTATTGAGAATATAGTTTATATAAAATATATACAACTTACAGCAGTTTAACTCAATTAATATAGTAAAATTGCTTTTGGAATGTATTTTATGTATGAATACTTGATATCTTTGTGGCTAGATGTTTGGGAAATAATAGACAATTACCTTTTAAGTGTTAGATTACATGCAAAACCCAGAGAATATATTGTGAGAAATAATTCTGATGAATCACCAAAAAATCTCTGTTCTATGAGCATCATGTCAGCCCTGTGTTGCAGAAGTGTGTGTTGATTAGGAAAACATTCCGGGTAATTTTGTGTGAAGCAAATGATTTATTTGTATTTTTCCCCTTTCAATTTTTTTAAAGAGAAAGAAATTAAGGAGTTAGGTGAGGTAGAGGGTAATTGCCCAGACCTTTAGAGTCTG
This sequence comes from Trachemys scripta elegans, assembly GCF_013100865.1. NCBI lineage: Eukaryota > Metazoa > Chordata > Testudines > Emydidae > Trachemys > Trachemys scripta. Next base: position 124,665,883 of record NC_048302.1, read on the forward strand.
GAGACTAGACTCAAATCAGACTTGGGTCATAAATGAGATGAGTTAGCTGACCTCAACCTAGTGCCTGGTAGACATCTGTCCACATCACAAAACCTCCATAGATTTCAGCACAATTGGAAATCTCTTTTCGGGAGAGGTTCAGGACTAGATTGAAAGTCCTTGGCTCTGGTTTTGATTTTAAAAGAGTGCGCACACACATGCCAAAAAAAAAAAAATCCTCCTTTTTCTTTTCAAACCACTAAAAAAAATTGAGAAGGGAGTTGTGGAGCAAACATAAAAGGTAAATTGATCAAACTACTCTATTTGAAATGAATAGTTTTTTTTCTTATACAACCCATTTATTATCTCCATGAATTATTGCTTAGTCTTCTCTTGTTATAGTTCTTTCTGATGTAGGTTGCTCTGTAATGTTAATCATGTAGGTGCAGCCTCTGGGAAAGACACAAACTTTAACCTTTCTGGGTCATGGGTCTCAGAAGCCACTTTAGTTAGAGATCAGCACAGTACAAGCATATTCAAACTGTTCTCTCTTGTTTCCAGGTCTCCTCCTGCATTGCAGAAAGAGCTAATATAGTCATGTATATGTTAGTTACGTACATTTATTTATTATTATGATTCAGTAGATTATATTGTCTACCAAAAATGCAACCAAATTACACTTCTCTATAAGGTAGCCATTATATCTGTAAGGTACCTTGTACTATTCACAATGTGTAACATGCATATCAAATCATTTTAATTAAAAACATTACAAACCTGTTCCCAAAGACAAACTAGTATTTCCTTCTTATGCATGCACGTCTGGTTACCTGAACTTTGCTGCTCCTATCATGCTGTACAAGCATTTACTGTGATCCCGCAGTTTGGTGTACAAACTAATACAAATTGACAAAGTGATTCTCAAATCAATAGGTTTTCAGTTCTTCTGGACTAAGGAGTACATAGGGCCAGGATAGTACCTCAGAATTTGGGGTAGGAAAGGAACGGTATTAGAGGTAAAAGCTAATGAGCTCTAAGATGTTTTGTAGAACAGGTTGTTAAAGTAAAATCTTTCAGATACTGACTTGCTCACTACTGTGTTAGTGGCATTAGTGCCACTGATACTAATTGTTTTAATAATGTATATTTATGACCTGCCATGCAACATTTCAAATGGATACAGCCCTATAGTGATCAAGTAGAAAGTAATATATACTCTATTGCTTTATAGACAGCATGTATATTAAAATAAGTCAGGTCTATAGTGATGAAGTAAATGAAGAAAATGTAAGCAGGAAGATAAATAGCATGGTTCAGTCATTACACCTGTATTTAGAAGTTAAGACCATTCCTTGATTTTAAATTAATTTTAAAGGGCATATTACTATTTTTGGTATTTATTTTACAGCTTTTTGTTTACAGCAGGCCAGACATTAGGTATATTTAGAATATTAGATTTCAACTCTAGTATTAAATTTCTATTGAGAGCTCTCCACACTAAGCGGAAAACTATTATAAGAAACCATTGTTTGGAACACTTTCATCTTGCAACACTTGTACAAAACCTTGCATCCACAAACAATAGTTGTTTCAGGCATTTTGCAAGTGTTAGTTTTGCAACACCTGGAATCGAGTCTTTAGCCTAGGTCTTGCTGAATGGTGCACTCTCTAGTGTTTTTTTTCCCCCAGTGTGTATAGGAAACCACAAGTGTTGCTCCAGTTCCACAAACTCTTCAAAATCCATCCCACACTGCAGTGCCTAATTTTTGAAAAATGCTCCAAAGTTCCTGTTATCACCAACAGTTCTGGGCATTATGAGACAGCAGTTTCATGAGTCCAGAAGGCACTCGTACAACAGTGATTATAAGGTACACTGCCTGTGGATGCAACAAAACAGTTCTGTCAAATATGGTGTTGCTGTGTAGATGAGCTAAACCACTGCAAGGACAACCATTCAGCAAATAACTTCATGAAATCAGTATCCCTGCAGCTGTTTCTTTGCTTTGTGAAGACAGGCCCTTGTAGAGTTTAAACAGTAATAAAGTTAAGATAAAAAAAGTGTTCCTTACTTTTAACATACTCAGGGCCGGCACCAGCATAGCAAGCAGGTGCTTGGGGCGGCCAATGAAGAGGGGGGCGGCAGGTCCAGCAGTTCGGCCCATCACTCCCTCTGGGAGCAAAGGACCTCCCGCCGAATTGCCGCCATAGAATGAAGCGGTGCTAGAGCTGCTGCCGAATTGCCGCCGATCGCAATCGCAACTTTTTTTTTTCTCCCTGCTTGGGCGGCAAAAACGCTAGAGCCGGCCCTGAACATACTGCAGTGATACGCTTCATGCACTGACTTATTGTCTAATGCAAAGTACTATAGAGTATTTGGCAATAAATACTACCAGTAAACAAATTGGTATCAGTGATCACCGATTCTCTATAAGGTGCCACAAGTACTCCTCCTTCTTTTTGCTGATACAGACTAACACGGCTACCACTCTGAAACCTACTTTCATAATAAAACATTACTCGACCTAAGTAAGAACGGCAAGGTCAATCCCTGTGTTTGTAGGGCTGTGTAGGACAGAAGCCTAGTTAGTTCTTTCATTACATTATTCAAAAATTCAAAGCTAACATTGTCAATATACGTGGAGGACACAAAGCTACAGTACCATCTTGTAAATGATTGTATAAATGGATTTTCTTTTAGTTTGTAATTGTTTCTTAGAGGCATTGCATAGCAATAAGGATTTCTCTTAGCTTCCTTTTCAGCAATCAAGGCTGCTGTCGGGGGATGAGTGGGTAAAAAGGCACACAAGATTCTACTTTCACTTGTTCCTGTTATTAAAAAAGAAAGGAAAGGAAAGATAGATGCCCCAAGAAAATATCTTCCCTTGGAATGCATGACTACTAGCTAAATGAATACCTGGGGGCGGAGCGAGGCATGTATGTGTGCATAATGTTGTATATGTATATGTTATGCTGGTATATGTATACACATACTATGTAATGTGTGTGTGTATGTAGACAATAATAGGTGTGTATGCATATCTGTGAAATATTAAACCTCCTCATCTGTTATAACTGTAGACTGGACTTTTATCATTTGCTGCTTTTTGCTATTATTTTTGCCTCCGTGTGGTTTTCCTATTTATTTATTTAGGCCCAGGGGAGTGGGCAATTCAGAATTCTCTTTATAAATTATGTTCACTCTTGTGTATAATAATCTATGAATAGTTTTTTAAAAGAGACACAGAAAAAATGATATGAATTAGTAAAGCACTTCAGTGCTATCAGATTTCAGTACTCATTTCTACTGTAGCTCACTAAATACAGTACTTGAAATAATTATGTAATTATCTCTGGATGGGTTTCATTGTCATTTTAAATAACCAAAACACACTGATGTCACAGTGTCAAATATATACCTAATCTGCAAATACAAATGCTATGTCTACTGTAATATTTGAGTTAATAACAGTAGCTGCGAAGTCACAGACAGTATTCTGCATCCATACAGATTTAGGTTGTGATCTAATCATTATTTCAGCTTTGGGTTGGATTTGATCAGTCAGTGCTTCAAAAGGAGAATGCCAAAGAAAACCCAGGGTGTTTCAGGAAGTGGTGCGGTGATTCAGTAGTCGGCAGCCACTTAGTGTTAGTACCGTGTTGCTGGAAATGCTGTTGGTCATAAGGGCACTGTTTTGTTGGAGAAGCTATTTTCCTAGAGGAGATGAAAAATCAAGAATTTGATTATATGTGGTCAGCAAGAATCCCAAGTACTTTTCACCAGGGTAGAGGAGTTAGCCCTAGTATCATATATACGTATATTCCATATTGGAGAGTTACATTCTGCCTCCTCAAAGTCAAACTGAAGTTTCAGTTGGATATATTTCATACTCAGGGCTGGCTCCAGGCACCAGCGCAGCAAGCAGGGGCTTGAGGCGGCCAACGGAAAGGGGCGGCACGTCCGGCTCTTTGGCAATTTGGCGGCGGGTCCCTCAGTCCCTCTCGGAGTGAAGGACCTGCCACCGAAGAATGAAGCGGCAGCGGTAGAGCTGCCGCCGAAGTGCTGCTGATCGTGGCGTTTTTTTCTTCCTCTCCCCCGCTGCTTGGGGCGGCAAAAACGCTGGAGCCGGCCTTGTTCATACTCTACTATAACTTTTACCTTCTTCTGGCTCCTTGGCATATGAATTTGGTTACCCTAAACTTTAAGAGTATTAGTGGACATAAGTAGGCTGAAGTCTAAGTTAGTATAAGAAAAACTAAGTTGCACCACTTACATATTTCTAAATTTCGTCCTCCAGGTCCCCTGAGTCCTCAGCTTCTGCTGAGACTACCAACAAAGTTATAGACACACCCCAATAGAAACTTCCTTGAGGCCACTTACTCATTTCACATAGGCCCCTGAACAGCCATTAGATAGTAACTCTTTCTGCTACTACTAGGGTGACCAGATGTCCTGATTTTTATAGGGACAGTCCTGATTTTTGGGTCTTTTTCTTATACAGGCTCCTATTACCCCATCCCCCACCCCATCCCGATTTTTCACATTTGCTGTCTGGTCACCCTAGCTACTATCAACCTGAACTGAATTCAAAGAGGTAGAGGTTCTAGAGTTGTTATAGCTCATTACAAACCTTCTGGATTTTTTTAGTCTCTTCAAATGGGTTCAATTTTTCATTGTGCCTTTGTCATTTTACTTGCTATTTCTGTGTATATGGAGTACATCATAATAAAGAACATCTGTTTTACACTGTTGTCATTTTAAAAAGAAATCACACATTGAAAACAAATCAGTGTGGGACTGGATCTGTCAACCATACTTACGCTGAGTAATCCCACTGATGTCATATTTGAGAAGTAAACTACTGTTCAATGCTAACACGCCAGAATCTTCCTCTATGGAAGTAAATGTAGTGGCAAGTATCATTTTCTTTCATTATATATAACAGAATTTTCGAATATGAGATTTCAATCTTGGACTGGACAGCTGGATGGCGGTCAGACCCACATGACTGTGGGCCCATCCTAGGCTTTTTTTCCCTTTTAATTCCTAAACCTGTTTCTTTAAGGGCTTTGCTGGCACCAACAACCTCAGTCTGCTGTCTCTGCAATTCATAGAGATTTGAACAAGCTCCAGTTTCTCTGTCAGCAGAGGGATAAAAATTGGTCCTCTCACAGATACAAACCTTCCAGGGATAGCACTAGGCTACAAATACCTTTAACTCTTTAAATTCCATAGGGTACTTCAGTTCTGGACATAGGTATAGTTGAAAATGCTATTTCTCCTCTGCCTCAAATAATGCCAAGTCCCAAAGAAGCTTTGCCGGTCCAGAAGGGACTCAGTCATATGGGGAAGGCTGCAATTGTATCTTCAGGTCTGGACTTGTTCCACTATGAACAGATGGGCAATGGATGTCATCCAATCACAGTACTCTATAGTTTTCTTCTCCCCCTCAGCCATGACTTCTTTTCTTCATCAACCAGAACATAAGCCTTCTTGGAGATAGTTCACAAACTCCTCTTGATTGGAGCTATATACTCCGTACCCTTGGGTGAGTTTACCCAGTGAATTGATTCCTGTTACTCCATGGTAATCAATAAATGTGGATGATTTAATCCCATCCTGACCCTGTGTTTTTAACTCTTTTTTATGAAGAGGGCAAGATTGAGGTTGGAGACCTTTAATCTAGCAATACACTTAACGTCACATCACAGTCTTTTGTGATTATTGGTGTAAAGGAAACTTAACTCCATTTGTTCATTCATCCAGCACATCACAAACTTTTCCATTTCTGTATTGGCAATTCATATTTCCAGAAGAGTCCCCAGAGTATTTACTGATCTTGGCCATATTTGTTGCATCTTTGAGAAGGGAATGAATCCACATTTTCCATTACCTGGATGATTTGCCAATACTAAATTAAGACAACTGAACTTCATCTTAAATGGAATTTTAATCTGTTTCTGAGAATTCATTGAGCCTCCTTTTCTATAGTTAGTCAAGCTCCCTCTATATTATCTGACCCCTAAATTGACTTTTCTTATTGCCAACAACTCTCTTTAAGAGTCAGTGGCCTTAGTAATTGATTCTTCATTCATTTTTCCCCTTACAAATTCATCCCCAGAACCATTCGAGAATTGCTCCCCCAAGTGGTCTTCCCCTTTCATGTTAACAAGAAAATCTTAACTTCCTCCTGTTGGAAACTCTCCCCATCAGAGGAAGTTGTCTTCTATTCTTTAGATGTCACTAGAGTTAGCACATATAATCCAAATGGGACAGCTTCCAATTTCCTATGGGTGTAGTAAGAAAGATATTGAAAACCATTAAATTCTATTGGGTTAGGTTAGAGATCAAAGAATCTCAAGAAAATAGATTTTTGGCTTTGGGGGATGGGGGGGAGAAATGTAATTTTTAAAGAGACATGGCCATATTAAAATCATAGTTTTAAATAACTGTCCTACTTGTATTGCATATAGTATCTTTGATTATTGAAATTATATTTTTAACTTTCACCATTTATACTGTTACTTTACTTTTTTTGCATTTCACTCAGCTTGAACAATGAAAATAGACCAATCAATTTTACTTTTATTAATAACCTGTTTTACTTTGTGATTTTATGCATTAGGACAGTTTTCCCAATGTTGGGATTAATACTGTTAGGGAAATGCTTGAATCACAAATAACACTGCACTACAGCCAAAATGTTTCTGAAATAAATGTAGTCAAACTTTACTAATTCTGGGACACTGAGAACAAAAATGATGCTTAAAATTGTTGATTGGCTCTAGTTTTCTAAATATGCTATTGGGTCATTATATACGCCCTTGACTTGGGAATGGCGGAGGATAAGTGAGTTATAAAGGGAAGGGATCTCAATTTAAACCAGAAATGACTAAAATACATCTTTGACTGGATCTATGAATAAATCTATGACTGGGTTTGGACAGTACTTGCTTTTTAGGCAAAACAATGAATGATGCAATCTGAAGCTGGTATTGCATCATACATGATATGAAATACATCATGTTATTCCTAGAAGTCATGGATGATGCAAACATAATGAAGCTTACATCACTCTGCTGAACAAATTGCCCTGTATCAGCTCTAGAAATCATACAGTGTCGTGCTCTCTTATTTGTCAGTGTTTGATTTTGCAAAGGGACACATTTCTGTTTAGCTAAAGTGAGCAGAGATGCCTCGTACTTGTGTGAACAGTGCAGATAACTTCTGCTATGCTTGTGGTGAAGTGACTTTTGCATCACAGAAGCGCAGTATAACCACTCTGGTTAAGAAAGCCTATCACCTTTCTTTTAGCTGCAAAATTGGAGATCAGGACAAGAGGTGGGCCCCACACATATGCTGCAACACTTGTGCAACAAATCTTCGCCAGTGGTTGAACAGGAAAAGGAAATCTATGCCTTTTGCAGTGCCAATGATTTGGAGAGAGCCAACAGATCATACCAGCAATTGTTACTTCTGCATGGTGCCTCCAGTTGGGAAAGGTATGTCAAAGAAGAAAAAGTGGACTGTGCATTATCCAAACATTCCATCAGCTATACCTCCAGTACCCCAAGGAGAAGGACTGCCAGTTCTTGATGTACCAGAATCATTCTCACTTGAGTCAGATGAGGAAGAGGAAGAGGATGAAACTTCTGGTTCTGAACCATCAATGTCACAGGACCCACATTTTCTCCCATCCTCCTCCTCTGAACCACACCTCATAACACAAGGTGAACTGAATGACCTTGTCAGGGATTTGGAACTACCCAAGAGTAAGGCAGAGCTGTTGGGCTCCAGACTACAGCAGTGGAATCTCCTGGCAGGTGATGTTAGGGTTTCCATGTTCCGTGACCGTCAAAAGGATCTTGTCCCATTCTTCTTCATGGAAGGTGATCTTGTAGCCTGCAACAACATCGATGTGTGATGGCAGCCCACAACATCGTTCACGATCCAGATGAGTGGAGACTGTTCATTGATTCATCGAAGACGAGTCTTAAAGTTGTTTTATTGCATGCATAATGGCAATGTTTTGCCATCAATTCCAGTTGGTCATGCAGTCTATAGGAAGGAAACATGAAACAACTTTTGAGGTGCATAAACTATGACCAACATCAGTGGCAGCTTTGTGGTGATTTGAAGGTTGTTGCTCTCTTGCTTGGTCTGCAGACTGGATACGCAAAGTACTGCTGTTTTCTCTGCGAATGGGATAGTCGTGCAAGAGATTCCCACTACATCAAGAAAGATTGGCCACTCCGACAGTCATTGGAGCCTGGGAGGAAAAGTGTTCAGCATCCACCACTTGTTGAATCAAGGAAGATTTTGCTACCACCCTTACACATCAAGTTGGGTCAGATGAAGAACTTTGTCAAGGCCATTGACAAAACACAAGCAGCTTTCAAGTACCTCCGTGGAAAATTTCCAAGGTTAAGGGAAGCTAAGATAAAGGAAGGTGTCTTTGTTGGCCCTCAGATTCATGAACTTCTTCGAGATGATGCATTTGACTATGCACTGCGTAGCAAGGAAAAGACGGCATGGGAAGCCTTCCAGATAATGGCAATAAATTTTCTCGGAAACAACAAGGCAGACAACTACAGGTTGTTGGTGGAAAACCTCCTCAAGGCATACAAAAGCCTTGGTTGCAACATGTCACTAAAGATACATTTTTTGCACTCTCATCTAGATTTTTTTCCACCAAACTGCGGAGCAGTGAGCGACGAGCACGGCGAGCGATTTCACCAGGACATTGCAACAATGGAGAAATGCTATCAGGGCAAATGGAGCCCATCAATGCTTGCAGACTATTGCTGGACAGAGACAAGAGATGCTCTATTTAATGAATACAAGAGACAAGCCAAGAAGCGCCGAGTAGACACTATTAAGTTTTTGCCTTTGGTTTCATAATAAATTTTATTTATATAACCCTTTTGCTGATTTTTAAAGTGTTACATAAACAGGACAGGTGAAATATTATCATGTAAAGCAACCATAAACACATGAAAAGACCTAGGTTTACAATTTATGATTAAAACTCTACTATCTACACAATATACATAAACATAAAATGTAAAAACTTAAATATCTTAGAAACAGTAGCCAATCAGTTGTTTTAATTGTCATATTTGAATTCAGCACATCAAAATACATAATAAATAGCACATTTTATCTCTAAAGCAGACGACTTCTCAAAAATTGTAGACCAATTGCTTGAAATAATTTTTTTAAATCTCATTACATAATTTCTATTAATATTATGTTTTCAAGCCTTTTAGTTAGTTTAGTTTGTTTACAAGACTACATTTGAGTCCTGCTTTACCCAACAGCATTCTGTTTCTGGAGGAAATGCATATTAGATATCCCCATGGTATTGTCATGAATTATTACCCATAAAAGTTATTATATTTAATTGAAATGTTAATTGTAAATTCCATGATTTCAAAATTTTGTGACAGTCTTAAAATGACTGAAACATTAAAATTCATCTGAACAGTGCAAGTTTTATAGTGAGGCAAAGTGAGGCCTGTATGAAATACCCAGCACTGATACAGTAGAATAAGGAAAGTTTGTATGTTAGTGCAACATGGGGCAGGAATATCTGAAATAAATCACATCACAGAAACTAAAAACATTGTAGAACCCCATTCTTCATATTAAAATTAATCACAGAATATGTTGGATCACTGCTAAAATACAATACATAAAACTTCCTCCTTCCGCTACCTTCTGAGAAAGCACACTTGTGTGTTCTAATTTGTGAATACCCCAAGGTCATGCCCTTGTGATTAGGTCTATTCCTGCGGAATGTCTAGTGCTTAATTGAAACATACAACTCTTAACAGATATACTTCTCTTAAACAATATATTATCCCCCTACAGCATATGTACTCATTGTGCAAGAAAAGCTGACTCTTAAGAAGCAAAGAAACTGATTTTGGTGACCTGGAAAATCCAACACCACTCAGGATTGAAATATAGTTAAATATGTTGTTAAATAGATCTACCATTGAATAAATGTCATAGGACTACCATATCAGAATGCACTACTGCAAAATACTATTTCTATAATCATCAAAGATTTCACAGAAAATGTTAAATTTTGTGGACATTTCTCATATACTGGGCATGTGCTGATTATAGTCTGAGAGATGCAACTGTGATTGAAGGCTCAGTGAGCGTATACAAGGTAATGTGTATGGAGCCCGGTTTGGAGTCAGCTGGTCTGCTCTTGGTTTCGCTCATAGTGAGCCTACAACCAGACCACTGAGACCAGTATAAGAGAGAGAAGAAAACACTGGCTTCTTGTTTCAGCTGCAAAAAAAAAAAAAAGAGAAAGAAAGAGGAAAAAAAAGTATCTGACCCTCCCTCCCCACAAGTCCTCAGGAAAAAAACATGATTATTAATAAAGTAAAGCTCTAATAACTTAAAAGGTGGTGAGGTGTCTTTGTTTCTCTTTTCAGGTAAGTCCTGATGCTTTTAAATTAAATTAATGGAGATATCCTTTCTCCTAGAACTGGAAGGGACCTTGAAAGGTCATGAAAGGTCATGCAAGTCAAGCCCCCTGCCTTCACTAGGCAGAACCAAGTACTGTTTTTGCTCCAGATCCCTAAGTGGCCCCCCCCGCCAAGGATTGAATTAACAACCTTGGGTTTAGCAGGCCAATGCTCAAACCACTGAGCTATCCCTCCCAACATTTCTAGTACATTATTCTTTATTTGATGCTGGCCATTAAAATGTGTCTACAAAATTTAGGTTCTAATCTTCAAAAGGTTTAAATCAGCATAGCTCTATTGAAACCAACGAAATTATGCTGATTTACACCAACAGAGGATCTGGTCCTCAGTGTTTTCCAGTGAAATATGAAATTTTCCTCCATGAAATAGGCAAATTTTTCTGTGGGGAAAAAGTACAGCATTACTTACAATCCATGTAATTTGTTAGTCGGCCTACAAACAAAAAGAAAAGAGCAAGCGCATGAGTCCCTTCGTGAAGTAGTGTAGAGAATACCAAACTGTAGTATTAATAATCTCCTGTTATTGAATACTCCATCTGTTCCTCATGCCAACTTATCCTCACTTAGAGCACTCCCCTTGTCATAATATTTTGTACCACACTCCCCTCCCTGAAACAACAGTTCCACTTCAGAACATTTGCCCAGTTGTGCAACCCCACTGAGAAAATGGTCTTGGCTGTATCTGTTTCTCATGTTTCCCTGGTAAAAATATTGAATTCTAATTCTACTTCTGATGTTGATTGTGCTATTAATTATTCCTCAAGTTATCTTCATGCCCATATTGGCAATCAGAGAGACTCTTGTAACAGATAAATACACCTGTCTGGCAATGCCTGCTTGTATTTTTGCAGAGTACTTACTTAATCATGCTGTAATTTTAGTGTTGCAACAGTAATATATGTACTCTTCATGTTGCAACTTACTATAGCTGTAAACTGATATATATTGCTTCAATATTTTCATTATTCTGCCATTTATTAACATGCACAAATGTCAATAAAACAACCAACCACTAGAAATATATTTTTCAAACCCCACATGAATAACTCAGGCCCAGATTGTGCCCTAGTGATAGACAAATGGGAGATAGTTGGGATTGGGCTCACTGGAGAATGCACATCATCCATTTCTGCTGAGCTCTCACCGGCCCCCAGTGCTGCAGGAGGAAAGTTAGTAGAGCTCCTCTCCTCACTGGAGAATGCCCTGAGACAGGAACCACCTGGCAGGGCCTGGGCAGAGCCAAACTACCAGGGAGTTGGGGCTGAGATGCAAGGGCCTGCTATGGAAGGCTAGGTGCTTCACTTGTGCTCCCAACAGTTTCCTGAAATCCAAAGCATTTGGAGGCTGGACCCTCGCTTTTTTCTATGGGGACACAAGAATGCAGAGGAAATTCTGTGGAAGGAACCACACAAAGTTTCCAGCCCCCCGAGTGTGTAGGAGCATGATCTGGACATCAGGTTTGCTGTGTTATTATTACCAACGCACAGTAAATTACTATGACAACTATCTAATAGGTACTTCTGACTATTTGTGTTAGGTACTTCTAATATACCTATTACCATGGCATCTAAGTACAATGAAACCATTCCAAAGCATGAAGGTGGTCACAAAGGGCTGTAATCTTGTCTATCCCTTTCCCAGTGGCAGGAAATCACCCAGGAGCCTAAGGTTTAAAGGTGCAGTAATGATATCATAATGATCATCCCAGAAAAGTATTAAATCACATAGGAGGAGATGGAGTAACTTTGATTAATTCAACTGACATGGAATAACACAGCAGGCAGAGATAAATACAGCAAACTCACTTCCTCTTAATGAATGAATTTTCCTCACTGAAACCCAGAGGCTGGATCGGAGTTGAACGTTCTTGGATAATTAATGGTCTGATCCTGCTTCTGTTGAAGCCAATGGAAGCTTGCAATAGACTTCAATCGCAGGATCAGACCCGCAATTGCAAGTGTGTGTGTGTGTGTGTGTGTGATTATTTTTATATATATATATATATATATATATATATTGTATACAGACACACAAAAATTAGAACTAAAGTTATATTTTAATCCAATCAAATCCTGACACATTTTCCTCTTCCTTTCCATACCCTTAAAATGTAGATTGTTACCTTCAGTTGGTAAAATCTGCAACCTGTTTTTTGTGTGTGCGTGCACACTTGTCAGAGGGGAAAAAAAATACAGTACTCCAGAAACTGGTTTCTCAAGCCTGTTTACAGTGCTCTATGTACTGCAGATACAAACCTGGTGGTTTATTTTTGGAAAGCGATACCGTGGTCAGTTTTCATTTGTCAGAGCTTTCTGTTAAAAGAAAATGTTTCCATTTCTAGCATTTGTTCTTGGCTGAAACATTAAGCATTTTGAAATCTGAGCTAAATTGATAGTGTAATTAAAGTTTGTAAAATGATTAAAATAATAGACTCTACTCTCTGACTTGTAGGCAGAAAAAAGGAAAGGACTCCAGAAAAGGTGGTAGCTATTTATGAATCAGATAGATCCATGGTTACAGCTCCGGTCCAAGTAAATGATTAGGCCTGCAAGTGCACGGCCATTACGCTAGTTAATTGTATTCTTCATAGATCCCTTCCACATACAGTTTAGTGTGTACTGCATTATGCAAGTCAGCTGACCCAGCCAGGCAGTAGATCTTTACAAAATCTTTAGTTTTCCATCCTCCTCCTAAGCTTCTTTCATGAAGAAAATAATATTTAATTGGTAACATTTTCCTTGCTAAGGTATATTTTAATTATGAATTCTGCTGATTGCAACTTTGTGGTAAGGAAGACATGATGAATATTGGACAGTTTTAATTTTGAGTTTATTATTGTGTCTGCAAGTTAGTGGAGTTTTTTATATTTTCTTGAAACTTTAATTAACAAGGGAAGAAAATTTAAAATAGAAAAAACTTTGCCTAATGTATACAGCAGATTAATTTATGAACCATAATATTGGAGAAAATATTACATAAATGTACGTTGTTGTAATAGATGTAATGTGATGTATAGGGCACTGGTCAAATTCATCAGGTTTGTGGGTTTTTTCCTCATCTGAGGACTGGAATTCTGCAATTTCCAGCTACTAAAGTTTCTGCTAGATTTATTTCATCATGGGTAATGCATTTGATTCTTCCAAGATGTGCATCCTCCAGAATCTTTCCAGAAGCCCTGTGCCTCTGCATTACCTCATAGACTCCACTAACTTCTATCATCATTATTATTAAAGTCAGGGCTGGTAGCACCACTTGTTGTTAAGGTCCCCTGATGCTTCCCATTATAACACCCTGTTTTCAGTTGCTTACAACTTTGGCAAACTTTAACCATTTGGGCTGAAATTTTACATGCGGAGTGTCTGCCTTGGGCATTTTTGAAAGAAAAAAAAATCAGTCAAAATGGTTCAGCAGTTTCTGAGAGCAAAAATAGGGGAAAATATTTCTCTGTTTTGCCAATGTTAAAAAAGTCCAACAACTTTTTATTTGGAAAGCTATGTAGCAGGTAATTTGGCAGGTGGGATGGCCTTTGTGTCAGCACTTCATAAATGATCAGTAGAGTCTTCCTAGATTTTAACAGATAAATTCCCTGTGCAGCCTTAATTCAGCCCCATGTAGTATGCATTATAATACAGTCTTTAATTATAGGATCACATAGTATTTTTTTTCCACAGTACCTCTGTCTCATTCATTTCCCTGCTCTTGGATTGAACTAGTGTTGTGTAGCAAAGGAGACTGTTGTCTGTTGGACCCCTGTCTCATTTGTTGTGGAAGCTGGAAGGTGTGTAGTGAATGAAGGCAGGGGATTGCAGAAAAATGAAGGGTGGTCTCATGATCAAGGTAGTTGAATGCTACTTTAGAGAATTGGTATTCTGTCCATGCCTTTGCCACAGATTTCCTATATGATGCCATTCAAATTACTTAAACCAAACTTTTCACAGGTAGTCACTAATCATGTGTTCTTAATTTTCTGGTTGTCCAATTTAAGACCCTGGTGTCTGATTTGCAGAAGGGCTGAGCACTCGGTGAGAGGTGTACTTTGAGTATATAAAGTGCTATATAAAGCTAAGTACCCTGAAAAATGAGGTGCTAGGTGTCTCAAATTGAGCACTAATGTTAGTGGATACTTTTTACTTTAATCTCTCTGTGCCTCACTTCCCCATCTGTAAAATGGGGACAGTAGCCCCTCATCTCACAAGGGCAGCATGAAAATACATTCATAAAGCTTGAGCTGAAGAGCCAGGATCTCCAGGTGACAGCTGTAACAGACCCATGATCTGTGTGGACCAGACACAGAAGGGGGACATACAAAGCACACCGATTAAGTGGGCATTTTAGAATTAGTGGAATATGCTTGATAGTGAAGAATGGCAGGATTTGGCTCCTAAGATACTTTTTGTCAAAATGCTGCCCTCACACTGGTGCATTCCCATTTCAGTCAATTGATGTCCCCCAAGGTAACTGAAGGCAGAACTGGGCCCTAATTATTTTCAGTGTGAGCCACTGAAAGGGGTCTATGAGCTAAGATACATTTATTCTTATTTTCCATTAGGGTGGGGCCCTTAGAAAATAAGAAATTATTTATTTTAAAATCATCCTTCCTGTATAGGGGAGGGGGAGAAATCCTCAACCAAATTGCATAATAAAACGCAAGAATATAAAAAGGCATTAATCAGAACTTGTTCCGTGGGTCTAAAGCAAAAACACAGCATATAGTTATGCTGTGAAACTTCGCAAACAGCTCAGTTGCTAAAATATAGTATAACTCAGTTTTGCTATGCTATAAAAGTAATTCCAGGTTCCCTCTGTGTGTGTGTGTGTGTGTGTGTGTGTTTTCCTGTCTGTTGCTAATAAGCAACTGTGAAAATGTGTTCCCCAATTGCTTTTGTTTTTAAATTGACAGAGGGACAGCAGCACTTTAGTTATTTTCGCTTTCTCCCTCCCGTCCGTTTCCTTTTGATTGCACTTCCGTGCTTGGAAACAAGAGATTAGTTTTGTCTGTCCTAAGCTCCGCCTGCCTGTGCCTCTCCCACTTCCAGAGACAGCAGCGCTGGGGCTGTGTGTGTGTGTCTGTGTGTGTCTGTGTGTTACTTCGGGGGAAAATAGAAGTAGCCGCCATATGCTTAGGATTTTTTTTTTGGTGATACTGGACTGAAGTTCTCTTTGTAGAGAGACTGGACAGCTATCTCAATGGGAAGTTCTCATTTACTAAACAAGGGCTTGCCTCTAGGTAACGATTTCACTGTCTATTTTGTTCAGCTTGCCTCTGCGAGATTGCTTTAAAGAGGCATCGATGTCTGTGTGGACATAAAGGCTCGCTTTGCTTCTTCCCCTCCCATCCCCCTCCCGTCGCTGCCTGCTCGCTTTGTGTGTGAGTGATTTTTTTTTTTTTAATCTAGACTTGTTAGCGAATATACGGTTATTTGTAATGAGAGGTGCGGATGGCCAGACATTGTCTGTCGAGCAACTTTGCCTAGTAACTGCTGGAATCGAGAGATTTAAAAAAAAAATAAAAATCTAAACAGCAGACTCGGTGAAGCCTAGTTAAGGGACTCGAACTTGGCTGTTGATATATTTCACCCATAGGGGAAAAAAAAGTCTGCACTAAAATAGCCTTAAATCTATATCCATGATTTTAATTCTTTTTTTCACCCTACACATGCTCAGGGATTAAACAGTGTCTTGGCTTTGAACTGCAGTAGAATGCAGGTAAAATGCCATGTAGAAAAGGCTGTGCTAATTTTTCAATAAACAGGAAGTTAAAAAGCATTTTATTACTTTAAAAAACTGTTTAAGGCCTGAATGTTGAAATGACTTTGCTAAGTGTGAGGGCAGGTTATTTATTTGTAAGGTAAGGCTTTCCTCCACAAATTTGAGTTCCTTTAAAAAAAAAAAAAATGCTAGCAAATGCATTTATGGCTTGCTGCTGCTGTTGAGGGTAAAGACAGATCATATGCATGGGGTGATGTTACAGTATTTGCTTCAAATTGCCTGCTTAACATTTTTCTGTTAATCTGAAAACTGTTAGATGTTGTTTAAATCAGCAACAACAAAATATAGAATCTAACAGCGAGTGATTCCCAAAGAGAAAGCTATAGAACAAAAATAATAACTTCATTTGTTGTGTAGATTTGATTGTCTATTGTGTTTCTTTTGTGTTTTTTTTTAAATATTTTTAAAATCAGATGGCTGCCTTTGCACTCTTGATAGTGAAGCAGACTGTATGTAGCCTTAGACATTACTAGTAGTACTTTTAAAAATTTCACCTGTTGTGGCTTAAATTAAATAATTGAACTTCAGTGTATATTTTAACAACTCTTGCCCTTATTAAGAAGAATGTTTGCTTTTAGTCCTTCGTGGAACAGCCACGAGGTAATCACCCTTTTAGCCTCATTTAAATTAATGGGGCTTAATAGGACTGTAGTGAATGTGTACTTTTTTTTCAGTGAATTAAAACGAATTACAGTATTTGGGATGTATGTGTGTGATTCTAATGCATCACAGAGATTCCTTTCCCTGGATCTCAGAAAATGTAAGTATGTTTATTTAGAATTCTAGTCTCTTTGCAAGCAGTCAGGTCCATGTATTTTAATACTTCAATCTCATTATTATATTCCTGCAGAAAGGGAACCAGAAAACACTAATAAACACAAGTCATATATAAATCATTACTGCTTTAGATGGAAAGATCAGCTCATTAAATGCGTCTGCTGAATATCTTAGCTTACCTAGTAAATAATAAAAGCAGAATAAAATAAGCTTAATATGGAGAAAGTTACACCGGTAGAGAGAATATTTTCACAATATACCTGCTTGTTCTGTATTTTTGGTCTAATTTAGTGGCATATTTGTGCCGTAACCTAAACCTCCTCATAGTATCTGCGTAAAATTAGTAACACCAACTGCTAACTTTTATTTGTAATAATATTGCTTTTTATTTACCTCCACCGCCTCATGGCAACAAAATTACACCAGTTTATTTGTGATGTTTTTAAATATAATCTAAATATTATATAATTTGTTACTTTGGCTATCCAGACAGAAGCTACCTCTTTGCAGTTAACCACTGTATGTATGTATGTATATATGTGTGTGTGTGTGTGTGTGTGTATACATATATATATATATATATACACACACACACATACACACACAAATAGTAGAAATAAAGTCAGGGAGCCAGAACCTTTTCTAATTTATACTGGTGTAAATCTGGAGTGATAGAGTAATAGAATTACACGGCATTTCTACTGGTGGAACAAATAGCGTAATTTGGCCCAATGTATGGAGTCTGTTGTTTGTACCTTTTCTAATAATATCCTGTGACTCTTTACAGTAGCTTAGGTGACCTCTGTTTTGATAAATGAATTAGCAGATAACAAATTAATCTTAAAAATATAGTTACACTTACTAGCATAATTCAGTTACTGAAGCTACTATTTTGAAATAAACTTTGTTTTGTGGATTTTTAAATTCAATCTTGTGGTATGTAGATTGGGATAACTGCAGCATGCAAACATTCAGTGTGCATGCAAATGTGTTTCTTATTGGGAGTGTTAGAACTGCTGGAGATGTGACGTGCCATATGTGCTATGATACCTGAGTTTGTTAATAATGTGACAAATTAAATTCAGAATGTCCTTACATATGTTAGTTTGACTGTTACCCTTTTTTTGCTTTAAACTTTGGTCTTTGCACCATCGAAGAGTAATTGTCGCTATTCCCTGTTCAGAATGCCTGATGCTTTAATATACTAATCTGTATTTCTTAGAGTTATAGTTTTATTTATAATGTGAACGCAACAGTCACAGTATTTAGCTCAAAAATCTCATTAAAGAGATTAGAATTAGGCTGCCACCATAATGTGTTATCATATGGATACTGTATCATGCATTCCAACATTCTTAAACATGGTTTCAATCCATCTCTGTCAACTAAGAACATCTACAGCAATTAGATAATTAGCCAGGATTATACCCTTTGGGAAAACTTCAGTGTTTTCCTAAAATGTGTTTATATGGCTGTTAGGGAATGAAATATTATTAGGTTGTTAATTAGATATTTTGAATGACCAGTGAGCATGTGATAATACATTGACTTCAGTTGTATTTAAGAAAAGACATACAAAGATTGGCCTTTCTCTCTCTTTCTTCTATAAAAAGCGCTATTCCCTGTTCATTCAAAGTCATCTGAATATTTTGGGCTACAGTTGCTAGTTTCCATTTTGTCTTTCTTACCCACTATTAATTTGTAATAGCTGCGTTTCTTCAAGGAACTCTGGGTGGATTACAATTAGAGACCTGGATTCAAGAGCAATATTAGGGGCTTTTGCTTCTCGGGCCAGCTGGGAACATTGATGAGATGATACTCTTAGTCTCTGGGCTATAGCGTGTGTCAGGCTTTCAAATCCCATAGCAACATTGCAGTTTCATCTAAGACTGCCTAACGGCCTGGTCCCTGTAATTATTTATTTAATGAGAAAGTCGGGATGGAGTGACATTGAATAAAAGGTGGCCTAGAATGTAAGGTTAGGATAAAAATTATAGGCCAGACCTCTTTCTCCTTATCTCCCTGCTATACACTCATACGCACAGTCTATTAACTAAATTCATACTGTAGAGATGAGGGTGTCTGGAGCATACATCACTGAGGGATAGGAGAAAATTCATGGTTACTTTCATATTCCTCCTCTCTTACCAACTCAAAAACAAAGATGGCAATTTAAGCTAATTTTTGTGTGTAGTCCGACTAGAAATGTGTAGCAGAAATTCTTTACATATCATAAAACCAGCCATTTTCAGATTGTCAAAACATAAAAAATATAAACTGACTCTTACTAACATAATTAGCAACTTAAAGTAACAGTAGGATGCTATAGATTGTTTGTGAGTTGTGTTTTTGTGTGTGTGTGTGTGTGTGTGTGTGTGTTCAGTTCTAGAAGTAATATTTTCAACTGAATTTTTGTTCATTCCAAACCCACCCTCTTAAGTGACTAATGTACAGGGAGTGGATTAGGAGTCCATTACCATCTGAGTTTCTCCTGGCTTAAAGTGATGTACAACATTGTGATGACAGCATCTGATGGGAGCAAAACTAAGGAAATCTCAAACTGTGAGCAGGTTGGAGGCTAGAGCTTGTTCTAGATTTAACACTTTGCTTAGGGGTTTGTAAAGATTGGAGGCCAGAATCTTTGGTACTGCTTTACTGCACTTAATTTGGTTAAACCACTTTTGAGCCTCCCTAATTCTGGTCCTGGCCAGGGGCCTGCACAGTCCCCAGCACAATTTAAAACAGCCCCAGGACTCCTCTGACTGCCCTCTATGAGCTATTACACTGTCCGAGAATAGCTGGAGTGAATTGTGCTTTGCCCATATTCCCTCCTGCCCCAGCCCCCCCTATACATCCTGGGCTGGGTGGGAATTTGCATAGAGCTGTTAAATTAGCCTCTGCAAATGGAGTATTCTGGAGGGGCAGATTCAGCCCTCTTTGTGCCACTGGACCAAAAAGGGGTCTGAATCAAGACCTTTCCCTAGGTGTGATGAAGTTTTTGCCACAATAAGCAGCATCTACAAAAAAGGTGACTGTTCTCGTAAAGAAATACGATAACTAGTAAGGTAAAGAAATGAAAATCTATACAAGTCCCTTTTTATAAGAAACCTACCACATTTTCCCCAGAACTTAAGTAAAATGAAAAGTTTAACTATTTTTGATGTGTGAAACATAAATTTGTTTGCTATAATAGAGTAATAATTTATTTATGAGGAAAACTCATTTGTCTCCCTTAAAAAACATTTTTAGTATCTTACCTGAAACCGTCATGTTTCTTGTATAATTCCAATTGGCAATTATCCAGTTAGTGTCAAATAGATATAATTGGTTGTTCTAATTTTGTATATAACACTTCCCATATTTTGATGCACATTTCTGATACTTAACAAGGAAAATTTTATTGCCTTGAGCAAGTAGTAGCATAAAATAAAAGGTACTCAATCAGGCCTCTTCAGGAGGACATGGAAATATTTACTTTGTTCCCTTGTGACCCCTCTCCTCCTAGACTTTGGAGTCTTAAATCCAGTCATCCTTAGCTAGGAAGATGGTGACTATGATGTGAGGCATCAAGGTCAGAAGTTTGTAAAAAGCAGGATTGCCAGGACTATGAGACAGGGGAAAGCTTAAAAAAAAACAAATTAAATATTCAGTACTTAGTCTAAATGTTTTTGGTAAAAGAATGAGATTAACATTGGCTGAGAGCACTGACATTTACAATGGTTTTAAACTCAAATTTTTTCAAAGGAAGCTTTTACTTCTGTAATACATGGGGTATGGGGGTTGTTTTTTTAGTGTTTAAGTATAAGTTAAGTCGTGGTTCTGCAATTTTATTTGGTTTTAGATATTTTATGGAATGGGTTGTAGTCTTTTAAAACAGCTATATGCACAGGGCAGTGGGTGTCTCTTGTCAGTACCCAAATCACTTTCAACTTGTTATATTCCCCCCTGGCAAAGTTACATAAGTGTGGAATGAAGGTTGTTCATGCTTTCTGACTCTGTGCCTCTCACAGAATTCATTCTGAGAATGGTCACTTATTAGTATTTGTTCATGTCTTTTATGTGTGGGTTCTGATGTGAAAATATGAAATGCACGAAATAAAATTCTTGCTTTACTGAGTCAGGATTCGCAGTTCCTGTTCACAATACGGTTTTTGTTGTTGTGGGATGTACAGTAACAGGCCTCCTAAAGAGCCCCAATATTTATTTAAAGATTCTGGGCAAACTGTAGCATTTGTACCTGGCCCTGTGGTGGGGTGGTGCATGATTGTACACCACTCTGGAAGGAGCTCGTGGAGGCATTGTGCCTAATTCAGGACACTGCCACGTGAGCAGGATCACTGTTCTGAAAGGGAGGTGCACCTTCCATTACCCTCTGCATTAGGCCAGCTCAGGCGTGGCCCCGCTTTAGAAGAGGTTAGTGTCAACGGTTATGCTGTTAAGGCTGCATGGCTCCCTAAGCGTAAGCACTAGTCTGCCTAGCCATATGAAGCAGGCACAAAGGAGCAAGGGTGCTTGCAATCTCTTCCCCACATTGCACGTGTGTGCAGAGGCTGTGCATAATCTTGCCCTATAATTGGAGGGGAAAATACAACAAACAAGCAGTGGCCTATCTGGTAACCACTGCAGACTGTCTGGTGTGCAGGGGAGATAATGTAAAAAAAAAAAAAAAAAAGCCAGGTGGGGCCAGGCCCAGAAGAGAAGCAGCTGTGCAGGAAGTTTCCATCCCCTGCTATATGTAGCCACTTTTCCTCCCTCTGCAAAATGTCCCTGTGGCCTATGAGTGAGCCAGAGTTTGAACAAATGAACCAGGAAGGAGCTACACTAAAACGTATGTTCTCCAGCCAGATTGTGGCTGATCTACAGGAGAATTTGCCGAAAGTGAACGCTGCCTGAGGCAGCATTTCCTCGCACTGCACTTTCTGTGACTCCCGTTAGAGTCACAGGGTGCAGCTAGGGGCGGCAGCCAGTGGCAGCATTGCTATTGGTCCAAATCCAAATGTCCTTACTTCATTTGAAATCACACTGTTCCCAGGCAAAATTCCGGTTGGCTTCCATGGGAGTTTTGTCTGAATGTGAACTTTTAGAATTGGCTCGATATTTGTAATATGAGTGGTACAAAAATACCTTTGTGTCTTTACATGTTCACAGGGCAACAACTTCAAAATGAAAAAAAGAAAATGTCTCCCACCTGAAACTGTAGTGTATAGCACTTCATCAGAGTTACCAGATGAGTCATGTTTCATTAGATGTGTGGCCTTGTTCAGTATTTAGCCTTAATCTTTGCAGAGTCATGCAGGACAAAAGTGTTTGGTAGAGATAACTACAAGCCAGTCACCAAACTCTTAAACTGATCTTTAAATGTTTTTTTTTCTCTTTAATGTGTTGTACCAGATATGTTAAACTGTTCATTTTCACCCAGATAATGAGCATTTTCATATTTGTGGTCTACTGAACATCTTAATGTGCTTCTTGTACTTTGCTGAATAGCATTAACGTGTATCACAGCTTTTCTCATGTTGATTTTTCCTGTTCCTAAAATGAGCAGGATTGAAAGAAATTATTTCACTGGTTGACGTCAGTTTTTGGTGTTGCATGTGTGCATTCCTGTGCTGGTTGGAATATGCTAGCTGCATCATTCTCCCTCTTACCAAAATGCTTTCTGGAGGAGACATAAAATTAAGGTCTTGGCCAAAGATCCCGTGGCATATTTTGTTTGGCATGTTAGCCCTGGCTAAATTCTAACTCCGGCAATTATATTCTGCCAATCTAAAATTACCCCTTAAGGTAGTCTTCACTGTCTGTCCTAAACTGTTTTATAGTGAGCTCTGTTTCCCTCCTATAGCTATGTTTTACTGGTGTTTGAAGCAATTTTGTATGTTTGTTTCTAATGTACTTTGGGATTCTTCAGAAACATGCAGTATTATTCTGTAATCGTATTCAAAATGTTTTTACAAAAACTGGTGGCCCAAAGCCTAGGTTCTTATAATATTTTCGGTAACTTGTATGCTAAAGGGCATAGTCTCCCCTCTGTGCCCATGCATAATTAATATTACTGTAACTTTTGTTCATTGGTTCCGTGAGGGGATTCTCAATGATTCTCCACCCCCCTCAGCGGCTTTGCTGTTTTGAAGTTCATCTCAGTGTGTTAAATTTTGGGACAGTTCTCCATTTAGAAACCTCTCCTGTTCTTCCCCTAATACTTATGTAGTTGCTTAAGCCTTCCTTGGTGAGCTTCATAGTCAGCAGTTTGGCTCTTAAAACACCATTGCTGCTTGTCCTGTGCCGTTTTTGAATGTGATGCAACTAGATGGCAGATTTTATTACGCGCAAAAGCAACATCTAAGAAAATAACCTTTTAGCTGGGTAGAGCAGAATGTATATGAGACTCCACTGTCTAGATAAAAAGAATGTGTTGCTTTTTTTGAATGCTTGCAGGAGGAGGCTCACAATAGAGGCTCTATTGTGCTGTTAGTACTGTGAGTACAGGAAATCACAAATTAGCTATGACGAGGGTACTGCAGGGGAGTTTTAGTTTCCCACAGTATTAAACATTTTTGAAACTTTCGTAATAGGTTGCTGTTCGCTGTGGGTAGTGCATGTTGTTTATCCTTGTTAGTTCTCTGACCAGACTCTCTCTCACCATCTCTTTGTTCAAGGGGTGCATGTTTGCACCTTATATCCTTATATCCAAGTGGAGTTCCTTTCAGCGCTAAATATTATCTTTTCTTCTACACCAGCCACACACACACACACACACACACCATTTTTAACCCACTCCATCACATGATCATCTTGCAGCCGTCCAAGATGTAAACCCTAGCTGCTTCCTCTGTCCATTCAGTTGACAGAGCTGCTTGACAAGCCTGGGTATTGGCCTTGGTGCGACCGTGAAGAGCAGTCACATCTTCACCTTTTCTAGCAGACTTTGAGCCTGATCCTGTGAGATATGCTGAGTGCCTTCCACTCCCAATGAAGTCACCTAGAATTGAGGACACTCAGCACCGCACAGGATCAGGAATGCTAAGTTATTCCAGGGGTAACTCCATTGATTTTGTTGAAATTACACCAGGGATGAATTTGGCCCACTACCTGTGGACTGAGGAACTGGTCCCTCATTTAGGTATAAATTTGGGATCCTATAGAGACTCCTAAACCACTGGCCTCGGTTTCTTACGGACACACACAAATAATCTAAACATTACAGTGCATTGTAAATGGACAGCTGGAAAGGATTAGCGCCTAAAATACCATGAACATCATACAGCTTCACTTTTGGTTTAATAACGTTGTGAGTGTCATCTCTCTTGGCCTACTTTAAGCCTCTTAATCTGTCTGTTTCTGAACACACTGAGCAGTATGGCTCTGTTAGGAAAAGTGGTGTTTTGTTTGTTGGAAGGGGGACAATATTCTTTTGTGTTCACTAAATGGAAAGAAGCACATAAAAGAGAGCTTTTGGCTGTATTGTGGGCAAAGTAAAGTTTGTACAGTATTAGTTAAATCTGTACCACTACCTGTGCTAGTATTACTTAAATATACTGTGGTTCTTTTGGGTTGCATTTTTTATTCAGAAATAGGGTCTTAAAGTTAGCATAATTGATTTCTTCTCAAATGTACATTTGAAAATATTTCAAATGCAGTATTAAGTCCTGATTATTTTTTCCTGTCATCAGTAAATGAGTAACTCTATTCAGGTGTTGTGACGGTCTCAGCCCCGGTCTAAGGCCTTGTGTGCATGAGAAGGTTGCACTTATTTAACTAAAGGTTTGATTTCAAACTGTTTTAGTTAATCCCGTGTGAACCCCTGTGTCGACTCTCTTATTTCAGTTTAAACCAGACTTAAATCAGTTGACCTTAAATTGATTAGGAATCAGTCTAAGCTAAACCAAAATCAACCACTCTTGAAACCAAAGCAGTCACATCTTCACCTTTCCTAGCAGACTTTGAGCCTGATCCTGTGAGATGCTGAGTGAGGAACCAAAGTAAGTATACACACACAGGAGGTTGCACCAGCTTAAGTAAAACAAGTTTAACATATTTTGTGTTTAACTGGTGCATCTTTCTTGTGTAGACAAGACCTAAGGTGATTACTTCTTTACTTCTTTTTATTGACTAACTTATGCGCCCCCTCAACCAAAATGAAGCCTTCAGTTTCTTGGGGTTGGGCTACTTGAGACTGCCTCTTTCTGATTTTGTTGTTGTTGTCCTTCAGGACTGAAGATAAAATTGATGACGGTATTCTGTCTTGTGAATACAATTGTGTCTAAGTAGGCTGAGGCATGAGTGACAGTCCTTTCTGCATTGAGCACATACGTAGCTTGATATCGAGGAAGGGATTACAGCCTGTGCCCACTGAATCTGCCCATGTTTACAACTCTGCCTCTGTGCCTCAAGATCCATATGGTGATTAATCTCGAGCTGAGTACAGTAACTCCTCACATAACGTTGTAGTTATGTTCCTGAAAAATGTGACTTTAAGTGAAATCCAATTTCCCCTTAAGAATGAATGTAAATGGAGGGGTTAGGTTCCAGGGAAATTGTTTTTTTGCCGTACAGTACTATAGTTGGGAGGTACCTCCGCCTTACTCCACACAGGCACAGCCCACTGGCACTGGAGACAATTAGGCAGGCAAGGAGGCTGAAGGTGCTGTAGGCTAGGAGAAGCACGTTGCGCAGCAGCAGCTTCCCCAAGTCTGCAAGCACCAGGGGCGGGGGGCTCAACCAAGAGCGTAGCTAGGGGGGTTCAGGGGAAGCAGCCGCTTCCCCTCAGCACACCTTTCAAAAGCGGCGCCTCTTGGGCCGGCGTTGGGCTCCTGCAGGCAAGGGGGGGCGGGCAGCACGGCCGGACTCCGGAGGAGTCCATTGGGGGGGGGGGCGGCGGGAGCGGCCGAAGGAGTGAAGGGGCCGGCTCCTCGGCCATCGCGCCCCACGCTCAGCGCAGCCCCAACATCGCCACGGCCGCCTCCTGTGGCAGCTCAAGGTTTGGCGGCCGAGCGCTCCGCAGCTGGCGGGCAGATGCCCTCTCCCCGGCAGCTTCCTGCTTCCCTCGGCCTGGGCAGCCTACAGCTTCCTGCTTCCCTCAGCCCGGGCAGCCCAACATGAGCAATACCCCGCCCCTTGCTAATGCTGGGCTGCCCAGGCCGAGGGGAGCAGGAAGCTGCCGGGGAGAGGGGATCTCGCCAGCTGCTGCCCACCCCATTGCTCCGCTCACCCCCGCCCCCAGTAGAAGTGAGCAGCGCCCGCCCGCCACCGCCACCCCTTCCCCGCGCCTGCCCCCTCCCCCATCAGACCGAGTCCCTCTGAGGGGGGGTGCAGCATGGCCGCAGCGTAGCCAGAGGAGCCATGGGGGGGGGGGGGTGCACAGCGCAGTGTGGCTGGAGGAGCCAGCCAAGGGGGGAGGGGTGTGGAGCGGCCGGAGGAGCAGCCCAGGGGGGCGTGGCCAGAGGAGGAGCCAAGGGGGGGGCGCCTTTTTTAGGTTTGCTCCCCCTGTACTTAGAACCTGGCTACGCCACTGGGCTCAACGCTCGGCCCACCCACGTTCAGGGGCAGGAGTGGGGCGGGGAGGAGCAAGGACTCGGCATGCAGGCTCCCCCTCCCTCCTCTGCCTCCTGCCCATGGCAATCAGCTGGTTTGCAGCATTCAGTAGGGAGGGGGAGGAAGGGGAAGCCTGCGTGCGGAGTCCTTGCTCCTCCCACCTCCCTCCTGAACACTGCAAGCCAGCTGATTGCCACGGGGGAGGGAGGGAGGAGAGGGAAGGCGCTGATCCGCAGGGTCTGCCAGTGGGCAGGAGGTACTGTGGGGGGGCGTAGGGGACCTGATAGGGGGGCTGCCAGCTGTGGACAAAGCAGGCAGCCAAATGATGTTATAGCGAAGCATTGCACAACTTTAAATGGCGCATGTTCTGTAATTGAGCAGGGACGTAAGATCAAAACAACGTTAAGCGAGAGGACATTAAATGGGGAGTTACTGTAACCCCATTGTTGACTGTTTCTCACCAGCATGATCTCTCTGTTCCTGATGACTTCCAGTTGTCATTATCAATGTTGCATGCTTCAAGATGTGCTTCAGTGTGGCCCTGAAGCACTTCTTTTGGCTGCCTCAGATATGGTTGCTCACTTTCAGTTCACCATACAGCAACTGCTTGGGCATGGTGTCGTCCACTCACAACACATGACCAGCCCAGTCTAACTGTGAAACATGAGCCTACCTTGAATCCCTGTGAAATGTGCTGTGATATGCTGCCACCAGTGGTGGTATTGCTAGATTCCCCTGGATACGGTACAAAGCTGGCAGGGCGTTCTCTGTGTGAACTCTGGGGTTCTGGAATATCTCTTGCACCTGTTCTGAAATAGTCACATTTGCTGCCTTTCAGGGAATTATTTATTTATTTTGTGTTACCATATCACCAAGGAGCCCTAGGCATGGACCAGACAGCATTGTGCTAGGAGCTGTACAAACACTGAACAAAAAGACAGTCCCTGCCCAAATGAGCTTGCAATCTATGATGAGCCAAAAGACAGCAGATGGATACAGGCAGATGGAGGAGTACAAGGAAAATTGAGACAATATTGGTGACAGTACACCAGCAGCCTAAGTGCTGTCAAGTTTTTTGTAGGTATCATGGCCAAAGAGTTTTGAGGAGGGATTTGAAGGTGGATAATGAGGTGGAGTGCTTCATGGCTCTTTCTTTTGGCCTGCCACTGATGAGAGATGGGGGAAAATGTAGTGTTGGCAAACAAATTGAGGATGATTGTATTTAGAACTGCTGCTTAGTAGAGGGGGTGAACTAATTGCAATTTGTATCTGATTTTTGTGCTCAGAGCCTGCGTATGACTGACTGACTTTTTTTAATCTAAATTAATATAAAATAAATACAGTTTGCAAAAAATGAGGCTGTGGTCTGACCTAATAGTTATGCCCTAGCATGGACAGAGCATTTTGTTCTAAATAATATACACACACGCAAGGCAAACTGAAAACCTACTTTCTACCATTATAGTGCCGTCTCTTTAAATTTTGGTGGTAAGATCTCTGTGTTCAAACCAGGAAGTAGAACCTCATCAATTAAGCTGCCAAGACAAATCTGCAAGGAACCAACAAACTAATGGTAAAGTCACTAGACTGCACTACAACCCTGTTTTGTTAGTTCTGAGTACTCTTAAGCCTGCCGAGATGCAAAAATTTGGACTGGAGACATGCTAATTTTACTTAACAGTTGAACTCTGGAAGGGAAGGAGGGAACATAATTTCTTGTAGTGTGAGTGCGCACATTGTATGAGCATTCAAGACTTTGAGATGACTGTTAAGTAAAGAGCTACTGTATCAGTACCAGATGGAAAATGGCCCGAGAAATAGCTTCTGTCTAAAAGGGGGAGGAGGATTTAGTTTTAGGATCTTCTCCATTCCACACAGCTCCTGCGTCTGGCTTCCTCCTGTGCTTTGCTTCCTGCAGAGGGGCACATGAAGGCCAATTTAGGAATCGGATCCGTAACAGGACACAATTCCCCCTCATTGATCGCATGACAGAACACAGAGAAAAACATCAGGCTTCCAACAGGAGCTTTTTTGTCCCACCCTTTATCAGATCCGTGTCATGGCACAGTATCTGGTAGCTGAAATCAAGAAGACGACTCTTTTGAATGTTGTTTACTACTCCAGATTGTCCAGTACATGCTGCTATCAATGGCAGAAGCATCACTGCTAAACCAGTGCTGTTTTTTTTCAGAGGCTATAATGGTTTTGTAAAGTAGGATAAAGTCTTTTCGATAATAGCTTGAGACCATTTAATTTATTTTAATACAGCACACTTGGTCGTCCCGTTACCTCTGTGCCATAAACAAATGGTTCAAGTCCCAAATAAAATCTTCAGTGTATACCTAATGCTGAAATTGTAGTGCAAATAATTGGAGAATATTTGTCATTTGGCTAAAATATTGCAACTGAAGTTCTTTATATCTTCATCTGGAGGTTGGCCAGTAGAAAGTGAGAGCTTCCACAATACCTTTTCTATGTGATATCGTCCATATGCTGGCCAACATTCTTTCTTTCAGTTATACAAATAGATTCTACTATCAAAGGCTCTTTGAGAACTATTGCTGAACGTATAATTGTGCTGTTTGCCTTCCCAGTTACTGCACGGTTGCCGTTGTTTCTTATTTCTTTAGTATGTGGTATTTATATGTAAATATTATGGAACTTTTTATATCTGTCAGTGGTTCAGATCCTGCCCAAAGTGATACCGAGTGAGAAAACAATATAGTTTGCTGATTGCTTGAAGTACAATGTGATATGAGTTGGTTAGTGCTGTCAGTCAAAAACCAAGTAGATAGGTGTCTTTACAATAGTACAGGAGTTGGCAGCCTTTCAGAAGTGGTGTGCCGAGTCTTCATTTATTCACTCTAATTTAAGGTTTCGCGTGCCAGTAATACATTTTAATGTTTTTAGAAGGTCTCTTTCTAAGTCTCTATAATATATAACTAAACTATTGTTGTATGTAAAGTAAATAAGGTTTTTAAAATGTTTAAGAAGCTTCAGGCAGTGTGAGTGCCACTGAAAATCAGCTCCCGTGCCACCTTCGGCACGTGTGCCCTAGGTTGCCTATCCCTGCGATAGTAGATTCAATCTCAGGAAAGAGATTGCTGAGAAGCTGAACTACCTTTACACCTCACTCACCTGGCACAAGTGGTCCTTTCATATTGGCAAGGAAGCGTGTAGAGGCTTACCCGGTACTTAGTTGCCACTTGTGCTGTTCCTGTTCTGTACTAAATAATAGATCTGATTTTCCAGTACTATCTCGAGTAGTAGATTTGCTTTAAAATATTAATATGTTTAATAGGAAATCAGAAACAAATTTGTTCCTTTTTCTATTTCACATTGAACTCTTGGAATAATACTGCACAAATGGATACAATTTTAGACCCTGATTCTGCAAAGACTTGTGCTCATGCTTAACTTTACCCATGTGAGTAGCACCATTCACTTCAGTAGCACTGCTCAGAATGTATACCATTGAGTATGTGTGGAGGTCTTTGCAAAATCAGGGCCCTAGATAGCAAATTGCTGATTTTATAGGGGGTGCGGTGTACCACCTCACACGATTAGTTTTCATAATGACAGGGTCAGGCTGTACGGGTGATGCCACCTCCCAAATTAAAGTGTCATTTTTCAGGTACCTCCAACCCCTCAGAGGAGTTTGATTAGTTGGTTATGGACTGTCCTTACAGTCGAAGATTGAAAAGAAAATGGCTTATAGTGAATTTCAAACACACAAAGCTGTGAACCTACAGTATGCATCAGTCATCTGGGATCAGGTCTTTGGCACATTGTCCATTTATGCCAAAAAGTCGAACTCTTTCCATGAAAATATTTTTAGAGGTGTTGCTGATGAGGGGAAAACAAGGAAATGTCATTGGCTAACACAAGTCTTACCTTTTTGCCCCTGGTAATTTATAATTTTGTAATCTCCCCCTCTCCCCCCCCCCCGATCTTTCATTAAATATGCATTTTGGGGTAGGACTGTAATTAGTGCCTTCTATCCATTGATGTGCATGGATTAAAGTAGTAAATGGATCTAAGAATACTTTTTATATAAACTTTGAATTCTCATTTGCAATAGGTATGTGTGTGTGTGTGTGTGCGCGCGCATTTTAATGTGTATGCGCGTGTGCACACACACTAACTGTCTGTATGTTCATTTGAGTGTGTTTATAGTAACCTGCTTTGAATTAATGCCAGCATTTGGAATTTTTTGACATTTAATATTCATGCAAAATGCAGACATAAAAATAAAATACAAATACATGCAAAATGCATTAGTGGTGAATGTTGGGAAATCCCAGCTGCCACTTCTACGACTGTAATTTTCCTCCAGTTTTTGATGTAATATCTTTTAATATGTTCTCAAGAACTAAATAGAAAGGGGGGAAAAGAGTTATTATGCTGTTTACTTGATAAAAGAAATTAAGAGGGCAATAGGAAACAAATTTAATATTCTGTCTTTACTTTGTGTTAATTTATAATGCAAGTTTTATGGATCTTTTATTTGGTGGCTTTTATTTATTTATTTATTTATTTCTCTGGGCTGTAGAGACCAAACATTTGAATCATCTTGCTGTATTGCTTATAAATGTCAAAGTTACCATGAAATTTGCTTCTCTTAGATCTTTGGCATCCATTTCCATTTAAGATTGTTTAAAATAACTAAAGTTATTTTATATACACTGTACTGTGCTTCTGAATTATGAATGAACTTTTAAATAATGTTTTCCTTGTAACACACCAAGTAGTAGTGCCTTTTCACCAATATGCAAACTGAAAACCTATTAATCCATCTGCATGAAATAATTTTATAATTCCACATCTTAATTATAATTTTTAACATTCTCTGTTCCTTACCTTGGGTAACAGAGAAAAGCTGTGGCTTTGAAATGCTACAGTTTTGTCATTTAATAATTTTTAGACAACTCATAGCAGGCCTAATTTTGCTACACTTAGTAGAGTACCAGCTTACTTTGTGAGTTACCCTATTGACTAATTGCAGAGTAAGGTACTTCTCAACATGAATAAGGGGGAAAAGTAAGGACGTATGTGAGGTAGAAAAATAAAATCTCAATGAATAACACGTGCAGGGTGTGGTATTTTTGTAAGCACTGAATAACAATTTTATTCTTACATGTCTAGCAAGTAAAAACTCTCAGTAAGAATTAGTCCAGTCGATGTTAATCTTCAATGCTTTTTTAGTTTAGTTGTTCAATATGATATTTTCCTTTGTACTAGAAAATGGCAACTTTTAAAAGTACTTTAGTGGGAAAGTGCCATTAGTCATATACCACACATGCCTTAAATTACATTGTAGTCAAGTCCTCTTCTGTTATTGTAAAATAGTTATGAATCAATTTTGATTGGCAGTGTGTTGTTTATTTATATATATATAATAAAAAGTAGGTTACTTCCAGGTTACTTTTTGTTGACTTCTATACATTTCTGTGCTCCACTGGCACGGAAAACGTTTGTTTGTGGTGCTATTTTATAGGTGTTTTCCTTTTACTGTCTTGTTACTTGTTTGTTTTTTTGAATGTGAAAATAGAAGCCCTGTATATTCTTCATCATTTCTCCATTGTTAATGTATGCATGCTCTGCAGTGTGCTATATAAAATTACCTTTCCCTCTGTCCTTGAAAATTATCGTATTTGTTTTAAAAGACTCAAATATTAGAGGTTAATACTCTTCAGAGTGGTTACTGTATTAATTAGTGTACAGTACAAAACAATTAATATGAATAACTAACTGGAAGGATGTGTGGGTCGTTTTTCCCCCTTTAATTAGTTTAAACCCAGAAAGCACATGGAGCTTTCTAGTTATGCAGAGATACTGCATTGAAAATTAGTACATAGTATATTTACTTATTTAGTTTAAAAAAAAAAAAAACTTTGAGGCTACATTTTCTTCTCTAGCAAAGACTTACTGGGTCCTATGCAGAGACACTTCATTGAGGCTGTAGTATTTTACTATGATCATGATTGGTTGTTTGTACCAAATAGGCTTCTAGGTTCTTGGCAAAATCAAAGGCTGTTCCCCAAAAGACCTTATTTATGGCCATTAGCGAACTCGTGTGACAGGCTTTTTGTGATGATTACTGCAGCAATGTCTTTTCTGACTTGACTGTGGAACACTTCAGCGACTGCTTCTCAGGAAAAACAAATAGATTTCACCATCAGACAGTCAGGATACTGGAGAAAATAGGGAATAGTTCATTCCTCTTGCAAATGGAATGATGATCGCTAGTTCCCGAAATCAAGTCAGACTATTTACATTACCTCCCACAGTGGGTGGTACCCAGTTTACTTCCTTCCACTTAACTTTAAGTTGTCTGGAATGGCATTTTTGGTGTCACTTGTATCACGTTTTGCAGACATCAGTGATATTTGTTTATTCATATCTACAGATTGTTAAGATTAAGCTGGACAAAAAGCCATTCATTAATTTTGTTTGAATTGGCATTGTTTTAGAGGTAGGTCATATAAACGTCTAGGTACAAATTCAGCCTGGTGCAACTCTGTTGTCTTTAGTGGAGTTAAACATACTTTCTGTATGGTGAAATTTAGCCTCATTCTAATGTATGAGAGAGTCACAGACACTGGCTGAAGAACTGCATAAGCTGCTTGGAATAAGAATTCACACTGGCCCACTCCATTTCAACGTTCAAGTGAATTATTTGAGTAACAGGTTCATAAAGGTCACTCACTGAATGATCAGAAAATGAATGCATTTGCTGGATAATATAGATATTCCACTCAGATTTACACATGTAATAACCAATCAGGTGGTCTGACTTAGGAGCATTATTGTACTATAAAACAAAATGCACGTCCCACTTATTTCATTCTCTCCTCCCCTTTTGCTGATTAGTGTAAACTGAATTTTATGCTATTCAGCCCAGTTAGTTAACACATGATATGTCTATTTAAAATTTTGGCAGATTGCAATAAAAGTACTGTATGATTATTACTCTTTATTATATCCATTTTTTTTTACTAGTTCCTTGGTAT
This sequence comes from Trachemys scripta elegans, assembly GCF_013100865.1. Taxonomy (NCBI): domain Eukaryota; kingdom Metazoa; phylum Chordata; order Testudines; family Emydidae; genus Trachemys; species Trachemys scripta. The sequence continues at coordinate 124,699,457 of NC_048302.1, forward strand.
TATATACTACAACCATGGGGTTCATTTCTGCCTAGCCATATCTCCCTCCCCTCATATCATTACACTTATCAAGGTGCAGAAAAACAATAGAGGAAAAAAGTCCCCAATTTACATGTTTTAATGTTCTTTTTAAATAACTTGAAAGGAATATGGGCTATTTAGGACCCTGTAGCATCCAAATAAAAATACTAGTTTATTTCATACTAGATCTTTCTTCTGAGACCTTTCTGAGCCTTCCATTACATTCTTTGAAATTGGCTTTGCTAGAGCTAAAAGATAGAAGTCACAGAAGAAACTCGGAAGAACCCCCCCCCCCCCCCTTTTTTTTTCTTGCTCACAGCATTTTACAAACTAGATTTTTCACTAGCATTAATGTGACTGTGAAAAGAAGTTAGGTCTTGCAACTTCCTGTGTGACTGACTGCATCCCACTGCTCCCCCTTCCTCCTCCCCCTCCCCCTTCCTCCCTGTGAGCAAGTCACAGGTGGGCAGGCAGAGAAGTGTGAGAAGCAGTCAGGGACAGGCTCCACCCTTCCCCTCACAATGCACTGGTCAGTGGAGCTAACTGGGTACGGGGCAGATAAGATGCACCCCTTTCTTGGTTGGTGTAAATTATTTCCCTCCCTCCACCCTGGAAGTATCTTGCTGGTGTTCCTGCATGGATGGCACTAGGCCTGAACCTCTGTTTAGCTCTAACTCTTAAAACTTTTCCATCTCTAATTTCTATCACATTGTCTGATTTTTTTCTTATCTTAGTGCAGATTGTAAACTCCCTGAGGTAGGAGCTGTGTCTTTCTTTATGTTCTTTTTAGAACAACGTATAGCTCCAGTACTCACCAAATAATACAGTGTGTTTTCTAGGGCTTCCTTTATATTTAAGTTTGCTGTAGTGGCGAAGCTTCCACTTCTTTGGGGATAAAATGTGAAGTAGCAAATTTGAAGTGCTGTAGGAATCTTGTCGTCCTCGTTGTGTAGTGTACCTCTTGCATCGATGTCACTGTATTCTGCATGGCTTTGGCCACATATTTACAAAAGTAGGTTCCATGAATGTGTCATCAAATTCTAAATCCAGTAGTCTGTGCTGTATGTTTTATTTATTTAAAAATATGTATTTAAATATATTCCAGTTGATATAATGCTTGTGAAAGGGAGGGAATGACACACTATCTATACATAGTTCAAGCAAGATCTGTACAAGTTTTACCCACAAAATTCTCCCAGTGCACTTCAATTCTGATGAGAAATACTCCTTATATTTTTGGACTTCTTTTGAGCAGCAGCTGCCAGTCATGTCAAGTCTGTTGTAGTTTTATGATGCAGATGCCTACCAAAGATTAGGATAAAATCACCAAAATAATATTACATGTTACTTAGTTGAACTGAAGTACCTAGATCTGAAAGACAGGGTCTGATCCTGCATTCATTGATATCCATAAGAACACTCCCATGGACTGCAGTAACTACAGGATCGAGACTGATAGTACTAAGCCACCAACCACCTTCTCCTCCAGGTAACTTTTGACACAAAAGTTGCTCTTTTTATTCTTTAGTTCCATTTTAAATCTTCTTTAATTTAAGTAAGTTAAATATAGGCATGTGATAAAAGATTCACATTATATAGCATTGCTTATAACAGAACTCTGGAGGCTGCCCAGAGAACAGATGTGTAAAAACATAACTTTAATATTGCTTTTTATATTTACCAGAAGAGAGATTATGCTATTAAGGGGGAAAATTTGTGAAGTCTACTGGCTTCTGTAGGTTTTGGATATTCCATATATTTTAGACTGTATTAGGGCCAGGACTGTCATTTCTCTGTTTGTAAAGTACCTAGCAGAATAGGGCCCTGTCCTGGTTGTCCTGTAGGCACAAGTGCTGCATACGTTTAATGAGGAGTTCCCCTGTTATAATTTGTATAAAAGATATCATTTTTTATTATAATGAGCTTCCAGGACTTGAAAGTGCATTTAGTGAATGGAGTATTAGTGGAAGCCTTCCAGTCCAAAGTGATTGCTAGTCTAGCAATGAGAAATAGCTCAGTGGCGAGAGGCCAAAAAGGATCAGTATTCACAATACATTATATTCGTTATCACAACCAAAAATGCTAATCCTGGGTAAGATTAACTGGTGCTTCAAAGATATACGAACAGGGAAGTGAAATATGCTTCCAGAAGCATTTAGCAATTGGACAATACTACCACATTATCAGGGATTTCCACTGTAAATTCTGTGTTCCATCTCAGTTCCTTTACTACAGTCCTTGTTAAATGAGCATCTTCTCCCCTGAGTTACTCCACAGATGTAAAAATTTCTCCAAGAAAGGTAATCCATAGGTATTTTCAAGATTCTTTAGTTTTCACACTACAGGTTAAACGATGGGTAATAGCTCTTCACCCATATCTAAGTTGTTTGGGACATAAAGAATTTAAAGGTTAATCTATCTGGTCAAAGTCCATGGGGAAAACACTACAGGAGTTAAAACTGGCTCAGAGTTTACTCTGGGGTGAGGGGGGATATTTGTTGTCTCAAACGAAAGGCAAATACTTAATAGTAAGCGTAAAACCATTGCATGCAGCTAATGCTAGAAAGCTGCCGTACTAACTTACTTTAGAGCTTTTTCCCTCTTTCTTTGTAAATTGCCACACCTGAGCTGATTCAGTTACTTTTCAGTTGTTCTCTCCGTTAAACATAGGCTGAACGTCCAAAGTTATATGGGAAATTAAATTAGTGATGAAGGTCTGCTGCTCTTCCTCCTGGACCTCACCAGCAGGGATATCCTCACCATCTTCTTGTTTGTTATGGAAGATGGTAATAATACTTTCTGAATTGGGGGAATTTTTTGACAATTATTCACTTGTATTGGCCAACCAAGTGGCCTTTTCTTCCCCCTTCCCCTTTTCCTGAAATTTCAAGGGGAGGGAAGCTGCTGCATTTGCTGTCCAAAATCTTCCTTGATGCTGTGGCTCTTTTAGAATACTAAAAAATATGTATCAAATGGTCTGATTTGATTTTATTTCCATTAAATTGGTGGGGGTTTGGTCACCTTTGGAAGATAACCAAAAGATTCCAAACTTTTTTGAGTACATGCGCCAGCAGTTTGTTTTTTGGAAAAGCAATGGCCAATTTTTTTTTTTTTAATTTTTTTTTGTATGCAACTTTTGGAGTACTTCATTGTTGTTTTTCCTGCTACCCACATTTTGTTCTTGGCTTCAGAGAAGCATATCATGTAGGCATACAGCAGAAGAGCAATTACAATTTCTTACTTTGGAAAATGCCTTTTTTGCAACTACAGGGAAGAAATTAGTAACATCAATCTAGAATCCTACCTAGTTACTACCCAATCTGTTCTTTATTTTGAAGGGAGGTCATTAAGGTCAGTTTTTGTTTGCCCTCTGTTTTTCATAACCTTTCTAATTCTGCAGAAGGTTTATGCTGTCACTGAGGAGGCAGAAGTTTCAATTAGAGAGGGGGAGATGACATTTATATGACGCACATGTATGCTGTGGGCAGATTTCCTAAGTGTTTGCCTGCAGATTGGTAGACACAGAGGCTTTAATAAGTTTATTTTTTTAAGATAAACAATGACTGGAAGATGTCAGAATGATACTGGTGACTGACAGTTTAGCTTCCATTTGTTAGGGATTGTAAGCTTGGATTTGTTTTTCAACATTGTTTCTGAATCAAATTAGATAGTTTTCATGTTCCAGCAGGATTAAAATACAACCAATTTCTGGCTCAAAAACAAGAATATACAATATTATAGCTGTCATTTTAATTTATCAAGCAATTCAGGATATGAAAGAGAAAAGGCTTATTGTTCACATTGTCCAGAAATGGATCTTCTGTCGTAATTGATTTGAGTAGAATCAGGGCTTGTCTACCTGGTGGGGTAATGTGCATTAATTGGTCTATGTAAACCCTGCAGGTGCACTTCAATGCAGTGCTGTGTGAAATAGTGCTATGTTAAAGCACACTAGGGAACCTTTAGCGTGCACCTACAGGTTCTGCACAGACCAAGGGATGTGCAACATGCTGATGGTTTTTAGAAATCACACCCCAGGAGAGCGCATTATTCCACTGTGTAGACAAGCCCTCGGTAACGCATTTTATATGTTTTTCCCCGACTGTTGGGTTTTTAAACACCAAGAAATGTCCTAGGCACTTCACAGAAATAAGTAAATACATGATCTGAGGCCTAAGAAGCTTACAATGCAAGGCCCCTATCCTGCAGACAAAGTAATTTTACACATGTGACTAGTCCCATTAGGGAAGTTGCTAAGTTTTAACCATTTTTAACCATGTGAGAACATCAAGAATTACAAGAAACATCAAAAAGCTAGTGGAAAAAAATTTCAAAAATAGGTAATTTTTGAATACTTCCAACTTTTTTAACCCATTCAGTGGAAACACTTAAAACATTCACAAAAATCACATCTAGAACCCTTTAGAAAGTGGTATGTGTGAGAAGGAAGTATTTAGCTTCTTTCATCAAATCATGGGAATACGTCCCCACTTTAACTGTACTTTCCAACACAACTTTAACTGTGGTGCTGGGACCAGCCCCTTCATAACTGAAACTCTAAACTGCATGTGAAGAAAAACTCACTAGAACATTTATCTCACATCATGGTATGATTTATTATATTGTGATTAAATGTAGCTTGGTAATCTAAACCAAGCTGTTGCCGTAAACTGCCTGTTTTATTTGGCTGTTACACTGTTGTTGCTGGCCCCGTCTCAGTGAACTAGTCATTTTTATACATCCTGTTTGCTTACCTTCAGAATGAACATCTTTTAAAAAATTCTGTGTACTGAAGATTTGGCTCAGCTGGCATGAGTTAGCCTACGGAATATATTGGATGGAAGATGTCTTTGATTCTTTTATCCTTCAGATTCTTAGATTTTTTTTCTTTTTTTTAAGACTAAGCTATCCTCTGGTTTGTAATCATCATCAACTATTTTCCTAATATTAACAGAGAAGAGCAAAGAGGTCACTGTCTTCAGGGGGGGGGGAATTAAAGGAGCTTTAAAGATTAGAGCCCCTTGTACTGGATCCGTGTTGATGGAGTTGCTTTGGCATGCAGAAGAACATAATGCAGTGTAATTTGAGAGAGTTTATTGTCCCCATTTACAGAAGCCTTAATACTGTATTGAGTGGAGGTTTCTAATGACAGTGATCTTTTTAAATGCCTGGGGATTTTTCAAAGTTTTAGTTGCAAATCTTTGGGGAGAGATTTTTGTTTCTCTTCCCTTCCCCCATCCCCAAAAAGAGTCATTATTTTTTCACTGGGAGGATTGCTGCCACAAATATCTGTGTGAATTTAGCTGAAGGGGGGATGAACCACAACAAAAGCATTCCTAAAAACAAAATCTTAAGAAGTGAGATTTTAAAGACATTGACGAGAGTTAAGTGTTCAAAATGTAAAAGAGTTCAGTATTATTTTTCAGTGTATTCAGCTAATCTAAAAAAAACCCCTCAACATGGTAAAACTGATTTGGTTTGCTAAAGCCCCATATTTTGTTTTTTCTCAGCATTTTTGATAAGAAAAACAAGGAGTGCCTCTTAACGTTCTAGGTCAAAGTACAGGTGTGCTGTTGTAGAAATTGCTTTTCGTGTTTGGGATGCGGGGTGGAGCAGCCTTTGATGTTTGGCCCCACCTTGATTACCCTGCCTGATACAGTATCCCTGTCCAATACCTAATATACACAGAGAGAAGCACAAAGGAGAATAATCATCATTACAGACGGGATTGTGAAATGTTGTCATGCATCTTCGGTGGTGTCTTTAAAATATTGGGTAATTAGTTCTCATGAGAGCTGCTGGGTTGACAGCTCTATAAACTGACATCTTCTATTCACAAAATACCTGCAGCACAGAGAGTGGTAATGAAAACTTCCTTGTGTTGCCCCCATAATATGCCTTACTACTTTTCTGGAGGGAATAGCCTTTAGAGGGAGGGAAAGGTTTATTATTTTCTATTCACTTGCACAGTTGCTCAAGTTTATATGGTGTTTTACCAACAAATCAAAAGACAACGGTACCTGAGTATGTTGCATCCTAAATTCACTTTACATGACCACCCAGTCTTCATCAATTGCCAGCAGTGGGTGCTAATTGTGATGTTGTGGTAAAGCGGGGGTTCTCAACCTTTTTCTTTCTAATTCCCCCCCTCCCCAATCTGCTATAAAAAACTCCCAAAGCCCACCTGTGTCACAACAACTAATTTTCTGCAGATAAAAGCCAGGCCTGTCATTAGGGGGTAGCAAGCAGTGCAATTACCTGGGGCTTTATACCACGGGAGGCCCCCAGGAAGCCAAGTTGCTCAGGCCTCAACATCAGTCCCATGTGGAAAGGCTCAGGGGCCCGGGCTTCAGCCCCATATGGTGGGATTTTAGCTTTCTGCCTCGGGCCCCAGTGAGTCTAACACTGGCCCTAGTTGGCAGACCCCCCCCGAAGCCTGGACCTCTGGTTGATAACCACCATGGTAGAGGACATTGCTACTTGTTTGTTTTGTGATATGGGCAGTTGCCACTAAGAGCTAGACTGAGACCACCAGCTCTTCTCACTTCATAGAGAAACTCAGCCATGCTTCTCCAGCCTGGGTCAGATTTGAACCACGTTCCTAGAGATGAAAGGTTCTGCTTCTGAGACTCCCGATACTCCTTTGGTAAAATGCCTTGATACATCTTGGCATAATATAGATTGCAGTTGGAACGACTAGGAGAGTTAATCATTTTGCTCTTAGTACAATTGTTGAAGCAGATTGTTTTTCTTGTTCATGTCAGTAGGAGTTGCCTAACCTTTAAAAAAGAAAGATACGCCCACTTCCCTTAGTGCCACCATCTGAAAGTGCACTTCCCACCGTGTCCTCTATAAAACAACATATTTTAAAATAAAGGGTGGCTTTTTTATTTTTTTATAATATAATATAATATAAAAATATGCAGTTTCTGAGCCTACTGCAGAGGTATTCCACTTACAGGAAAGTGGCAATAGATTCATACAAGGGATGCAATGCTTACATTTGGAGCTTCTCAGGGATGTCGCTGGGTCATGTGGCATGGTGTTCTTGTTGAATTCTTTATTTTGGGACACTTTAATTAATCAGTAATTAGAAAGTGACCATGACTACAGAGAAAATAAAGACCAAATTTAAAGCCATTTAAAGCCTGCTAATTTTTTCATTGCGGTGCCTATGTTTCAGCCCTGTTTCCTGCTAGTTATAAACAAGATTGTGACTTAAGCCACAACCCTTGCAGGAGTGGGTGTTGCAGAGCCACCCTGCAGCTCATGTAGCAAGTAAGAAATTTGGAAGACTTTAGCCAGAATTCCTCCTAGAACTCCCTCGGATTATACTCTGCCAGACCATCTCCACCACCTGTAGGTGGGAAGCAATACGCATTTTCTCCTTCCACCTATGTCCAGCCAGCCTCTTCTGGTCAGTCAGAGACCTGATCCTGCCCTTGCTGCACTCCAGGTTTTGAGATGGCTAGTAGTTGCACTATTCTATCCATGCTTAAGGAAGGCACTGCAATGGCCCCGTATAGAGATGCAAGTGAAGGGCTCCTGGTACTCTTCTGCCTCTCCAATCCTATATACAGCAGTGCATGTCCAGCTCCAGTGTGGCCCTAAAATTAAAAACTGCGTGAAGGAGGCAAACCATCTGACTTCATCTTGGAATAGTATTTGCAACTAGTCTGTAAAACTAGTTTCACCACCTGACTTCCGCAAAGACCCACTTCTTCTACCAGACCCAAAATGAAAAGACAAATAGGCTGATGTAGGGAGGTCAAATAATCAAAAGCAGTCCCTTTCTCTGGGCCTTCCAATGCATCTTGCCTTTTAGTAGCAAATCCTCAGCTGATGTAAATTAAATTACCATAGCTCCATTGAAGTCCGCTCCTCTGTCTTTTGGATTGTAAATTCTCCAGGGCAGGTTCTTCTGTCTTGATATTTGGGACTTGTGCAGAATTGAGCACACTCAGTAATTAACAAACAGCAAATAATAATAATTATTAAAATGAACAGGCAACTTGTCTTTCTGTCTTCCTCTAGATCCTAATAGTTTATTAATTCAAAGCATGAAGGGAGAAGGGAGGTGGGACCCATGGAATGTACATAGGAAATTTAGTTGTGACTCTGGAACAGAAAGTGCTTTCATAAGTCTCTAGCTTTTCCATCAGGGTGATTGGAAAGTTTTGGGGGTTTATGGAAGTAAAAGCTCCAGTTGTAGAGTGTATATGTTGCTAGTTCTAGGGGAAGTTCCGTTGCCTGTGTTATGCAGAAGCTCAGACTAGGTGATCACAATGGTCCCTTCTGGCCTTGCAGTCTATGAATCTATAGTTAGTGAGACTATGGCCACAAATGTAGAAAGCTTCAGTTTCACACATTGAATACCTTATTCTACAAATACCTCATTATTGCAAATATCCAACCATATCAAAATAACAAATGTCAAACATCTCTAATGTCCTTCTCTTCCCTCCTTTTCTTTTCACATCAATGATAAAACCTAACAAAGTCTTTACTGTGATTTGGTATTGAAACCTGCATGTCCATGAAAAGCTCTGTCCTTGAAATAGTTTTGCTTTTATGAGGCCTGCTTTTAAGTTCCTGTCATTTCAAAATGGCAGCTCCAAAATGTTGGCACTTAGCATACACTATAGTTAGCTGGTTTACCGTGCTTTTATTATTATTTTTGATACGGCCTCTTTCATGTAATTGTTTCTGAGCATGTTGGGTTATTTCACCATGATATACAATTAAAACGTTCTCCACGGTCACACATTGTGTTATTGCCATTCATTAATTTGACATTACAAAGGTGTGATTCGTATTGTTTCAAGGTTTGTTTTGAAAAGCTCTAGTTAACTTTGGGAATATCATCATAGCGTACATAGCACAGAGACATTAACATGTGTGATTTTTGTGACAGATGTGAAGGTGGTGCCAGCCGGATTTCATGTGGCTGTTTGAAGTAAATGTTTAATGAATAGACTATTTTGTCAGGCCATTATTTTGTTCCTATTTACATAACCATTACTTCTGCTTAAGGGTTGCAAAATATGTTGAACAGTTGAGGGAATTAATTTTTTGTTCTACCCTGTGACAAGTTTGCCTGAAGTTTTTGTGTCCATAGTGACACAGCCACTGTTGTCTGGTAACTGTGTGGAAATATTGTCTATTTAAGAAGGACCACTGAGTCGTCTTGTTTGGATTTGCCCAACAGGAAAAATGTGTCATGTAGTCACATAGTGTCCTGTTATTAGATCCTTTGCATCTTCCTGGTTTAACACTGCCTGACTGAGTGCTGGTGGGACTTCCTCACACAGGGCAAAATCCAGCTGTGGTATATGTGAATCCCAATCCCATAAAAATCACTGGGCCAAATATTGCAATGATATACATTTTGGTAGCATTGGCTATATATTGGGTGTAAGTGGTAAAGTAACGTAAAATGAATGCAACATACATGCCAATGAGAAGGAATGGGGTGTGTATCAGGCAAAACAATTAACGAGAGGATGTAGGACAAGTATGTGTGACTGCTTTGCACATCATCAGGTGAGCACTGATCCAGAAACCACACCTTTTGGGTCTGTTATGTTTTTTACAAAGTACTTGATTTTTACCCAAATTTGGTAAACAGAAAGCGGAGTGCATTCGTATCCATAGATCACTGTTACTCCTGACCCTAGGCACTGCTCCATCAAAGCACTTCAGCATGTGTTTTTTTTATTAAGCAGGTGAATAGCCCCATTGACTTCAGGGGGACTTACTCACATGGTTAAAGTGAAGCAAGTGCTTAAGTACTTTGCTGCATCTGCATTTCTAGGGATGGACCCAAACTCCATTGAAGTGAATGGAATTCTTTCCATCAGTTTCAGTAAGATTTGTATCTGGCCCTTATGTCCCTATATACTAGTTACATCTCTGAACTTCCATTGAAATTAAATGAAGCGTTCATCTGCCAGCTAGTGGAAATTTGTGGGGCTCACTACTGCCTCCTCTTAGGTATTTCTATTTGCTACTTTCCTTGATAAACCTCCTTTCTAGCCCCTTAGGGTCACATCCTGTCCCCTCTGAAATCAATGGGAGTTTTGCCATTAACTTCAACTGGGCCAGGATTTGATGGTATGTAAATTACATGCACTTTACATATCCCTGAATATCAACATGGTGCATGGTAGTCTACTTTTCCTCTTTCTCTCTTACACCCAGTTCTTTGACCAGTTTACAGTCAGTATGTAATTTGTAAGTACATTGCCATTTACCTGTTCTCTGAATTTGGTTTATCAGAATGCAACAGGATCATGTAAGAACATGTCCTACAAACACATACTGATGTGGCCCCAAAATAAAATCCAAAATTTCTAATTTTCCTACAAGTTAGTCTTGCAAGACCACAAATGAGAATTGTAAAATTTCGGATTTTTCTACTCATTTTAAAACGAATGGCCTATTAGCAAACCTAATTTATGACAACTCTGTAGTCATATTATAAGATGTATTTTTTTTGTTCATTTTTAGATTAATTAAGGAAAGGAATGAAGTTACCAAGGGTTTTGTTATTATAACGCCCACAAGTCTTCTAGATATTTCACAGAAAAATTAGACACATTCCCTACCCTTAAGAATTTACATTTTAGATGGAAAAAAGTGAGATGAAACAAAAGGGAATAGGGAACTAGGTGCACAGGTTACAGATACAAGCTCATGAGTTACCTGGCTGCCCAGCATGTCTTGATAGTGTGGTGTTCTTTAACTATTAATTTAATTGGGGGGGTGGGGGGGAGTGTTCAATAGTTTGTGTTTTATTGTTTAAAATTAAAACCACTTTGACATTTTAAAAGACAAGTGTAATAGGAAACGTTCTTTTAAAAGGACATTGTCAAGGGAGTTTTCATAATAAAATAATTGTTTTACATACTTATTCATCATATCCCCCTGGAAGCTTGAGAATGAAAACTCTCCTTCCCAGTGCCTTCCCCGTCCCCCTTTTCACTTGCATTCTGGTTTGTTATTATAGGGTTACTCATGAGTGTTGTGCTTTTTGGCATTGATATATTTTTCAGAAAAAAGAGAATTGAAGCATTTGTTTTGAAAAAAGAAAAACACATTTAACGAATTACATGGACTTTGCAAACAGATATAAGAAAATGAAAGGTAGGTCAAATCTCGGGCCTACAAACCTGACAGTGTCCCTTTCATTTTAACGTCGATGCTTTATTTGACAAAAATTAATGATTCTTGTAGTTACATTAAACAATGGCAGACAAATGTAAAAATAATAGTTAATCTTAATAGCTGTTTTTCTTCTATTTCTTCTATGTTGTTTTTAAATGCCAATGAATGGCTGCAAATGATAACCTGATTAGACATCTTCCTTTATTTGTGTAATCTGACTACTTTACTTAGGGTTTTTTTTTTTTTTTTATATATGATAGTTGCTGAGAAAGTGCTTAAAATAAAGGATCAGTGACTAAAATACAGATGGTCTGTCCAGGACCCAGAGAATTTTTCATTTTAGCATCAACGTTTACGTCTACCTTTCATTTTATGTCACCCAAAAGCCCTTGCTGAAAATTGGTGTACAAGGTCTTCGTTCAAGAATGATGGGGTGTGTGTGTGTGTGTGTGTGTGTGTGTTCGGATTTTTGTTTAACAAATTTTGGGTGGCTTATCCATTTGTTAAGTTACCAGAGAATAAGAAAAATAAATGCTGTGGATTCATGTAAGGGCTGGACGGCTGATTTGTAGGGCACAACTACCAGGGGAATGAGGGGAATTGGGCATGAGATGCCTTCCCCTCCAAACTTAGTGCCAGAGCGGGTGATCAGGTCATTAATCCCCAAGTCTGTGTGAAGAACCAAGCAATCACTCACATTGCTTGTGTAGTAGGTTGACCCTGTGTCAGATTCTGCAATTGAAAACTGGCTTCACACTAGATTTGAATGGGGTTTTTTTTTTTGTTTTTTTTAAATAATCATCCTAATATTCAGTTGTAAAAGACACTGTTATGTGTCCATATGTAATAGTTACTCTTCATGTGTAGCGACTGTGCATGGGTATGCGTATTGTACTATGGTATTATTTCTCTCTTATTTCAGTAGAACATGAACAGTTGTTGACACAATTGTCTTGTAGTGGTGCTGAAACTTTGGCCTCAATGATCTGATGTATTGACAAGACAGACTTGTGTCAGTGATTGCTGGATTGAGGCCTGTTGAATTTAGAGCTGTTAGCAGTAGATTTTTTTTTCTTAAATACATTAGATAACATTAAGGGCCTGACTTATACCCACCAAAACCAGCAAATTCAGAGTTAAGTCTTCTCACTCCATCTTTAATGCACACCACTGTGTCTGGCTTTTCCAGCACCATATGGTACAGGAGATCACAAACTGTCCTCAGAACCTTACAACACCTAGGCAAAAAGTTTGTCACATGACTGCTCTGAACATTCCAGGTATGTCCATTTACAGTGCACCTGCTGTGCTGCTGAATGTTCCATGTATGTCTTAACATTCCATTGATTTCAGTGGAATGTTAATGGATGATGGCAGCGCACAGCAGGGGTGATGGAAAACTAGAAGTGAAAGGGGGAAGAGTAAGGATGCAGTGAGAAGCTTCAACTTTGAATTTCCTCGCTTTTGTGAGTATGAGTCAGACCCTTAATGTTGTTTTAATGTATTTTTTGTGTTTAATTTTTAGTAAAAATTTGAACACGATCCAGGCTACAGAGGTTGCAGTGGATAAGAAGTTTAAAAGCTTTGGTTCAAGATTACAGGAGACTGCAAGAAAAATTAAAGACATGGAAATGAGGATCAAGTGACAGGATGCTATTTTCCCTGAGAATACTGAAGATTGTAAAGCATTGAGAAATCGAATTCATGACCCTGGAAATCAAGCTCAGATTAAGAAATGTCAGGTTGGTAGGGGTTCCTGAAAGTTTGGAGTTAGGATAAACTGAGATTTTTTTTTTTTTTTTTTGATCATACATTGTGAAGCTGCTGTGATCTGGAGATAGATGGTTTGAAAGTTCTTCTACCTGTATTATGATATATCCTATACCTGGAAAAGCCAAACAAGCAAAATTGGCTCTTAAATCGGAGTTTAGTATTTGTGGTTGAAGAATCCCATTTATCCACATTCTGTTTTTTTTGGCATTAAGTTGAATGTTTTATTTTAATACAAGCACGGAAACTATTGCTCTTGACTACTCATTTCTTTATCCTGACTCTCTGAGGGCTTGCTGCAGAGACCAGATACATGGCAGACCACGACATTTCTAGATAAGAAATAGACAGAAAGCACCCGAATGATGGAAGAAATGGTTTCTTGTTCAGAAGACTCTGATTCATAGTGAAACCATGTTTTTCAAATGTAAACTTTAAATTGTCACTGCCATTGAGATGAAATTACTGTAAATTCACTTAAGTGTTTGAGTTATTGTCTGTAGTTCAGTGATATGGTATTTATGCTGAGAAGTTGTGCAACAGGAAATCTAGCCTGAAGTTTAGGGAGGATTTTGGCAAACAAAGGATTAGCTGTGTGTTCATGGTCAAGGTCACAAGTTAGACTTAAACTCTGAGGGCACTACTGGCTACACCCAGTCTGAAGTTCTGTAGAGTAGAAGTGTGCTTCAAGTTATTTTTGTTACCTTTCCTTTTATATCTTGGGCCTGAGTCTGGTATATCACTTATGCCAATGTTAAACAGGCATAACTCAGTTACAATCCATGGAGTTACACTGACATAAATGAAAACAGAACCAGGCCCCATGTGTATTTTTTTAATGATCCCCTTTTGGAGGAATTCTTATTTTAAAAAGTGGTTTTCTATTGCGTTAGCAGTTAAGTATTTTGTGAACTCTAAGATTGGCTTTGTCTGGAAAGTGACTGAAAAATTGGCATTTTCTTACTCAACCATTCTGCTCTCTGTGTTTATTCAGAGTCATATCTGCTGTCCTACTGACAAAAATAAATGTTATTACTTTCATATTAGTGTTGCAAAACTATTAGAGGGACAAGGTGGATGGGATAATATCTTTTATTGGACCAGATTCTGTTGATGAGAGAGACATGCTTTAGAGGGATCCTCTGAGTTACATATATTGGCTTGTTCATCATCAGTAGTTTTGGTCCAAAGTTCCAGTTGCAAGTATCTTTATTACTGGTGATGAGGCATGAGCCAAAAAGAATCCAATTTGTCTCTCAGACCCAGGTTAGGTTTGCTGGACTGGTGGTTAGAAAAAACATCTGTTACTCGTTACATGACCAGCTGATAAGAGAGGCAATAAACTTGGAATCCCACAATTATTATTTTTACAGTTCCTTTTCAAAGTGTAATTGTACTTTATTACACTTTGGGTTACATATCAGAATACCAGCAGTGATTCTGTAAGTTACTTTACTTTGAAAGCATGGCAGCGTTCCAGGTGAATTTACAGTGGGGACTTTCAGTGAAGTTCCCAAAAAGGATCAGCAGTTGTCAGGGTAGTGGAAGTAAATTTGTGGTGTTGAGTTATATATTCGTGTCGGGTTCACGTTCTTTGTCATGCACTAGCATACGATGTATTTGTAAGAAAATACTACCAATATCAAGGATAACACATGGTCCTTTGTGGATGGTGCAAATGACTGTTAGGCTGTCCTAGATTCATGATTCAAGAAGAGCCAAAAAGAAAAGGTCTACATTTTGTTTCAATCATACTTAATTTTTGAAGCTGATCCAAGTACATGTATATTAAAACGAGCACTGAAATTCTTGGTGGTGTTTGCCAGAAATATCACTAAATAGAACCCTGCTGTCTTACCAAGGAGGAGACCCACTGTAATCAATAATGAAAATTGATATGCTTGGTCCTTTCTTGAGAGAAGGGTTTTCATTAACATCTCATCCACAGAGCGCCACTGCTGGTGGATGCCTTGCCATCTCTCCTATTCTGTGAATAACACAGTGCTACTCCATTTTCTTTTCCTACTCCATTGCTAAGCACCACTATCAGAGCAACTTTGTCGCACCTCCTTTCATCTGTCAAGATGTTGGACGGCCATATAATCATACAACTCCATTGGCATGACCAGTCTGTTGGGAAGGCAATGGGACCAAACAGATTTAGGTGGTGACCAGATATGAAGGGGTTTGTAAAAATCCATTTCCCTCCTGCTCTAAGGTTGAGAGATCCTGCTGCTGTTTGCTTTTGAAAAGAGGACAAAAATATCTAGTAATATTTAAATTGAAGCCGAGAGTTCTTTCTAGATGCCTCTCAAGGGTTTTCGTGCCATCTAAAAAAGCATGAATATAGGAATAATTGGAAAGAGTATTAAGTGGATTTAAATTTTGCTGACTTTAATACTTTGAAGAAAAAAAGGTAAAACTCTTTGAGCAAGTAAATGGCTTAAATATGAAATCATACTGTAGGACTAGACTGTATATTTACATGCTGCCGAGTAAGGGGCAACAAGTAGCCGCACTGCCCCAGGAACAGACCAGAGAATGAATTGTGATTTTGAGTCACCATTTGTTGACTGGTTTCCCCCACTCCCATTCAGCACTAGTGGGGAAGTAATCCACTATTGGTATGGGCCAGTGGTAGATCCCCCTCCACAGCAACTCGGTTCTTTTGGCCAGCACCTTTCCACGGGATAGCCAGGGCTCCCCCTGTTCTCCACTCACCTGTACAGTCGACAGAATAGCAGTCCCACAGAGGCTGCTGAGCCCCCCACACTCTGCCCCATGAAGCAAGTAACCTGTGCAGACGTGGAGGGGGCAGGGATCCTCATCCCCCCCATCAGTCTTAAAACTAGTGCAAGAGAGCAATTGTTTAGTGAATGCAAAGCATATAAAATTCATACTACAACAAATGTATAGAAATTATAATGGATACATGAGGAATTTCAAGACTGCTTCTCTTGCAGTAGTTCAAACCGTATTATGTACTGTTGGGGAAAAGATTACAGTGTTCCCTACCTCTGGGATTCATTTTTCCTTGTCTCTTGGAGAGAGTCATTTTCCTATAAATGTAATGGTTTAATATTAATGAAGGTTACAGGAATCTTTCCTCAATTAGAACAGGAGTACTTGTGGCACCTTAGACCAATTTATTAGAGCATAAGCTTTCGTGGGCTACAGCCCACTTCTTTGGATGCATATAGAATGGAACATATATTGAGGAGATATATATATACACACATACAGAGAGCATGAACACGTGGGAGTTGTCTTACCAACTCTGAGAGGCCAATTGAGTGAGAGAAAAAAACTTTTGAAGTGATAATCAAGCTAGCCCAGTACAGACAGTTTGATAAGAAGTGTGAGAATACTTACAAGGGGAGATAGATTCAATGTTTGGGTTTGCATACTTATAATTTCTATGCCATTAAAAAGATTTGCAAAGTGTTTTCATGATGTTTCTTAAATATTGTTTTTTGTTTCTAGCGTCTTGGAATCTTGAAAATGAAGCCTGCATCCTTAACTCATTCGTTCCCCCACCCCTCAATATGTATATTTCTTGGTTATCATACCGTTGTTCATAAGTGCTGCTATTGGTTTTGTTTTAGGGAAAAAAAACATGTACTGATGCATTTATTTTGACAAATCGTGCAGAAGAATTTTAGGAAATTCATAAATTTTAAAAAAGAACTCTTTAGGTCAGCATTATGAATTTTTACATTGGATCTTCAGCAAATCACACAGGATTGAATTAATCATTTCTCAGTGTGATTTCAGTCTCGGCAAATCATTATCTGTAAACATAAACTGAATGCTCAGTGAACTGAATGCATGTTACGTTATTCTATCGGATCCACTGTCACAGGCTTGCAGAATATTTTTGTCATGCTATTTCAAGATTGCAAAGTTGTGAAATCTGTCAGCGTGACACCTAACACAAGATTTGTACAGATACTACTCAGTAGTGTAGCGAGGGCCTGTCTTTAGCAAATGACTGTACTTTTTCCTTGTTGTTTTCAGTCTTTTGCAGTTCAGGGCCGAGGATTTTGAGGCTGCTCTAGTACTTTTACTAGATGGCCTCAGAATGTAGCCACGCAAACCTATCAAGTGGCTGCTTTCCAGCATTTTCTTGCTTTCTTTATTTTATTCTTTGCTGCTGAGAATAAGTCAGTTCCTGATTTAATGGCTTTTATCTCTTGAAATCTTTATTTGCCATCATACAAATATAGAGGTTAACTTTCATTTGTTTTTTAAAATTGCATTTTCTTGATTTATAAATAATCCTGTTTCTCTATTTCATTGTAGGCATTCGACCTCCGATCATGAATGGGCCCATGCACCCACGCCCTTTGGTAGCTTTGCTGGATGGCAGGGATTGTACAGTAGAAATGCCTATTCTGAAGGATGTAGCCACAGTGGCATTTTGTGATGCTCAGTCCACACAAGAAATTCATGAAAAGGTAAAACATTTCAATCACACTCCTGGTTGGCAAGTATAATATAAGTGTTTTTCCGGTTACAGGAGAACATGTAAGCTACACTGTTTTGGTTAACAATTGAAAAGATACCCAAATTGGTCAGGAATTAGGCAAACTTCATATAGAGGGGAAACAGAGAGAAAAATACCTTTATTCAAACACCGAGAAATATAGCCCTGGGCACGGTGCCTTAGATGGGACATTGGCCTTGTGTCCATCCACTACATGTAGTAGAATTTCATTCAGAGAAAGAATTACAGTAACTGAGAAACAGTATGTATATTGTAAGTACTAGTATTATAGCATATAAACGGAGAACTTACAAAGCAATAAAGATTCCCCTCTCAGCCATAGGTCTCCTCAAGCTTTGGGTGGGTGCCTCATGCACTGAGAATTTACACTGCAGTAAATAATTGCTGAAACAAATTTTAGCCAAAGGTTCGCTAGTATTGGGGTTGGGTGAAGAAGCTGCTATTCCAATTCAGACATTCCTATCAGCCACTTAACTGGCCTCCCCCGAAAGTTCAAGAACCCGTGAAACAGCCTGGGGAAGGGAGGGGAGGCTTTCCAGGTTTATTAAGAGACCATTATCTAGGGCCATCACCTGGCTTGTATGCCTGTATTCCTTCTTGGGGGACTGGTGTCAGGGTAAGCCTGCTCCCCACCCAAGCTTCCTGGCATTTTCTAGGGGAGGAAGCACCTCACTCATCTATTTCAGTAGCAAGAGGATGGGGATAAACCCTGCTACTCTTGCTACTCACTAACAGACCAGGGCCTTAGCTGTCCAATATTGCCAACTTGGGAACTAAGGAAAACTTGTCTTCCAGCTACCAAAAATCGGTACCGTATACAATGAGCATGGTAGCAGAGGAGAACTAGATGGGGAAACAGGGATTCACCCCACAAGGATATCTTCCTTCCTTGCCCCCTGAAGGTCAGAAGGAGGTGTAATGGCAGGCTAGTGCAGGCTCACACGCTAACTTGATGGACAGTCCAGGTCTGCGCAGCTAAGCAAGTGTTTCTGCGTCCGCTGCAGTGAGCTCTGCTTCCTGATGCAGATGGAGCGATATGTGGCTGAATATGTCCCAAATGTTAGGGATTCAGTCTGTGTATTGAATTAAGCTAGTGTTCTTGCTCTTCAAATTTATTATGGTCTTGTCCCTGTCTAATAATTGTAATATTATGTGACAGTTAATGGCTCTTTTTTCAAATGTTAGACAGAAACTGAAACCGTAACTGAACAATTAACTTTACCTTTAAAAGGTGAGAACTTTTATATGTCAGAAAGACCTAATCCTTCCTCAGGTGGCTGTATATTAAAGAGAGCTCTTGAAAGTACAAACAATAATTGTTTCCTTTCAGTTATTAAGTGAATGACTCCTATTTTATGCAGTGCCTTTCTGGTATAATCAAATCAACCAACTGTTGTGCTCATTATTTCTTTAGCAATCAGATTTCTATCCAAAAAATGATTTTTGTTGTTTTAAACTCTTGAAAATTAGAATTTATAAAGGAAAGCTTGATGATGTCCTTAAACATAGTGGTACTAGCTGTTTTGCTACTATATAGAGAAGTCTAAAGAATTTTTTGTGTCTTATCAACAGTGCAGACTTGTATTCCTCGTTCTTATCATGTTTAAGGGAAATGTTCCTTTCTTTTTTTTCTTATGGAAATGTTCAACAGAGGAATGGCTGCATACTCCTCAATTGCATAAATAGTTCCTCTGTGGATATCTCTGTTGTGGATTCTTGGACTTCCTGTCTTGCTTTTAAAAGTCATTGTACGATAGTCCACTGTTGTCAGAACCATTATCAGGAATTATCTTAAATATTGTTTTCCTGCACTATCAATGTTGTCTTAGTTTCTCTGACTCAGTTCCCATTGATTGATTTGATTTTTATTTATTTTGAGATATAAAGTAATCTTAATATGGAGAGAAGAAAAAGAAATAAATTCCTCACTCTAAAAAGTAGACCATATTTCACTTTTCTGAATATCCTTTCTTCAATACGCAGTTGATTTCCCACAGAGTAGAAGCCACTTTAAAAAAAATCATGCTTCTGGAGGAGCTATCTTTTAATAAAAGATTATAAATTATAAGTTAAGGGTCCGAGCTGGTGAATTTTTAGTCCTGACCAATGCCCATTAAAGTCCATGGGAGTTTTTCTATTTACTTGAGTGGTCATTGGATTAGGCCCTTAGTACACTCTCTCCCTCTCCCCCTCTCCCTCCCTCCACTTATGGAGAATCAATAATGTTTTGGAAGAAATGTCTCCTCTTGGTAATTTAAGGGACAATATCAACTTAAATATGTCCCAGAATTTAGGTTTTGTAATAAGCTTTGGTTTTGCAACAATAATCACATTTTACAAAAATCTAAGGCAAACAAAAATGAAGTCATGATTCTTTTTAATTCCCATTGAAACAAATAAATATTTCTAGGTAGTGTTTTCAATTCAGACATTTCAACACTGTGCAAGTACATGAGAACCTAAAAGTGTAATTGACTGGAAACTACTAGAAACAAATGTGAGATTTACCATTCTTCTTCTTTGGATGATTTGAGAAATGCAGAAGAATAAAACAACATCATAAATATTTAAAATGTATATACATTTTTAAATTGTATTTAATTTTTAAGGATCTAAGATATTGTAACATATATAAGGCCATTTCTTATTCTTTAATTTAAAAATATATATATTTTAACCTGACCAAGTTTGGGGGTTTTCTGTTTTTATGTACATCCATATTTAAAACACACTGAAATGCAGATTGCTTTACATTTATTTTAAATTGTCCTTAAAAAGTTGTTCTAAGCTCCTCATTTTTGTGTCCTACCTCAAGCCATCTTCATAGGAGGTTAATATGAGTAATAGCTGGATCCAACTGATAAGGAGCTAGGAGGAGATGTGATGGGCAAAGAACATAAATATTCTTTAGATTGATTTTTTTTTCCTAGATAACAACAGTCCACCCTTCAGGTGGACGTGGTTGTTTATGTTGGCACCTGCAGCCCTCGTACCTTCAAGTGATTTCTTAACTAAAATCCAATCAATAGAATCATTGACCTATAATGCCCTTAATTTCTCCAAATTGGAAGTCTCCTACCCCACAAAAACACCTCACAGAAGAAATTTGTATAAATTGTTGGACTGATGACCTTTCAGAGAAATATCAAATGTATTTGTTCTAATCCGTGGTCCAGACGGAATGAGCATTCAGAAATTCAAAATCGTAGCTGAAAGGGGCACTTGTTTCAAATTATAGCTTGAAAAGGGCACTTCGGTGACTGAAATCTGATGAAGGCTCTCGACCTTTGGTGACCTCTGATGGAAAGGTCAAAGTTCACATTTTGGGTTTTCTAGTACTCAGGATCACAGAATGAATTTATGTAACAAATCCCAATTGAAGCTCCATAGGAACACTGAAATTAATTGTGTCACTTATTAAGAGCCCAGTATTGCATGGTGTGGAGCATCCTTTATTTCCATTGTCTTCAGTGGGACAAGAGGGAGCTCAGCACCTCTCAGAATTGTTCTCTAAAGTATCCATATTGTTATTTACATTACGCTATATTTGTGCATGATGCTTTACAAACAAAAAATATTTCTCTCACAATGTTTAAAAACTAAATTCTCACACAGCACAATATTAGGATGGAGTTAATGTTGCCTATGAAGTTTATATCTTAAATGTAACACAATATTTCAGTATTTCCATTTAAAAAAAAAACAGTCTTAAAATAAAGAAAATTACAAGGTGATTTGCTGAACAGGTCAATAATAGTTTCACGCTTTAAATTCAGATTTCTGGCCATACTAACAACTGTCACTCTGTGCCACTAAATTATTCTGTTGTTCAAATTATGTATTTTTTTCACATCTACCGTACCCTGATGCTAAAGAAGACCATTTTAGGGTATGGAGGAAAGGAAGGAAGAGGGAGAGATAATAGAAACCCAGGGAAAAGGGAGTAATTTACGGATCTCAAAAAAAGCATTTTTCTAAATAAAAACAGAATTTCTGTTTCATGTATTACTTGTTTTTTTGAAAGATATAAGGGTCTGCTATGAAAGCAGGGTGAAGATCAGAGGTGTAACAGTGTGAGGGGAAGATTTTAGAGCAGATAGGGAGAAGCAACAGGATTGGAGGGCAGTCTGTAGGTGGGGAAAGTGGGATGTTAATAATAAACAATGGGCAAACATTACCAGACTTTACCCATTCTCCTGTTATTCCCCATACACTAATATAGGAAAAACCTCTCAAACCAGAAAAAAGTTTCAAATCTAGTAGTTTTCAACTGTAATGATTGAAAATAGTTCTTCTATAGTGCTTCTCTTGGACAGGTCACTTTACATAATCTAAGTAATCCTCACAACACTGGTATGAGGTTGTGGGTATATCATTCCCATTTTACAGATAACTTCTGTACATTAGTTTAAGTGCCTAGTTCAAGACCACAAGTGTATGAGCTGGTATTAGAACTCTGTTCCTGATACTTCAAAACTCTCATGTTCAAAACACTGGCCCATAAACCCCCATGGTTGCTACTTTGGAGGACACAGGGCTGCCAACTGGGGAGAGGGGAATGGGATGGGGACAAAGGGGACAATTGCTGAGGGACCCGGGCGATTTAAAAGGACTCGGGACTCGCAGCTGCTGCTATTGCGGCAGCGGCTGGGAGTCCCGGGCCTTTTTAAATCGCCCGGGTGGGCTGCAAGACTCCTAGGCGCGTGAGGGGTGGTACTGGCGGCAGCGAAGGCAGCTGGGCGGCCATGTGGAAGCCCTGGCCGTGCCAGAAGGGTGTGCCCAGCAGCGCAGCTGGCAGCAGCTCGCTGGGCACCAGCCAGCGCAGACGCAGCACCGCCCAAATGTCAGGCCTTTCTAGGGGGCCCATTGGCTGTTCTGCCCTGGGCAGAGCCGTCCCAGGGTGCGGCGAATCGGAGCAAACTCTCTGGGCCCTGCAGGGTGCGCCATCGGCCAGCGTGGTCGGTCCCAGAAGTGATCGATATGTCAGTTCTGCCCCGGGCCTCACACCGTCCTAGGGATGGCCCTGCCCCTGGGGCCTGGAATTGCTGTAGGCGGGCCTGAGAGGACAGGTAGGATTGTGAAGTAGTGGAGGCTTCACACCTCCTGAAAAATATGCCACATTTACTGACCATGTCCCAAGGCTTTTTTTTAAAGCACAGCTGCAATGTGAGGTTGGAAAACTCATTACGTTTGTTCAGAGATTGTTAATATATATATATGGCAGAACAGCAAACCGGAATTTTCTGTTTCAGTTTCTTACCCCATGTTCACTAACCATCATGGATCACTGCTGCTGGGAAGACCATCAGTCAGCATGTTTAAACATTGATTTTGGAGTTGCATGTTATTGTAAATGTTGAGTTTTCTCACCTGTACAGAGAACAAAGCCTTGTCTAAACAATGACTGTGTGGAGTTAAGCAGCATGTTTTTGCCAAAGGCAGTGTTTTATTCAAACCAAGTAATATGGAATGTGTGATAATTGGGACCTAGAGTCCTTGCATCCAATTAGGGAGGCTCCGTTCAGTCACACTCAGATGTAAAAATGATTTTAAGCTATTGCTCATTAAACAAATCTGATGAAACCATCCCAAAGTGTTCCCAAAGATACAAAATATAACACTGCTCCACCTGTATTCGACCGCAATCTCCATTAAACTGCCAGGTTTTCTCCATCCCTGGAGTAGGTGATTTCCCTGAATATAATTTTTGGTGCGTTAACTTAAAATACTTTGGGTTTGGTTATCCAAATATCCAAGCATCCAAAGATTCTTTCAAAACGTTACCTGAATCTCTGAGCTTCCCTATCTCCTACCTGGGTCATTCAGCATTCTTCCCCTTTCTCCCCTCTCTTCTACCACACAGAAGGCTACATTGCTCACATTCTTATACTCCAGGCTCATGCAATATCCCTTTCCTTCACAGTTGCAGTACACCCTCCGTCCGACCTGTTCTGTAGACCTGCAACCTGTCCCTTCTCTCCCAGTTCCAAGATCCCCCTTCCTGTTCAGTTCTGTTTGCCATTAATATCCCTTTTCTGGCATACATGACATCTCTGAGTTCTCTGTTACCAGCCACTTTCACGATTTGTCTTTTGCACCCGTTAAAAGAATTACAGAGTCAAGCCGATCCCTTGTGCTTTTGTGGTGCCTAGAACTCCCTGAGTTCAACTTTTTTACTGTTCTTGGGCTTCCCAATCAGTGTGTTACAGTCTACAGCTCAGGGTGCTTTTTGTAGTGCCAAAGGGAAGCCCTCAGAGCATGTGAGAGATGAAACTAGAAAAACAATCTAGGCCAAGCAAAAAGAGATGGAAATTAAGTCATCCCCACAAATTTTCAGGTCACAGAAAGGAAGGTGGGAGGGCAGCAGTAAGGACTGATTTATCACATCTTAAAAACAAAGTTTATATTCTGGACTGAGGTTCAGGATTCAGTTCAAACGGCATACACTTTTTCACTTTCTTTTAACTATGCATTATCAGTAGATAGGCTACTAGATATTGGATTTTTTGACTCACTGGACTGCTATGCTGAAAATCAAATAACCAAATCACCTCTGGTTTTCCTTATAATGTATGTACATAATTCTCAGTAAAATTAATAAGAGTTGCATGCTGCCTTGGAAAGGAGACTTTTATTATATCACATAGCATACAATTCAAGCATCAAAATCTTGCTGAAAGCAACTGTTGCATCTCACTGTTCCAGTCAAAAGCACAAAATAAAGTCACTTACCAAAATGTTACATTTCCTATTTTTGGTTTAATTTAAAAGCTCAAGAAGTTTAAAGGGTTAACATTCAGTTGAATTCCATTTTTATAGGACTCAGAAATATGTAATGATTGTTTTCAAGGTAGAAATTTAAAAAAAAACATTTCTTATGAGTTGAGCTAAAATTATCTCAAAGGAGAGCTTTCATAGTGGAGCAAACATTTAAACAATATACAATAAAAAACTAGATTTTGCTAGTATTATTCTATTGTGTCATAGAATCATAGAAGATTAGGTTTGGCCGAGACCTCAGGAGGTCATCTCGTTCAACTCCTTGCTCAAAGCAGGACCAACTCCACTAAATCATCCCAGCCAGGGCTTTGTCAAGCCGGGCCTTAAAAACCTTTAAGGATGGAGATTCCACCACCTCCCTGGGTAACCCATTCCAGTGCTTCACCAGCCTCCTAGTGAAATAGTTTTTTCTAATATCCAAACTAGACCTCCCCCACTGCAACTTGAGACTGTTGCTCCTTGTTTTGTCATCTTCCACCACTGAGAACAGCCTAGCTCCATCCTCTTTGGAACCCACCTTCAGATAGTTTAAAGGCGGCTATCAAATCCCCCCTCACTCTTCTCTTCTGCAGACTAAATAAGCCCAGTTCCCTCAGCCTCTCCTCATAAGTCATGTCCCCCACCACCCTGATCATTTTCGTTGCCCTCTGCTGGACTCGCTCCAATTTTGTCCACATCCCTTCTGTAGTGGAGAGCCCAAAGCTGGACCAATACTCTAGATGTGGCCTCACCAATACTGAATAGAAGGGAATAATCACTTCCTTCGATCTCCTGGCAGTGCTCCTACTAATGCAGCCCAATATGCCGTTAGCCTTCTTGGCAACAAGGACACACTGTTTATTCATATCCAGCTTCTCATCCACTGTAATCACCAGGTCCTTTTCTGCAGAACTGCTGCTTAGTCAGTCCCCCGCCTGTAGCAGTGCATGGGATTCTTCCATCCTAAGTACAGGACTCTGCAGTTGTCCTTGTTGAACCTCATCAGATTTCTTTTGGCCCAATTCTCCAATTTGTCTAGGTCACTCTGGACCCTATCCCTACCCCCTATGGTATCTCTCCCCCCCCCCACCCCTTAGTGCCATCCGTGAACTTGCAGAGGGTGCAATCCACCCCATCATCCAGATAATTAATAAAGATGTTGAACAAAACCAGCCCCAGGACTGACCCCTGGGGCACTCCGCTTGATACCGGCTGCCAACTAGACATTGAGCTGTTGATCACTACCCATTGAGCCTGACCATCTAGCCAGCTTTCTATCCACCTTATAGTCCATTCATCCAATTCATACTTCTTTAACTTGCTGGCAAGAATACTATGGGAGACCGTATCAAAAGCTTTCCTAAAGTCGAGGTATATCATGTCCACCGCTCTCCCCATATCCACAGAGCCATTTATCTCATCATAGAAGTCAATCAGGTTGGTCAGGCATGACTTGCCCTTGATGAATCCATGTTGACTGTTCCTGATCACCTTCCTCTCCTCAAGTGCTTTGCGATGTATTCCTTGAGGACCTGATAAATGATTTTTCTTTGATTTGCTCTTTATCTTATATTCGTGTATGAATAAAAGCATTTTACTCCACCGCTAGCTTCTTCGCTTTGATTCTACATTGAAGCCATAATCTTGCATTTATAACATCATTGTTGTTTACTTTGATATCACAGATACCGTAGTATAATTTTACTGCAGGATTAAAAACTAGAAGAATATGAGCCGAGTGGTAGCTGACCCTTCTTCGAGCCATAAATACTTTAGAAATTAGCAAACAAAGAAAGCATAATGGTTTTTAAAAATGGAGCAGGAAGAGTGGATTTATTTTGAAACCTGACATATTTAAAAGTTTTGTGTCAGTCCCTCAAGGGGAAATGAGCCCTTTGGCACCTTAAGGGTGAGAAAATAGCTTAGGGGGTTGGAAACCCACAGGGAGGGCTTGGAGTCAAGTCTCCATATCTGGACCAAAGTGGAACCTCTGATTTTGCTATATTGGGGATCTTCCATGACCTCTATCTATATTGCTGGGTGAATTTTCACCTTGGATCTGATCCAGAGCCCACTGAAGTTCATGGGAGCCTTTAAATTCACTTCATTGGGCTTTGGATCAGGCCCCTAATGAAAGATTTTTAACAGTTATAGGTAAGTTTAGTAAATCTAGTCCGATCAGGTGTTATGTGTAGGGTTACCAGATAGCAAGTGTGAAAAAATGGGACGGGGGTGAGGGATAATAGGAGCTCATGTTAAAAAGAGCCCCAAATATCAGGACTGTCCCTATAAAATTGGGACATCTTGTCACCCTAGTTATGTGGTGCATCCCAACAGCAAGTGACCCCTATATTCCAGCCGCAGTCACATTTGCATGTGCTAACATTGCAGATCTTGTGAAACACTGTGCACCAGGGCAGACTGCCAGTGTAAAAAGTTAACTCTTAAAATTACTGCCATGCCCAAGAAGCAAGATATCAACCTTGCAGACAGCTTAGAGTCTGTAATGTAGTTGGTTATCAGCAAGCATCTCACTGCTCCTTTCAATACCATACTAGCAATGGATCACTTGTGCTTCAAAAATGCTTGTGATTATGATGATGATTTCTCTTTTCTGCATCTCTGTTTATTTTTTTTATTTATTTTATTTTTTTAAGACTATGCTTACTGTGTTGCTATGTTATTGTCAGTGACATTCATGGCATAATGAATCTTCCAGTGAAGATGGTTTCAATCCAGCTTGCATTTCTAATAGACTGAGTTTAAATGTTAAATAATTCTAGATTTATTAATAGAAAACACAAGTGAATCCATGCATACAAACTATGTAGCCTGAAAAGAAGTTTCCTTAAAAACTGAGGGCTTTTTTTATTTTAAACACTAGAGAAAGTGTACTAAGGGAAAAGTGTACTAAGAGACTGTGATCTAAGATTGACTACAGTGATAAAGCAGTTGCATGGACTGTCAATTATTTCTGGGATTGAAGCAGTGGTTTAATTTCGGTGCCGGCCCACAACATTTTGGCACCTGAGGCGGGGAGCTCAAATGATGCCTCCATACCCCCTCGCATGGGCCAAAACTTCGAAAGGTTTCAATTCTGCCTCCTTCCCTTTCGACTCCTCTCATGCTACTGTTCTGCTACCTACCCCAATAAAGGAGAACTAACAACTTTAAATGCCTTGTTCAAAAATTTTAAGTAACACTTTCAAATGCTTGAACAGCGAATGTAACTTTTCTTGTCTACATAGTAAACACTGGATTTTTTTATCTGTTTGAATAATCAAAGTGGTGCTTTTTGTTCCTTCTTGGTTGCAAAGGTTTGAACTGCTTCTTGCTGAAGGTCCACAGTCTGGGCCAGCTTATGCTCTATTGAGATGGTTGCAAGGACCAGCCTCTCCTGTGTCATTGTGGAGCGTAGATGTGTTTTTATTAACTTCAGCTTGGAGAAGGCAGGTTCTCCACTGGCAACTGTTACAGGAAGCATTAGAAGTATGTACAGAGCAACAAAAGCATTTGGAAAGAGAGTGGTCATCTTATTTGTGCACATATATTCTGGAACAGCCTTTGGAGTTGATCCCTCATCTGACCCATAAGACTGTAGGTATGACTTTGCTTTGTCCAGTTGTTCCATTGCTCCAGATATATCAAGGTCAACATCTTGGAGTGTCTTGCTATCAA
Organism: Trachemys scripta elegans; assembly: GCF_013100865.1. Classification (NCBI taxonomy): domain Eukaryota; kingdom Metazoa; phylum Chordata; order Testudines; family Emydidae; genus Trachemys; species Trachemys scripta. The sequence continues at coordinate 124,727,358 of NC_048302.1, forward strand.
CATTTATTTCAAACAGTATGTCGTGCCACAACACTAAGCCACACAGAAATTTGAAGTTATGTATGTTTCTGATGATTCCATTTCCCTCTGCCACTGTTCTCCCACAAACAGTTCCTGACATAGCATTATCCTCCATAATGGCAACTATGGTACCATCTGTCTTTCCAATTTGGTGTTTGATAGGCTTTATCGCCTCTACTCAACTTTCCCATCGTGTGGCACTCAGTGGTTTCAGTGTCAGAGAAGATGTTCCCAGATGTTGCTTCAAAATTTGCCATCGATGAATTGATGCAGAGAAAAATACATAAATACTTTGAATTACATTTAAAAATTCAGCAGCCTCACTGGAAACTGATGCTGCATCACTGCCCACCAAGTTCAATGAATGAGAACTGTATGGGACAAAAAAAGCTCGAGGTTTAACTCTCGGATCCATGTCTGCACTCCTCTGTTCTTTCTTCTTATGTTGGCACCATTATAGTAGCCCTGACCTCTCATGTCAGCTATCACAACTCCTGTATCTTCCAGCTTTTTAAGAAGCACATTTGTCATACCAGCTCCTGTAGTATCATCAATGTCAATAAATTCTAGAAAATGCTCTCTGACAGTCACCACTGCAGGGACATTTTCACTAGGTTCTGTTGTTGTTACAAAACACACCATGAAAATCATTTGTTCCATATGGCTGATGTCAGGCGTGCAGTCCAGAATAACAGAGTAATATCTTGCTGACTTCAGATCTGCCACAGTCTTCTGTTTGACTTTTGTTGCCAGTAACTGTATGATCTCATTTTGAATTGTTTTTCCAAGGTAGTGGTGTGTCTACATTTCTTGGGTGGTGACTCTTCTTAGATGCTCCTGGAGTACAGCATCAAACTCCACCATCAGCTCCACAATTTTAAGGAAGTTTCCATTGTTTGGCACATACAGCTGATCTGAAGTGCCACGCAGTGCTAGGTTTTGGGTAGTAAGCAGTTTCACAATGGCAATGAGCCTTTTCAGAACATTTTGCCAGTAAAGAGACTCTGATGCAATCTTCTCTTGATGCTGATCATCTATGGTGGCCTTTAACCTTAGTCTCATCTCAAGCTCTTTCCACCTATGGAATGCTCTCTGGTGATTTGCTGCCTTCTCATGGCATACCAGATTTCTAGCCAGATTTTTCTAGTTCTTTGTTCCTGTAGAACCCAGTGTGGCTCGAACATTAGGATGGGAGAGTTTGCAACAAAAACAGTATGCAGCATTCTGGGTTTTTGAGTACATAAGCCATGGCCTTTCCACTTTGTCACCATTGGGGATTTCACGGCAGTAATGTGTTTGATGGAAACTTCTATTTTCATTGTCTTTGGGGAACATGAAGTTTTTCACATGCTGTGGTCCATGCAGTAAAAGGAAGTCCCTCAGGCTACTGCTCAAGTGGGTCCATAGTCCTGTATCATCTAGCCTTAAGGAACTAAACTCAGCAGCAGCTGTTTCTTGCGCCTCCATCACACTCTTCTCTGATCTACACTTTTCTTCAGGAATGTGCATGGTTACATCCATTTGAGATGGAGATATGGATGCTGCAGTAGCTGCCAGGTCACCCGCACTCTGACTGGAAAATCAGGCCTCTCCTCACCACTCACATCCTCACTGGGGCTGGAAGGCTCACCGGGAACATTTGTGTCTATGTATCTCAGGAGAAATCCTTCCTCCTTAGATAGAAAAGCTTCCCTTTGCTTTCTTTCTTTTTCTGAATGCTGCCCCAGAGGGGCGTTTTCTTCTTTCACTCATGACTGCTGTTCTGTGCCAGCTATAGTGGCTCTCAACACTCAATTGAAGGGGACAAATAAGCAGGCTGATAGCAGGGCCTGAGTGAGGGGAGATATCAGCGTCTTAAGGGCCTAACTGGCTCCTACTACTTCAGTTGGCTGCCTGTTCTCCTCAAGTGCATTCAGGGAAGCAGCAAGAAACAGGAAGCTCCCTGAGAAGCTGGTGTTAATCTGTCCAGGCTCCTGGGGGTGCTAGAGAGGTTCATAAGAGGCTCCTCCTCCTCTCTCTCCCTGCAGCTCCTGCTGCTTTCTGTTATTCCCTCTCACCTTTTCTCCTGCCTGCCTGTTATGTCTCTTGTGCCCTCCTTCCTCCAGCGCAGCACTCCACCATCTCTGTGCATCTAGAGCAGAGAGAATACATATGCACCAGCAGCAGACACAATTTTCTACACTCTGGGTCCTAGTGGCACCCCTTCTTCCCTCTCCCTCCCCCCCCCCGCCCAGAGTCTGGCACCTGAGGCGGCTGCCTCAGTTCACCTCATGGTAAGGCCAGCCCTGTTTAATTTAGGCAAATTGTTTTGGTGGTTTTTTTTGTTTGTTTGTTTGTTTTTTTAAATCTACCATAGAAATAGAAATTTTAAGTCTTTACTATGTTGTAAACATGAAAGCGTAAAGGCAGACTTCTTTTAATGTTATATATAACATAATGTGTGTTGTGCGGGGGTGTATATATGTGCATATAGTTTGAATTAAGTGTAACAATTTTTAGGTCCTAAGGTAGTGCCACTAATCAATAGAAGTCAGTGAGCATTAGTTTAGGTCCTTACAGCATAAAGTTATACCATTGGGCAAGTGGATTATTGGCAGTGAAACGCACTGCAGAGGTCTATATTTGAAATCAACATTCAGATGTTAGTTTTTTGTTGAGAAACTGAAACCATAAAAAGGCAACACAAACGAACAGGTTTTTTGGTAATCTATCAGGTCCTGCTTGCATGGGTAGTGCTTCTTGACTGTTTTTGTAATGTTAAGTTTATTCAGAGCTATTGCGCCATTGTCCAGATATGCTGGAAGAAGGACAGGAGACACTGGATGTGGTTTAATTAGGCCGCAACTTTATTCTTAAATATCTGGGAGTACCCAGCAGATAAAAGTGTACAGTGCAGGTAATTCCATAATCATTTCAATAAACACCCAGGGGGCTTCCATCAGCCATCCCCCCCTTTCCCATCGTGAACCCCAGCCAACCTGCAGCTCCATCCCCCTTCCCCACCACCCTCCCCCGATTAAGGGGGAAGAGGTTAAGGGGGAATCTAAAGGGTGGGGTTGGCTCCCTGCCGTACTAGTCATAGGAGCCCCGAACACCACCACCCCGTTTCTGCTCCTTTAAAGAATACCTCCTTTAAATCCTTTACCAACTCATTTGATCTCATCCCTGTATCCCGTCCCTATGGAGTACCTGCACTGGACATCTCTCCATGTTTACATAATGAGTTGTGACATCATAGCCTATTCCTGTTCACCCAACTAAGGGTACATCTACACTACAGCGGGGAGTCGATTTAAGATACGCAAATTCAGCTACGTGAATAGCGTAGCTGAATTCGACGTATTACAGCCGACTTACCCCGTTGTGAGGACGGCGGCAAAATCGACTTCTGCCGCTTTTTGTCGGCGGCGCTTACTACCACCTCCGCTGGTGGAGTTAGAGCGCCGATTCGGGGATCGATTGTCGCGTCCCGACGGAACGCGATAAATCGATCCCCGAGAGGTCGATTTCTACCCGCCGATTCAGGCGGGTAGTATAGACCAGGCCTTAGTCCCCCCGAACCTGCTGTGTGGAAGGCGACCCCCCCACCCCCCCACACACACACTTCCGCTTGCCCAAACTGATGGTGAGGGGGAAATTCTTTCCCAGCCCCCTTCCCCCCCGAAAAAGGAATGACGAGTGCATTGCCCTCTGTGGATCCTGACCAAACCTGGTATTTCACCGCTTCCAAGCATGGGAGGGTGGGTGCTGCTCTGCCTGGTCCAGATACAAGAGGGTTTTTCTTGCAGCTGCGTGGACCTATATAGTCCCCCCTTTTTTCCGGTCACCTGGGGAGAGGGGCTAAGTAGATCCATGCAGCTGCAGCATCCCCACACTGAGCTGGTCTGCAGCTGAAGCAGAAAGTCACTCCCTGAGTCTCTCGCCCTTAAAGGGGCCCACACCTTTTCCAGCAATCCAGAAAACGGCCTCCGCCACTTAATATGTGGTGAAGTCACTCTGCTGGCCATTACAGTTGCTTTACATGTTTTGTTGTAGTCTTGCTGTATATTACAGATTGCTGATCATAAATTTTGAATTAAATGCAACCTACAAATAACAAATACCCAAATCAAATAACTGTAGAATAAATATACTGATGCCACAAATAACCAGGGCAAGATCTGGAGCACTCTGCCCATTAAAAATGTAAATCTTCCTTTTTTCTCTTTCTTTCTTTCTTTGTGAAACCCCTGGTGTCCACTGAAAGCTATACTGTCAATATCACATCAATCTTGGAATGCTGCTTTAGCATGGTTACTGCCTGTAGGACCAAGTGAAATGCATTACTCTCTGGTGATGCTTTAACAGTATTTTTAATATTAGTTTATATCCCAAAAAGTATAAAATAATCATTTGAAAAAAACATTGCAAAATTGCAAAAAAAGAAAAGTATTTGTCTTATCCCTGTAATATGGCTCAGATGAAGTCCTGGTTGTCTGATGAGCCCTAGCTGATTGTATTCTCACTCTGTCCTCTGGGTCTGATCCAAAGCCCATTGAAGCCAATGGGAATCTTTCTGCTGACTACAATGGGGTTTGAGCAGAATCCAGCAATTGATGAGCACCAGACAAAGAAAAATAAGGGTTGAGGTTTACATTACGTCCTGAATCATAGAACCATAGAATATCAGGGTTGGAAGGGACCTCAAGAGGTCATCTAGTCCAACCCCCTGCTCAAAGCAGGACCAATTCCCAGCTAAATCATCCCAGCCAGGGCTTTGTCAAGCCTGACCTTAAAAACCTCTAAGGAAGGAGATTCCACCACCTCCATAGGTAACCCATTCCAGTGCTTCACCACCCTCCTAGTGAAAAGGTTTTTCCTAATATCCAACCTAAACCTCCCCCACTGCAAGTTGAGACCATTACTCCTTGTTCTGTCACCTGCTACCACTGAAAACAGTATAGATCCATCCTCTTTGGAACCCCTTTCAGATAGTTGAAAGCAGCTATCAAATCCCCCTTCATTCTTCTCTTCTGCAGACTAAACAATCCCAGTTCCCTCAGCCTCTCCTCACAAGTCATGTGCTCCAGCCCCCTAATCATTTTTGTTGCCCTCCGCTGGACTCTTTCCAATTTTTCCACATCCTTCTTGTAGTGTGGGGTCCAAAACGGGACACAGTACTCCAGATGAGGCCTGACCAATGTCGAATAGAGGGGAATGATCACGTCCCTCGATCTGCTGGCAATGCCCCTACTTATACAGCCCAAAAAGCCGTTAGCCTTCTTGGCAACAAGGGCACACTTTTGACTCATATCTAGCTTCTCATCCACTGTAACCCCTAGGTCCTTTTCTGCAGAACTGCTTCCTAGCCATTCGGTCCCTAGTCTGTAACAGTGCATGGGATTCTTCTGCCCTAAGTGTAGGACTCTGCACTTGTCCTTGTTGAACCTCATCAGGTTTCTTTTGGCCCAATCCTCTAATTTGTCTAGGTCCCTCTGTATCCTATCCCTACCCTCCAGCGTATCTACCACTCCTCCCAGTTTAGTGTCATCTGCAAACTTGCTGAGAGTGCAGTCCACACCATCCGCCAGATCATTAAAGAAGATATTGAACAAAACCGGCCCCAGGACCAACCCCTGGGGCACTCCGCTTGAAACCGGCTGCCAGCTAGACATGGAGCCGTTGATCACTACCCGTTGAGCCCGACAATCTAGCCAGCTTTCTATCCATCTTATAGTCCATTCATCCATCCCATACTTCTTTAACTTGGTGGCAAGAATACTGTGGGAGACCGTATCAAAAGCTTTGCTAAAGTCAAGGAATAACACATCCACTGCTTTCCCCTCATCCACAGAGTCAGTCAGAATGCTGCTCCCAACCTGGTTATTTGAAGCTTTTAGCATGTTATGCTAAGGCTGTTAGATTTTTGTATAAATGGGAGGCATTAAGGGTTATCTCCCCTCAAAAAATTACAAAGGAAAGCTCTTATGGTGGTGAACATCTGATGTTACCCAGAATGGCTGTGATAGTTCAGTGCTAAAGTATAATTACAAATAATTAGGAAAACGAAGAGGAATTGTAGCCCCAAGTAGTCAGTATGATGGAGTAGGGAGTGGGTCGGGTTGACCTGGGAATGTTGCGTGGGAGTTTTGAGACTGTCTGCATTGGTGATGGGATACCGGGGTGAGGATACCTGAGCATGTAACTTGAGCCCAGGGGGAGATTGGGGCCAGGTGACACCTTTTGCCCGGGAAACTGGACAAAGGCTGGGGGTGGAGCCGGGGGCAGTGGCTGAAGGAGACTGCTGGAGGGGTTTTCGTTTTGAAGTGGCTGGGGAAACAGAGGGAACCCCAAAGCTGAGGGATAAGCTCCCTACCCCTCTGGGTACTTGATTGAGGGGTCCTAGTTGTACCTACAAGCTCTGTTTGGGACTGTGTTCCTGTCATCTAATAAACCTTCCGTTTTACTGGCTGGCTGAGAGTCACGGTGAATCGCAGGAATTGGGGGTGCAGGGCCCTGACTCCCCCACACTCTGTGACAGTCAGCACTCAAGTCAGTATTTGAAAAGGTCTTTAAAACATAAATGTCCACCACATCTGTGGCACAGATTCTGTTAAGGCCTGTGAGGACTTAATACATTTTGATGCTGGTGCAGTCCTTGTGGGGAAGAGGAGGAGGAGCTGAAAGACCTGGCTGTCCAGTTCTGATTGCAAACCGTATGAGCCAGTCCAAAGAGGAATGTCACGATGACTTTGAAGCAGGCAGTTTGCTACAGCTTCTAATGGAGGTAAATTGGTGTGTCAGCCACAAAAGGGAAATAAATAAATAAATACTGGCCTATAATAGAGGGCAGGTAACAGAAGGTCCTATACCTGACCTTTTATAACAAACCCTTTCTATTTGAAAAAGCACAGTGGCAGGATAAAATATCCGATGGAACAAGAATGACTGCAGATGGACATATACTTAATTGGTACCATTTGGGCCATTTCATTTTTTTATATCCACTTTCATTTCTGGAGCCATGCTATTTTTACACATTTCTAGTTTAGGGAGTTAAAAAAGCCCATGTTAGAGAGCAAGAGAGAAAATACTCTGACTGCCCCATTTGACCTTATGTGAAATTCCAGTTTTATATTTTATATCTGTCTATCTTACTGACATTGACACTAGCTGATATTTTTGTATTAAAATTACATCAGTTTGTCTTTGACTATTCGTGCTGTATGTTACAGTACCTAGAATAAGCTTCATTTTCTTTAGCTGAACATTACAGCGTATAGAAACCCCTTTACAGGGAAATAAAATTATTAGCTGGAACGGACAGGAATTTCTGCGACAACAGGAAATGCTGAAAAACAGTCAGAACAGACTTTATACTATAATATGCTATGCTATACTAATCTAGTTCTAATGCACCCATCACCATCGTCCCAATGGTACTTTACAGATATATGTTGGCATGCATGCTCTAGTTAAGTTAGTCAGGTCTTTGCAGCATGGCTGATTTTTCTAAAGGTGGTGGTGGTTGTTGTTTTGTTTTGTTTTTTGTTAAAGCCTTCTGTGTTTATTTTGTATTATAATTTCATCTTTTACATATTTTATATATAAAAGTAGAAAAAACATGTCTTTTCGTTTTTAGTGCAATTTGCAACCTTTTCGCCTTCTTTCTATGAATGTAAGTAATTTCAGTAATGGGTGAGCTCCTTCACTAAATGTATTTTCTACATGTATTCTCAAAGCATAAGACCCTTCCTTAGTAACTAGTCTTTTTGCATTAGTAACTATACGGTTTGTAATGCACTTCAGATGAGCTTTATTCAGATGAAATCCAACAACCAGGAATAGTTTTAATAACTAACATTAGCACAGGAGTTCTTTGTCTAAATTCAGAGTTCTCTAGTTTGCTTTTTGAGAGCTCAATATTTTCCTCCTTAATCATGATTTTTAATGGTTTATTTTAATCTTATGGCATACTAGGTGCAAAGAGTGCTAACATCATCAAGAAAGTAAGTTAGTGTGAAATAATATACAGTTACTGGTGATCACCATCTGACTTCGCGATTTCCTGCCCAATTGTCCGTAGCTCTAGGAGAGTCCTGAACTTTAAAAATAAAATACAAAAAGATTAGTCACTTGCACACCTGTTTGTTACATTGATGCTACCACCACATGGCTGGTAAATAAATACACACACGCACAGAGCTCACTGGTTTAAACAAAAGGCCGCTTGTTCCATAAAGAATGTCTCTCACTTTTCCCAGCCCCCCAGTCAGTCTCCCCCCTACTGCCATACAGTAGCCTGAACAGGCCCAGATATAATGTAGTGGTGTCCAACCTGTGTCCTCTGAGTCTTTAAATTGTGTGCTTGTATTGGTTTGCGATCCGGAAAGTACTTGGATATACCATCAAAATCACTAGGACTCCTAATAAGCATATCCCTTTTGCAGAATTTTATAGTGAAAAAAGATATGGCTACCAAGATGCTTGAAAATATTCGGAGAAAAGTTTTTAAAAATAAAACTGATTTTTTGTAATTATTACAGAGTCCTTCAGACCTGCCAAATTTTAATACATGATGAAACCCAAATGCAATGAAAAGGAAAAAAAATCAGATTACATGAAGCAAGGTTTGTTCTTTTTTTTTTATTTTTATTTTTTTAAATTCTAGGTACTAAATGAAGCAGTGGGTGCACTGATGTATCACACTATCACTTTAACACGAGAAGACCTGGAGAAATTCAAAGCACTTCGAATAATTGTCCGAATTGGCAGTGGTTTTGATAACATTGACATCAAATCTGCTGGGGATTTAGGTATGATTATTAAAGACACTGTTTTATTTGAACATGTTATAGTTGCCTCCAGAAATGTGATAGCATCTAAGTCTTTGCATCAACATTTGCTGTATAATTTGTGCTAACATAATATATAAGCTGTATAATTTTCTCATCAAAGTGTTCAAGAATCATTATGGTGATATTAGCATTAGTTAATTAACTGATAATGTATTTGTGACAGGATGGCAGTCTGCCTATTCAAGACACATTTCAAGACTAAGAGCAGACTTTTTTAAAAACTGTAAACAGGAGACTTTCTATTTAAATTGCTACAGACTGTAATCCAGTCACAATGTATAATTCTGTCAGTATTATGGCATACTAAAAATAAAATGAAACATTACCTATGGTCTAGTACCTGTGTTTTGGACTGTAAGATCTAGTTCAGAAGCTTTTCCTGGTAGGCAAATCAGGCATATCAGTTTTATCAAAGAATCAATTGTAATTACATGAAAAATAAACTAAACCACTGGAGAATTTTGGGGAGAGGATCTTCACTCTCCCATTATTCAAAAGCTGCAATCTGATTTGAACTGTTATTTGATTCACAACAGTCAAAAACAAAGCTCTATTCTCAAATTACAAGTTTCCAGGTTATTTCTTCAATTTTTCTGAATAAACTGGGAACAAATTACCTGATAATTTTCTTCCTGTCTCTTTTGACTAGGTCCTGCAAACATTTACTACTTCGTGTAGTACTTATTGCAGTGTCAGTCCCACTGAAGTAGTAAGTGGTTGAAGTCCTGGGTTGTTTGTTAGTAAATAAGAGTGAGCCACCCAACACCAGTTTCCTTGGCTTCTATTTTTTTTTACAAGTTAGGCATAGTTACAATAGATTTTTTTCTAGTGTGACAAATGCCTCAGGAGCAGGTTAGATCTGAAGATGCTTAGGGGGCTGTTCTCCTTTTGGTGCCTACCTTGAACCTCCATTAACGAGGTTAGACATATGCATTGTGATGAACACAGATATGTTCGTTTGTAATCTTACATCATAGAGGTGGGCCTGAAGCAAAATACTAGGTCCAAACCCTAACTCTGGGTTCACAATTAAGACCCCAGTCCTGCAAAAGTTTCTACTTGTGCAGAATCCTACTGAAGCAAATGGGACTCCAGGCAAGAATATGATCTGTACATGCAGGCAGGCATCCTTGCTGGGTTACAGGTTCACAACTCAAGCCTATCTCTGTAACTGTCCAAACTTGAACACCCAGACTTTGGGAATGTTCTGATTCAGATCTAAATGCTAAATTGCAATATTTCTAAGCAGTCAAGTCTGAGGCTCTGATTAGACTCATTTAAGATATACAATTAGGATCCAGGGTATTGATCCATGCCTATCTTCAATGAATAAAATTGTCCCCTCCCAATGAAATGACTGTCGGTTTTGCTTTTTAGTCAGTAAAAACTGGATGAAAGTTGAAAGTCTGATTTTTAAGCTCCATCTGGCTAGAGCTAGTGACTGGAATTCAACTACTGACTTACCATTACTTGCAAAATCACTTAACCTACCTGTCACTCAGTTCCCCCTCTGCAGAACTGGTATAAATAATACATACCTCATAGAGGTGATGTGAGAGTTAATTACTGTTTGTAAACCACTTTCATCTGCTGATGAAATGTGCGGTGGAAGTAAGGTCTTGTGGTAGTAGCAACAATATTCAGAATAATCTATTGTAAATGCCAGGTATTTTATCAGAAGCCTACTTAGTGGAGATCACATGAGAATTTTTTTCACTTTAGAAGAAAATATTTTTGTAGCTATGATTACAGCTGCATTCTTTTCATGCTGCCATTTTTGGTTGATGTGTATTTCACAAAAAAGGGGGAACCAAGAGTTTCCCATGGAAAAACTTGAAAAAATCTGACTTTTTCCACAAGCTTGTGAGTTGCTGCTTATGTGCTGAGAAAAACCTGAGAGGAGATGAGTAATCAGGGAGGTGGGAATGAGCCTATAGAAGGCAAATAGGGCTGGGGCTTTGGCTGGAGCCAGCTAGTCTTGGGCTTTCTAGGGGTGTGTGTGTGTAGACCAGACCACTGAGATCAGTGTGGGGGAAAAGTGTGTCAAAGAAATCACAGAAGCTATTCTGCACCCACCCACCTAATAATAATAATATAGTACTGTTTTCTCAGTGGGAAGGCCATACCCTTATTCCTCTATGGTAAGTCTTGTGCTTGTCCACTTTCTCCTTGTTCTTCTCCTCCTGTTGCTGCTCCTTATTTCAACTGCCTATATGTAGTAAACTATTTAGAGGTGGGAGAATGGAAAAAGAAACTCTAGAACTTAGGTGAAAGGTTACTTGACCCTTCTCCCTACAGCCTTCTAGGGACAACTGTACGATGTGCAAGGAAAGTTCCAGCAAGCTGAAAGGTGAGTGGTAGTTCCTTGTTTCTTTCTTCAGACATGTAATGAAACATTTCTAACTCTGTAGAAAGCAGTGTTTGGTAGATGCTGGGCATTAAAATATATGTTTATGAATTTGTATTTTTGTTCCATGAAAACGGCACTTTTTTCTTGTATAACCACATAAAGCCATTTAATATGATAGGTTTAACGTAATTTTATCCTCCAGTTAAACAAGGGTACTCATTTTGCCTCTTTCCTTTACAATGTTGGGATTCATACTCCAGTTCGTGCTAGCAGGATGCCAAGAATGATATGCCAGCAAAGGAAGCTGTTTTATCGTAATAAATCTAAGAGCAGTGACTCAGCAGATGATTCCGCACAGCACTGAAAGGAAAAATAGTTATGCGGCCAACCTGATATAGGTTTTTTTTTTATTGATCTCAAAAGTCAATAAAGGTGCAAGCCAGCAGAATAAAGAAATTTGGATTTACACTGTAGATAAATAGGGTTTGAGATGATAATTTATCAAATTAGTGACATTGTTCCTATTATTGAAGAGAATATTGTTCTGTCTCTCTTGCTTCATAAGATGTGACGTTCATAATATTAAAGCTAGGTTGTCATTATTCCCTCAAGCCAAAGTGGATGGTCCTTTGTTAGCTGAAGCAGCTTATTTAATTTTTATTTATGTACAAATATCTACAGTGAAAAATGCCCTAGTAGTTGTTGAAGAAAACAGTACTTATTCATCTCCATTGAAATGTATAACAGGAATCATCAGCAGTCTGAACACAAATTTTGTCAGGAGTCACAGCTGGTAAATAGAAAGGGCGCATACAGTTAGGGTGACCAGATGTCCTGATTTTATAGGGACAGTCCCGATATTTGGTGCTTTTTCTTATATAAGCTCCTAATACCACCCCAACCCTCTGTCCTGATTTTTCACATTTGCTATCTGGTCACCGAACATACCGTACATGGAAGTAGCTGAGAAGAGGCAACATTTAAGCAGGACAAAAGCTTTTTAAAGTAAACAACATTCGCTAGGGTTATTGCAGAAAACAAGTTATTTTCTTAACTGTGAAGCATATATTGAGTACTGCAAGGAAATTATTGTCTGGAAAACTCTTGCAAGGTGGCAAATGTGTCCATAGTGGCAAAGCCAACTCACCTGAGATCTATTCCATTTTTGGGAATAACTGCCATTGACTACAAAGGATTTTGGATTCAATCTCTGATGCCCAATCCGACTTCCGTTGAAGTCAGCAGGAGTTTCTCTCTTACTTTCTCTCACCTTCTTGCCTCCATGTCCTGCTCACTACAGACCAGCTATTGCCAGGTGCTTAGCACCATAAACTCCTATTATCTTCAAACACCTTGTAGGAGCAGTCTTAGCACCTCTATATGAAGATTTAGGTAGGGTGTGTCTTTACTGGTTAGCTTGGGGACTGAGGGTCAGGGCTCCTGTTTCTGTTCACAGCAATTTCACTCACTAGTTGTGCAGTCTTGAGTAAGCTGTTCTTTTCTGTCTCTCACTTTACCCATGTATGAAGTGGATATAATCATACCTGCCCCAGAAGGGGCCTGGTGAGCTTTCACTAATATTTCTAAAATAGTTTGAGATCTTCATTAGTTTATATAAATAAAGCTTTCTTGTATAACAGGGCTTGACAAAACCCTCGCTGGGATGATTCAGTTGTTAGTTGGGGTTAGTCCTGCTTTGAGCAGGGGGTTGGACTAGATGACCTCCTGAGGTCTCTTCCAACCCTAACCTTCTATGAGTCTAACTAATACAGTTTAAGAACCAGCACAAACCTCACCTCTTTTGTTGCCAGTGCAAGGCACATGTCTTGACTTTGCCTTGGCTAATATAAACACATAGCACGATGTCCATGTTATATAGCTAATAAAATATCTCCAGCAAAAATATATTGAGAAGCCATAAATAAACATACTGTCCTGGTCCTCCATACACTTACACACGAATTAGTCCCATTGAGCTTAACGAGACTACTCATGGGCATAACTATTTGTAAGATCAGGCCTTAGTATGGATTTCTCAGTATGAAAAGAACATAAGAACGGCTATAATGGGTCAGACCAATGGTCCACCTAGCCCAGTATCCTGTCTTCCAACAGTGGCCAATGCCAGGTGCCCCAGAGGGAATGAACAGAACAGGTAATCATCAAGTGATCCATCCCCTGTCGCCCATTCCCAGCTTCTGGCAGTGAGAGGCTAGGGACACCCAGAGCATGGGGTTGCATCCCTGACCAGCTTGGCTAACAGCTGTTAATGCACATACCCTCCATGAATGTTTCTAATTCTTTTTTGAACGCCATTATAGTTTTGGCCTTCACAGCATCCACTAGCAACGAGTTCACAGCTTGATTGTGCATTGTGTGAAGAAGTACTTCCTTTTGTTTGTTTTAAACCTGCTGCTTACTAATTTCATGGAGTGGCCCCTTGTTTTTGTTATGTGAAGGAGTAAATAACACTTCCTTATTTGCTTTCTCCTCACCGTTCACAACTTTATAGACCTCTATCATAGCCCGTCCAAGTTGAAAAGTCCCAGTCTTTTTAATCTCTCCTCATAAAACTGCATGAAGTATTCCAGGTTTGAGCATACCATGGATTTATATAGTGGTATTGTGCTATTTTCTGTCTTATCTATCCTGTTCCTAATATTATATTAGCTTTTTTTGACTGCCTCTGCCTATTGAGCGGACGTTTTCAGAAAACTATCCACAATGACTCAAAAATCTTTTTTGAGTGGTAACAGCTAAGTTAGACCCTATCATTTTCTATGTATAGTTGGGATTATGTTTTTCAATATGCATTATTTTGCATTTATCAACATTGAATTTCTTCTGCCATTTTGTTGCCAGTCACCCAGTTTTGTGAGATCCATTTGTAACTTTTTTGCAGTCTGCTTTAGACATAACTTGTTTGAGTAGTTTTGTATTGTCTGCAGATTTTGCTACCTCACTGTTTACCCCTTCTTCCAGACCATTGATGAATATGTTGAATGTCACTGGTCCCAGTACAGATCCCTGGGGGACATCACTATTTATCCCTCTCTCCATTCCGAAAACTGACCATGTATTCCGACCCTTTGTTTCCTACTTTTTTTTTTTTTAACCAGTTACTGATCCATGAGAAGATCTTCCCTCTTATCCCATGACAGCTTTCTTTGCTTAAGAGCCTTTGATGAGGAACCTTGTCAAAAGCTTTCTGAAAGTCCAAGTACACTATATAAACTAGATCACACTTGTCCACGATTGTTGACACCCCCAAAGAATTTTTATAAATTGGTGAGATGTGATTTCCCTTTACAAAAGCCATATTGACTCTTCCCCAGCAAATCGTGTTCATGTATGTATCTGATCATTCTGTTCTTTACAATAGGGTCAGCCAATTTGCAAGGTACTGAAGTTAGACTTACCAGCCTGTAATTGCCAGGATTGCTTCTGGAGCCTTTTTAAAAAATTGGTGTCACGTTAGATCGCCTCCTCATCTGGTACAGAAGCTGATTTACACACCACAGTTAGCTAATAGCTCTGCAGTTTCATATTTGAGTTCCTTCAAAACTCTTGGGTGAATATCGTCTGTTCCTGGTGACTTATTACTGATTAATTTATCAATTTGTTCCAAAACCTCCTCTAATGACCCCTCAGTCTGGGACAGTTCCTCAGATTTGTCACCTAAAATGAATGGCTCAGGTGTGGAAATCTTCCTCACATCCTCTGCAGTGAAGACTAACGCCAAGAATTCATTTAGCTTCTCCACAATGGCCAGACTTACCTTGAGTGCCCCTTTAGCACCTTGATCGTCCAGTGGTCCCATTAGTTGGTTGGCAGGATTCCTGCATCTGGTGTACTTAAAAAATTGCTGTTAGTTTTTGAGTCTTTGGCTAGTTGCTCTTCAAATTGTTTTTTGCCCTGCCTAATTATACTTTTACACTTGACTTGCCAGAGTTTATGCTCCCTTCTATTTTCCTCAGTAGGATTTCACTTCCAATTTTAAAGGATGTCTTTTTGTCTCTAACCACTTTGTTTACTCTGTTGTTTATCCATGGTGGCAGGTTTTTAATTTGGGGTATATATTTAGTTGAGCTTCTATTATGGTGTTTTTACAGCGTTTCCCTGCTGCTTGCAGACATTTCACTTTTGGAAACTGTACCTTTTAATTTCCATTTAACTAGCCTCCTCAAAAAAAAAAAAAAAAAATAAAAATCATACATTTAACAAATAGGTTTGATAATGGAAATAGATTACATAGCTGCACTTGCGTACTGTCATGCATTAACCAGATGCTGCACTTTTGCACAGAGATGTTTACATTCAAAGAATTTTCGTTTTTGTGAAAACTTTTGAAATGTCATAAATATGTTTCTATTAGTAGTGGTTTTGGAGACTGAACTACCAGACAATATCCCTTTTGCAGCTTTCCTTTTGGAATTTTTTTAGTGCATCTCTTCATTACTCCTGTAAAGTTTAAAACCTATTAAATAGTGACGAATTCCAAAACCAGCTTTTTGCATACTTTAATTATGTATTTTAACAAGTCCTGCCACTATCATTCAAGCCATGAACTCTGATGTTCATACAAACAGCATGTGAAAATATCAATTGTAAATATTTGTAAATCTACAATATCCTTGACTCTAGAATAATTTATTCCGTAAACTCTAGGGTGACTTTTGAGTGGGGGGAGGGGGGAAAGAGTGTGTGACATATTCAGTAAATGTATAACCTTTTTCTTTCAGGAATTGCAGTATGTAATGTGCCAGCAGCATCAGTAGAAGAGACAGCAGATTCTACAATGTGCCACATCCTGAACCTTTACAGGCGAACCACCTGGCTTCACCAGGCCTTGCGAGAAGGCACAAGAGTACAGAGTGTTGAGCAGATACGGGAAGTTGCTTCTGGAGCTGCCAGGATTAGAGGGGAAACCTTGGGCATTATTGGATTAGGTATGTTGACTCTGAGTAGACAGTTGATTTTCAGGTTTTTTTTTCCCCATTGTGATGGAATTGTGGAAATTGAAGATGGAAAAGATGAGTCATGTAAGCCATCCCCTGCAGTGCAGGATTGCTCCTTGCAGAATATTCGCTTTGTCCAAGCTTGTATGCCGAACAAGTAATACCCATGCTAAATAAAAATTATAAATGTCCCCAACTCATGGGGCTTCCTCTGTTTACCTTAGAAGACTACTTCAAAATCTAATAGTTTTTTCTCCTGATAGTTTTAATCTTTCTCTTCTTTAATTTCATCCCATTACTTCTAATCATGCTCCATTGTATCATGGTGAATAGTACTTCTCCATCCTTGGTTTTTATAACTTTCAAATATTTATAGGTGGTTACTTTGTTCCCCTTCCTAAATCATCACTTAATATTTCCACCTAGTCAGTCCATCCAACAACCTATCTAATTTTGTTATTGTTCTACCCTGAATTTCTCTACATCTTTCTGAGAATCAGACACACAGGTGCTGCAGAATTATATACATCATATCACTTCCCTGTTCCATCACGAGGCCTCTGCCTAATTATCCCAATATCAGATTAGCCTTATTTGGTGCCGTATTACGTTGCATAATCCTATTTAACTTGCTGTCCAATACTCCATTTGGGCTTATTTCAGTGTTAGTTTTTTCCCCTCCTACAGTTATCTTTAACATACCAGAAGGGGTCCTGCAAGATTCATAAAATATTTTCATTAGTGAATTGGATAATGGAGTACAGAGTATGCTTATAAAAAGTGCAGATGAGACAAAGCTGGGAGGGGTTGCAAGCTCTTTGTCTGATTGGATTAGAATTCAAAGTGACCTTGGCAAATTAGAAAATTCGTCTGAAATCAACACGATGAAATTCATTGAAAACAAGTGCAAAGTACTAGACTGAAGAAGGAAATATTTAAATATGCAACTACAAAATGGGGAATAACTGGCTCAGTGTAATACTGCTGAAAAGGATCTGGGGGTTATAGTAGATCACAAATTGAGTTTGAGTCAACAATGTGATGCAGTTGCGACAAAGGCTAATATCATTCAGGGGTATTAACAGAAGCATCGAATGTAAGACATGGGAGGAATTATTCTTGGCACTGGTGAGGCTTCAGCTGCAGTACTGTGTCCAGTTCTGGGCACCACACTTCAGGCAGGATGTGGACAAATTGGGGAGAGGAGAGCAACAAAAATGATAAAAGGTTTAGGAAACGTGACTTGAGAGGAAAGGTGTTTAAAAAAAACTGGGTGTGTTTAGTCTTGAGAAAAGAAAATTGAGGGGGGACCTTATAAGTCTTCAAATATGTTGCCGGCTTTTATAAAGAGAACGCTGATCAATTGTTCTACATGTCCACTGAAGGTAGGACAAGAAGTAAATGGCTTAATCTGCAGCAAAGTAGATTTAAGTTAGATATTAGGAAAATCTTTCTCGCTATAAGGATAGTTAAGTTCTTGAATAGGCTTCCAACGGAGGTTGTGGAATCCTCATAATTGAGGTTAAAAAAAAAAAAAAACCCCAAACAAGTTGGACAAATACCTGCAAGGGATGGTCTAAATTTACTTGGTCCTGCCTCAATGCAGAGGTCTGGATTTGATGACCTGTCAAGGTTTCTTCCAGCCCTACATTTCTATGATTCTATGAAAGAATTATCTGTCACTAGTTTGCAAATATATTTTAATCTAAAACTTGTTCACCAGCATATTGGCCTTAAGGTACCGTGTGTTCTGCAGAAGATGCCGCTTATCATAGCTGTCAGTTCCAGTCCTAGTTGGTTTTGTCTCCGTTTTGGTTTTGTGTCAGTTTATTACTGAAATGTGTTGACATCACAACTGCTGAATCATGAAAGGCTGTTATAGAAAATGCTGCACATGTAAAATAAATTAGTCCCAACTTCTCCTACTTCCGTGCCACCTTGATGCCATCGCTAAATCCTGCTGAATTTTTTCTCTACATCTCCAAAATGTCTTCTTCACTTTTGTCCATATTCATCCCTGGCTTCAACCACTGCTATATCTTTCCACTATCATTAGGGTGATCAGCTAGCATGTGTGAAAAATCGGGACGGGGTGAGGGTGATAGGCGCTTATATAAGACAAAGCCCTGAATATCGGGACTGTCCCTATCAAATTGGGACATCTGGTCACCCTAACTATCATTATCTTAGCTCAACCTTCAATCATTCCAAAGTTGTCCTGTATGGATAATACGACGTGTCTGCCACATTAACCATGTCCGGGGTCTCTTAACATCCTTTCACTGACTTCTTCTTGCCTTCTTCACAAGAAATGCCCTTCCTTATTCTCACGTCCAAAGAGCTCTAAGACTAGCCCCTGCCTGCCTTTTGGCTCTCCACATAGTCAGTCCTTCCAAAGCCCAAAACAATCACTTCCACACCCTCTGATCTGGCCAACCAGCATCACTCATTGGCCTTTTCATTTCCTTCACCATCTCTTTTCTCTGTGCCTTCTTTCATACAAACTCCCTACTTCTGACACCTTCACTCTCACTCTGCTAAGCCTCCCGCTGCACTTCTTCATATCCCTCTTCTAAACTCACTTCTTCCACAAGGCCTGTTAACCAGTCTCCACCCTCCCTCAGCTTGTAGCGATAATGAGAGAAGTAAAACAAGCAAAAAGTTTACTGAACAACACTGTTTGGCTCAATCATTGGCTTCTCTTGCATCCCATTTCAAATCTGCTTGTTGTTTGCTCAGACTGTAATTTTCTCAGGCCTGGGTTTTTGTTTCTCTGTGTCATTAGAAAGTGTGTAGCATCCTTTGAATGCTACATAAATAATACCACATTATTTCAAGCTTTCTGTGTTACCTTATTTCTTTGTTACTTTACCCAGAGACCAACTGGCAATCATTGCAGATTCCAGAGTATTCGTATATGTTGTCATATAATATACACTATATTATTGTGTGTGTGGGTGTGTCTGTGTGCGCGCGCGCATGCAATATCCCACTTAATAAGTGAGGTGCTACATTCTGCATCAGCTTCAGTTTCTGAATGGTTTTAAGATGTAGCCCCATATAGAATATGTTAAAATAGTCTAATCTTGACGTGACAAAGGTATGAATAACAGTAGCTAGGCTTGTATCTGAAAGAACAGGTCACAACCTCCTGGCCAGCTACAGATGGTAAAAGCATTTAGATATTCTTGAAGATGAGCATAGAAGTACTTGGAATAATAGAAAGCCAATCTGGTTACTGCTACAGTTATCATTTAGCTGTAACCGGGAGTCTGAAATCACCCGTTAGTTGCAAACCCTGGTGACCAGCAGCAGATGCACGCCCTCAATCAAAGGGGACGATATTACCGATGGCTGCTTCCTGCTTTCCATCATCCTCTTAGTCTTGTCAGGATTCAGCTTCAGACAGCTTGCTTTCACCAGTGCCTCAGTCTTAGCTAGATGTTGTCTGAGGTGCTGAGTTGCATTGCCAATGTCAGACAAGATGCCAATATACAGTTAGCATTATCTGCGTACTGCAAATACCACACCCCTCAATAACACTCCACTTCTCTCGAGTATAAGGGGCTAGTAGAACAACGGGTGGGGGAACAGAATGTCACCCGTGCTGTCTATACTTATCATTTTGTTACTAATGAAATGTTGATGTACAGTTTGAACTAACCCTTGTGGTAATTTCCTTAAACTAGACTTATTTATTAGAAACATTTTCAGGATAGGAAGGAAAGCTGTTGCAGGCTGTAGAGTTGTGGTGTGTTGTTTGACAGTAATTTCAAAAGTAAACCCAAGGAAATTAATAGGCAACAGGTTTAAAACAAACAAAAGAAAGAACTTCTTCACACAACACACAGTCAACCTGTGGAACTCTTTGTCAGGGGATGTTGTGAAGGCCAAAATTATAACTGGGTTCAAAAAAAGAATTTGATAAGGTCATGGAAGATAGGTCTATCCATCACTATTAGTCAAGATGGTTGGGTCACAGTCCCATGTTCTGGGTGTCTCTAAACCTCTGACTGCCAGAAGTTAGGGATGGATCAGAGGGGATGGATCACTTGATAATTGCCCTGTTCTATGCATTTCCTCTGAAGCATTTGGCAGCGGATATTGTCAGAAGACTGGATACTGAGCTAAATGAATCATTGGTCTGACCCAGTGTGGCTGCTCTTACATTCTTAAACTCCTGGCCAATTCATGATGCAGTTTGTTCCTTGTACAGAGATTATGGTTAAATCTGGACCATCAGTTACAGCAAACTTTTCTCCCATTAAATTATTGTTGGCCAGTTTCTTCCCTCACACATGTACATGTGGCTCTCGGGCTAGGTCTACACTACCCGCCTGAATCGGCGGGTAGAAATCGACCTCTCGGGGATCGATTTATCGCGTCCCGTCGGGACGCGACAATCGATCCCCGAATCGGCGCTCTTACTCCACCAACGGAGGTGGGAGTAAGCGCCGTCGACAGAAAGCCGCAGAAGTCGATTTTGCCGCTGTCTTCACAGCGGGGTAAGTCAGCTGCGATATGTCGAATTCAGCTACGCTATTCACGTAGCTGAATTTGCGTATCTTAAATCGACTCCCCCTTGTAGTGTAGATGTACCCTCAGTGATTTCAGTGGGAGGCTCCACACATGCATTAGAAGGCTCTAATATATTAGTCTATACACCAAGACTGGTTGTAATGAACAGAAGGTTTCAGTTTTAAACTGGTCAGTCCATTCCAATAGACCTACCCATAATGTATTCCTAAGAGAGGTACAGGAAGATAGCATATGTAATACACTTTGTTCTTTACGAAATTACTGTTCACAGATTATGTACACTGATGTACACTTGAGCTATATAGGTCCTGAATCTTGAAAATATTTTAATTATACTAGAAGTTTGCGATATTTCTGATTTTCAAAGTATCAGAAAAATGTAGGGCTGGAAGGGACCTCCAGAAGTCATCTTGTGCTCCTTGTACTGTGGCAGGAACAAGTAAACATAGATCATTGCTGACTGGTGCTTGTCCAACCTGTTCTGAAAAGCCTCCAATGATTGCGATTTCACAACCTCCCTTGGAAACCTATTCCAGAGCTGAATTGCCCATATAGTTAGAAAGTTTTTCCTAATATCCAACCTAAATCTCCCTTGCTGCATATTAAGCATTATAAACAGATCCTCAAAAGCAAACAACTAGTATACACAGTCTTTTTTATTTAAAATATGTTTTGAAGACTTTGTCTAAAGTAGAAGTCCCCAGGGAAAAGCAAACAGCACCAGTGATATTGACTGACTGCTCAATATTCTAAATGTATCCATCACCAGACATTCCAGAATTACTGTGTTCGGGTTAAATGGTCAAGAAGAGACCTCCTTTTGTGGCTTCTTGTTTTTTTTTCAAAAAGAAACTGAAGAACACTGGGAAATCCCTTAAAACACAGTTGGAAAGGCATGGGATTTTCCTATCTTATTCTGTTGCATTTTGAGTAGACACAGATGTTACAAAATAAAACTTTCCGTTGATATTTTTGAGGCTGAGCATTGGCTTTCCTGGTGAGTCTAGTGATTCTGATACTTTTGAAATATCCTTATGTCTCAAATTCTCAACAAGCCTGATAGCTGAGTATAAAGTACAGTACAAATAGTTGTATTTCTTCAAAAATTCGTATTCCCAAACTCTCTTCACACAGCACATGCCAATCCCGTGATCTTGATTTTATATTACTTATCGGTGTATTATAATAAGTGAGATGAGGACCTCCCAGTACACATGCAAGGTGGGATCCTTTCCTCAAACCAACTTAAAACATGACTTAAGGAAATAATAAGAGAGGTAAGAAAGGGTAAATGAGGAAGAACTAAGGCAATATGGTAGATTGTATTATTTAGATTAGGAGTTGATTTTAGGCTAGGGACTGTCTTTTCATTATAGATGAGTGTACAGTGCCTACCACGGTAGGGCTTCTAGACACTATGCAGTACAGATATTAAACACAAGATGATCACTGCAGCTACTTAACAGGACTAGTGCATGTTATGATGGAGCTCCTTTGTTGATGGTTTAGCTATATCAATAATGAACAAATAAAAGACCTATGGCAGGTTTCTTGTAGGCATTACAGAATAAGTCCATCATCAAGAAGGATGTAAAAGTGGAAAGTACCATCTCAGAAAGTGCATGTGGGGCTGGGGGCAGGGACAGGGGCAAGTCAGGTGAGCTGAAAGAATTTTAAAGACTGCATAAACCGAAAACCAAGTTGGGAGGGTAGACTCATCTGCTAATAGCAATCGCAAAAATGTGAATGTTTTCAGTATTGAACTGTTTCTGAAATAATCATGTTGTCACAGCTTGATGTGTAGTGTGTCATAAATTCAGGCAGAGAGGGAACTTTAAAGAAATTATTTCGTATTAACTCAGATTGCAAACGTTCACTTAGCAACTTTTTATTAGAACTGACTGTGCAGACATGGGCAAAAATGGGTACTTTGCAGGGTAAGGTGGGTGAGGTAGTATCTTTTATTGGACCATCTTCTGTTGGTGAGAGAGACAAGCTTTCGAGCTACACAGAGCTCTTCTTTAGGTATTACCTCACCCATCTTGTCTCTCTCATATCCTGGGACTGGCATGGCAACAATTACACTGCAGGGAACAGTCTGGAACATCAGTGATTTGTCATCAGCACGTCCAGCAAATGGTGCCACCTGTTAAGCAGATCCAGGTTCCCATAGATCCCATACATTCCAGCTTTTGGCATTACAACTTGCCATTTTTTTTATATTTATGGAGCAGTCTTGTTGCTTTGTTTTGGTCGGGGATGGCATAAACTAATCCTTAAATATAAAGCTATGTAATGAGAATTTCTAATGGGACATGGGATGTCTCTTTTCTATGTTCTGTAAAATCCCATGTAAGTTTACAGCACCACATACATGTTTTGTAACAATAATTATACAAGTATGCCACTTCCTACCAGAAACATTCTCTTTGTTTGTATGTCTGTGTCATTCTAGGACGTGTTGGGCAAGCAGTAGCACTACGTGCAAAGGCCTTTGGCTTTAGTGTTCTTTTTTATGACCCATACCTCTCAGATGGCATTGAACGTGCTCTTGGACTGCAGCGGGTGAGCACTTTACAGGACCTGCTATTTCACAGTGACTGTGTAACCCTGCACTGCAACTTGAATGAACACAATCATCATCTTATTAATGACTTCACCATTAAACAGGTAACTATCCAAATGTAGGTTGGATGTAGTTTTATAATTACTGATTTTCTGCAAACTGTAGAGTTTCCCCATGTAAACATGCAAATTCAGATCTGTATTAATTTTCTCTTCCATCTGCTATTTCACTGTTTTGTTAAGCAGGGTTATATTTGGTTAAGAAATAGATGATATCTTATACAGTGTTATTTTTCATTCATTTTACTTGCTAATTTCTCTTTTGTGGAAATAGTGTGTTATGCTTGCTCGATTCGTTGACATGTATTTAAAAGCACTTCTGTTGTATCTTCAGGTACATACATCCTCTTTATATTAGTAACAAAAGTTGCACTTCACTTTTATACTTCAATTACAGTTTGAGTTTCCGTATCCCTAGCTTAAGGATCATGACTAACTGGCGACCCCTTGTGTTAAATCCTAATAGTTGCAGAATGTTTCCCTGATAATTGCTCACACTACAGTAGTAGCTTATTTGGGGAAAATAATATATAAAATGGATTTGGTCTTGGGATGAAGCATTCTAAAATTACTAAATACATAAACCATATCCAAATGTAGAACTGCAGCAATTGTTCTGTTTTGGAGAAATTCAGAAGGTAAACATTTTGGTTTTTGCATTCAATATTTATTTGCTGCCTCAAACCTTGGTATATATAATGTATTTTAAAAGGTGTAGCTTTTTTTAATATATGAGTGTGGCAATTATATAAGTAAAAATGGTAATTTGAACTAAGAAATCCTGTACGTTCATTTTGCATTGTTGGTGCTCTTTATACATTTATTGTATGAATTTGATAACACATAAAAGTTCTATGAAAGATATCTCTACTGAATTAAAATGATGATTGTTTGGCTTCTGAGAAATACCAAATACCTGCTATTCCCATGGACTTCATTGGGATTTCAGTATGAGTTGAGGATGCTCGACATCTCATAGGATCATGCCCTAATGTTAATGAGATGTAATAATAGATACTTTAATTGGACAATTGACTCTATGTAGAAAAATCCAAATAGAAGATCTGAGTTTAAAACTCGCAAAAGCTAGGAAATTCAGTGTGAAGGGAGCAAAGAAAGCTGTCCTCTGTCACGTCTTCATTCTAGACTTTTGTTCTGTTCAGTATAGATTCTTATACTACACTCATGTACATTATGATTACTCTTTCATTACATTATCATATAATACTGAGCAGAAAGGTCCTAGTATGTTAAGAAGCTCTGTGCGGGCAAACCCCTGCACCCACATGGAGATCCACTGAAATCTAGAAGACAGTTGACTTAATTTTTATATATATAAATTATCAAATTAGCCATCATTTTTATACCTACATATGCCATAGTTGGCCTATATGTCTTCAATGATAAAATATGCCACATTATGCAGTGTTGTGTGTTAATATAATGAACAGGTCTCATTTATATATGCACAAAGGGGAAAGTTGCAACCTGAACTGCGTGTTAATGGATCTTTTAAATTGAATATCCTTGAAATCTCTTTGAAAAGTTTAGGAAAGAGCCTCTCTTTCCTTATTAGGCTGACTTAGCCTCTAAATTATTTGGTGTATTGTCCAGCCAGCACATTTGGCCTTCCATCTCCTGTGTAGCTCAAGTAAACTGAGTCCAGGGCAATGAGTGCTCAGTGTTCTTTTCCTGAAGCAGAAATCATCTTTACCTGTTCATCACATTACAAATTTGTAAAGGAGACATTTTATTTATTGCAATATCTCTTGTAACTGCAATTATTATACACAGGATTAATTTAGGATAGCTGAAAAGAGGCATTCCTAATCTGCAACTACCATTGCAGTTGACTGTGACTCACATAGCTCACTCCCTCTAGAATACAATTATACATACACATTCTGTTTGGTTTTGATTTATCTTACTACTAGCTTTACAGCTGTATAAATAGCACTGGAGATGAAAAGTCAAGGAAGGTTTTTGTGGATGGAAAAGGGATTTGAGCGGTATCCACTATGATTAAAATTCCCAAGCTCTTTAGAGGATATATAAATGTTCTACACGATACTTAAGGCCAAATGCGTCCTGTCACTTTATGTGAGTGCTGAAGTGGGCAGTGCACACGTATGCTTCCCCGGAATCCGTAGATGTCCCCCTGCAGGGCTAAAAGACTGCAGGTGAGAGGGGTCAGACCATGGTTCGAGCGAGTGGATTGGCCAATATAGTACATGAATTCCGTTAGGATCTTACCAGATACGCGTAAATCTTAGCTGTTTTGTTTCCAACCATCCTATCAAACGACTTCGAGGAGATTCCTTCCCTTGCTCTTTTTCCTTTAAATACTCCTACTGTGCATCAGTTTGGCATTTCAAGCCCAGGTGTTAGTTGCAAAAGAGCAACTGATGATCCTGTAAAAATCCTTTGCGCGTTTAGAATAAGTTTTTAAAGTTCATTCACTATTCAAAAATCGTTTTTTGTTGTTTTTGTGATGATGGGATCAGCTCAAGATGGGGACTTGGGCACCCATCCTTATTTATGACTCCTAACATGCAAACACTTCTACCGTGCTCATTTTGATGCATGGAAATGTTTTGTTCCTGGGGGCAATTCTATGTCATTGACTTCTGGTGGGGAAACAAAGGGAAACTGCAAGAATGGTCATGCACCCCTCTCAGTCAATGCAGGCATGTCAGTTCGGGCACCTGGACCAGCCGGTAGAGACATAAATCACTGCCGGGGCGGTGGGGTTGGGCAGTCACGTATCTGTCCCTCTGACTTGCTATTGCAGCATGCTCGGTGTGGAAGGGCAGGGCTTTGGTGTGTTTCTGAAGAGGTAGTTGTGGGGCAGGCTCTGTCCCCCTCAGGCACAGCAGAATCTAGCAGCCTCCCTGCATAGTGAATTGTTCCCACTGTTCTTAGCGAATTCCCCC
The DNA here is from genome assembly GCF_013100865.1 of Trachemys scripta elegans. Lineage (NCBI taxonomy): Eukaryota > Metazoa > Chordata > Testudines > Emydidae > Trachemys > Trachemys scripta. Next base: position 124,753,621 of record NC_048302.1, read on the forward strand.
CAGGAGTTTAAAACAGTGTAAAAGTTTTAAGGCACATTGCTAAGTGGTGTAAAGGACAGAATGGCATCATAAATGCTTATGGGTGCTTTAGTGATTAGAGCTGGTCTAAATTTTTGGACTGAAAAAATGTCGGATCAAAATGTGCTCCATGAACTGTTTGCTGCTGACATTTCTGGAGATGGTCAGTAGCTAATATAAATTGTTACTTTGATTCCTCAGCCCTCACTTGCTCTTCAGTTGCCTGTGATGTAACACTGAGCATATGGCTGCATATATTTTTTGACTAATAACTAGAATTAAAGGGTCAAACCTAGCTACATTACTATTAGAGGAGGTTTGGAGATTTCCTTCAATGCTCCCCACTCCCATTCTCCATCCATTGTATTGTAGTTTAAATAAATTACTAAAAAAATAATTGAAACCAGGATGATTATATTGCGTATTTTGACAAATAAAACATGCAGAATTTTACAGAATTTAAAATATTGTGCGCAGAACTTTAAATTTTAGTGGTGTAGAATTTTTAATATTTTGGCACAGAATTCCCCCAGAAGTAATATTTGCAGGGTTGGGGCCTATGTATGGGACACATGCTATGGATCCTTAAGTATTGGTGTTGATTGACGTGAGACCCTGAAGTCTTTATTCCCACCTTCATTCTAGGCTATCATCTTTCTAATTTAAATCTCCATTTTGTGTTCATGTTGCGATTACATTATGGCATGAAGTCTTGTAGCTGAGACTGAGTGTGGAGGACCATAATGCTAATCTGAGCAACGCAGTTTACTTTACTCTTGCCAAAGCTCACAGCATTCCCAACCAATACCATTCCAGTGCCTTTTAATTGAATAAAACAAGAATTTCCTGGGTCTTGATTTGAAAAGTCTCATGGGGAGGGGGAAGTGAGTTTAAGTATCAGCAGTAAATAAAGTATAAATCTTCTACATCTTGTTAACTAAATCAAAAAGTCTTGGAAGATGCAAAATCATTGAGTTTTCTAAAAGATCCATTTAGCCTTTCATTTGCATAAAAGTTTAAAAACCACAAAATGTGATTTTTGTTTAGCAGTGTGCAATAGCTTCCGTCTCGTACAATTTCACAGTGAAATAAAAAAATAAAACAATCTGTCAGCTTCATTTGCATGTTTACTTCTTCTGGTCGTGTACTGCACAGTATGTAAAGCATTGGTTCTGTTACAAGACACCCTACTTATAAGAAACAAAACGTTATAAGTGCTGTGAAATATTATTTTACATTTGAAGCATCAAATTTTGTGGTACTTTCCAATGGAAAGGGAAGACAACTGGTGATAGGTTAATCCAGTTGAATAGCCTTTGTTGTAATGGATGCTTCCTTTGAGTAAATAATAATGCCACAACGATTTTATTTCATTTATTTTTATTTCATCATCCTTGTTTTTAACTTTCCCTAGATGAGACAAGGGGCTTTCCTGGTCAACACAGCTCGAGGTGGGTTAGTAGACGAAAAAGCACTTGCACAGGCCCTGAAGGAAGGAAGGATACGAGGGGCAGCCTTAGATGTACATGAGTCAGAACCATTCAGGTGCTTTTCCTTTTTTTTTATTTTTATTTTTTTTTATATTTTGTTCACTTTCTTATTTTTAAGTATTAGTGCATGATGCATCCAACAGCAATGAAGCAAAGAAGCGTTCCTTCCACCTAGTAGTTGAATCCTCTGTAGTAAAGCAATATGCATCTGTGCAGCTCTGGATTAATGCAAATGCAGATGGAGCTTTTGTACACAGTCAGGAGGGAGCAGAAAAAAAGTTAAATACAAGATTTAAAAAAATGTAATGGGGGGTAATTCAGTAGTGAAATGCACTGCCCTGCACCAAGAACCCAAGTTCAAAGGCTGGGCATGGCCTTGTGCCTCACGGCCTGGAAAAGAACACACTCCTCTCCTGTCATTGATAGGAGGAAGGCCTGGCCAGCTCTCCCTGCCAGAGGAAAGTTAGTGGTGGTATAAGTACTCTTCAGTAAGGTGGGGGGAATTGAGATTTTTTTGGAAAAACTATCCTTTTATGAAGGTGTATGGGTGTGACCTTGACACCTCATTGCATAGATTTCGTATCCATCCAGATTCTCTCTACTGGGTACCTGAGAATTATAAGCAGGCAAGTTTGTGGAATTGAGAGAGATGACCAGAGTCCAGATATTTTTGCTACCGTTAGTAGAATTGGTGACACACTATTTAGTTTGCTGAATACCATTAGGAAGTCCACAGTTGCAGCCACAAATGTGCCAGTGTCTCCAGTTAGTAGTTTTGGTGGTATGATTTAAACACAGAAAATACCATTACAGTCTTTCTATGAGTCCTGAGCCTGACCTCTGAGTTTGAGAGTGGTTTGCAATGGATTAAACCTAGGAACTGACAATCGTGCAGTTGCTGGATGCAGACAGGAAGAAGCCTGTATTTCTTATTAGATGGTTTAAACTTCTACAATTCTCATAACTCTTTGAAGAGGAACAGATTCAGGACTTGAGGATAGGTTATAGAGACATCTGGTTTGTGATTTTCCTCTCATCAGATGTCTGAGACATCTGAGATAACCCTTTTAAAAATAGTGATAAAGGGTCCTTCCCTGTGGAGTCTTTGCATCTGTAGTATACAGGATGCCACACCAAAAAAAATTTCTTATTCTGGCCCTGCATTTGTTTACTTCTAAGTGTAACCATTACAACAGAGCAATACCGTGAGCAAAACCACAGTCTAATATCCATGGGGCAAAATTCTGCTTTCAAATATCCCCATTCCTGCCATCAGATCTGCACAAGCAAATCCTTGCATCCACAAGAAGCCCCATTGACTAGAGTGGGGAGTCCCTATAGGTTCAGGGGTCCATCAACATAGATTTAAGTGCAAGATCAGGGCCATAGTTTCCTTGGGCTTCAGTGTGTGTTGTCTGAGGACAACATTTAGTCCGTAGAGACTAACCGTTGTTGTGCAAATATTATATTGGAGAAAGTTTTGGCAGGTATTTTAAACTAGAGATGAAGTCTGTCACTTTAAGAATTTCTGCCAACTCTGAGAGCAGACTTCTGTCTAAAAATATTTACTCTCCTCTTGTTGCAAGTAACACTTCAAGATTATTATAACTGAAAGAAATTGGAGGGGGAAAGTGTCACTATTTTCTCCGTTTTAGTTTGTACATTTGACAGCACTTTTTGTATAGTCGGTTTCATTGCTTCCCCTGGATAGTCAGTCAGTTAGTCCATCTCTAGTATTGTTAGGTGGGTTTTTCACACTGCAACAGGAGAGAGAAACTAATTAAAAACAGGAACATGTGAAATAGGAAAAAATTGTCAGGGGGATACAGACAAGTGTATTACCTGGAACTAATTTCAACTCCTTTTTTTTTAATTGAATAGATTTCAAGCTAACAGTGTCTCTTTTAAAGAAACAAAGCTTTGTTTAGGGGTGTACAAATGATGATAAATTTTGTCATAATGGACCCAAATTGAGTCATTTCTTGAACCGATGTTGGGGTTGGGCTCACCATATCCTTTTCTCTATCTGAGTGTGAGTGGCACTGGACAGAATCTAGTGCTGCTTTTTCTTTTATGCCACCCCTTGAGTCCAAGGAGAATAATTGTTACTTACACAACTAGAATATTGTTATTTACACAACTAGAAATATATCAAATTAACTGTAAAATTAAAAACAAATCCACCCCAAAAGTATTGGTACAGTTCATCCTGTGGTTGTAGCTGTTAATTCTAAAAATATGCAAAAATCCCCTCATTCCCCATTCCCCCCCAAACGTGTATTTTTGTCATTTGATCTTGTTTTAAAATTTCATTTAGCTTTAGTCAGGGTCCATTGAAGGATGCACCAAACCTGATCTGTACCCCACATGCAGCCTGGTACAGTGAACAAGCTTCAATTGAGATGCGGGAGGAAGCAGCACGAGAGATCCGTAGGGCTATCACAGGTACTCACTTCCCATACTTGTTCCTTCACTGAATATTTTCTTGATTAAACAAATATATCGATTTTTCTCTTTGTTGGAGTTTTCGAAATTAAGGTGGGCCAAACTGGGTTTTCTTTACCTCTTCAAGCAAGGAGGAATTGCCCACCAACTCTGCCCAGCGCTACTAATTGTTTTGGTACATTGCAGTAATAAACAGAAGTAATGAGACAGGAAATAATTTATTTTTAGGGCAGTCAATTAAAAAAAATAGTTGCAATTAATTTTTTAATCGAATTAATTTGTTTTGAGTTAATCGGTTGAGTTAACTGCCGTTAATTGACAGCCCTAATTATTTTTCCAAATGATTTAGAGTGTACCCTGTCACCAAAATCACCCTCTTTTTCTTGCTGGAGGTGTCTAGCGACCTTTTCCGTGGTTTTTCTTCAGGTCTGAAGCCACCCTTTTGTAGCCTTTCTTAGCTGTCCTCTGACACTTACCATCGGTGCTGTTTCTTTTGTTCTATTCTCTCTTGGCTTCTCTCTACCTTCCACAATTCATCCAAGTCTGTATTTAAATGCATCTTGGATTCCAGCATCTGAAGGGGTAATTTTCGAGGATAAAAAAATCACTTCAACTCTGAGTTCCTAATAACTCCAGTATCACAGCAAACCATGTAAATGTTAACTGTTTATATAGGAAAAATCTGTCAAACCTTCAATACGAAATACTAATAAAATAAGGAGAAGTTTGGGCAACTTGGTTTCAATTTGAATCCCATAGAGTCCAAAATAAACGGTGGCGTTTTGTGTGCTGGAAAAGGTTTCACTAATCACTGCTGTCAGTTCTTTAGAATTTGGTAATTTTTTTTGTCTCTGTGCAGTTCAGATTGAGTGCTCTGCAGATATTAAGACCCATCTATTTCACTTGCACAGTGGTTGAGTGCCAACACATTTCTGTGCAATTCAGGAAACTCTGCTGGCGGGGATTCTAGTGCCATAAATTAATGGAGGTTGGGTTTTTTGCATAAGAGTTACATTCTTGATCTCTGGGATAGGATGTGCAAACCACCTTACATTTCTAGGATGGCCAATCAGTGAGACAGCATTGGTGGTGGGAGTCGTTCTTAGGTCTGGGGTATGGGATATGAATCAGTTAGCTAAACAGAGGAACCAGGTGGTCATATATTAAAAGTTTACAATAGCCCACACACAAATGTGCATGGGAAAGGCTCTGGAACAGGATGGTTGTAATATCAAAGTTAGAAAGCATTGATTTATATTAAAGCTGTTGTCACTTCAACCTTTTGCACATCATTTGTAGTAAGATTAAAATGAAGCCAACATTAGGGTGTTGAGAAGATATTGGATTTCAGCAGAACAAGTGTAGAAAAGATACAGAAAGTATGGGGTGAAATTGAGTAGATGAAAGCCATGGGAGGAACAGAGAGAGAGAGAGAATAATTGGAAAAAGACCATATAATAAATGACTGCATGTCTCAGTAATATGCGTGCCATCTGAAGATAAACACAATCAGATTTGAAAAAAAAAAATACTAGTGTCGTTGTGCGGTAGAAAAAAGTGCAAAGGAATAAGCATGGGTAAGGAAAAAAACCTAACGCCCACAGATCATGAATGTAGATCAGCTCTGAAAAAAGGGAGTGTGACGGAGAAAAGTCAAAGTCACAAGTCGAAAGAAGATTTAAAATAAACTACAGTCCAAAATAAATGTTAGCAAAGGGGACTGATGTCTAAATGGCAGCCAGGCTAATCTGTTGATTGGAAAAGATCAATATATGAAATTAAATGCATCTTTTGTCTCAGAATTCCCCAAAAGGAGGATGCATGCAGGATAGGTGCCAAAAAAAAGAGACCGGATCCAGTCCAGGTCCCATTAAAGTCAATGGAAATACAATCATTTACTTCAATGGGAGCGGGATTAGTAACATCTATTTTACAGTAGGGAACCAAGATCATCCCAAAACTGATGTTCAAGAATCTGATACAGCACTCATTGAAATGATTTGGGAGGAGTCTTTCCATTTTCTTCAGTTAATGATACATCTGGCCCTAAAAAGCTGAAGAGTTGTAACTTGAAGACTGCATGAAGTCTAAGCAAATATGCTGAAGGAAGTGGTTAGAGAGAGCAATCATCAGATGTGCTTAAATTTTCCTTTAGAGATGTAGGAAATACTTGGCGACTGAGAGATGAAAATGTGCTATGGATATTTAAGGAGGAATTTGAGTAAGAAAGAGGGTAAATAAGAGGCTGGGGTGAAATTCTGATTCCTTTCAAGTCCATGGCAAAACTCCCATTGACTGCAATGGAAGTAGGATTTCATCCCAGATTTTCAGAAGTGTATGTTCGCTATTACCGGGACAGATGCAGGAAGAAAAGGTCAGAGACTGAGAGAAGAAGACTGCAGTGTTGGAGCCGAAGGACAGTCAGAGTATGGATACAGGTTTTTGCAATTTGGGAAGGATGGACTTTAGATATGACACAGGTAAAAGAGTGACAGGATTTAGCAAGAGGCTGGATGTGGGAGAGAGTAATCAAAAGCGACCCAGAGATTTATAATATGTGTTGTTATTTATACCATATCGTATACTTAAACTTTATTATTTAGTATACATGATACAACATGAAATAAAACATGGATATATTTCCTACCCATTCTCTAGGTCGTATTCCAGACAGCCTGAAAAACTGTGTTAACAAAGATCATTTGACTGCAGCTACACCCTGGGCCAGCATGGATCCAGGAGTTGTTCATCCAGAGCTTAATGGTGCTGCATACAGGTAAGGATACTTAAATAGAAAAGGAAATGTCTCTTTATCTCAGAGACAACTGTTCCAGCTTAAAGAAAAGAAAGAGTCACCATTTAATAAAAGGGTTTTGTGAAATTATTGTTGGATTAGACCTCTGTGTGTGTGTGTGTGTGTGTGTGTGTATATAGAGAGTGATTTTTATTACTATATAATTGCTACATACATGATTATGATTGACTGAAATCAGTGATGAAATGAGTCAGTATGCTTCTATTCGTTACCTCTTCAGAAGGCACCAATGCCAATGTTTGGAACAGGGCAGATGGTATGTGAAAGGGAAGTAATCCTGACTGGCTGCAATCAGTTCAGTGGAAGCTAATGTTCATTTTGCTGAAGGTGGTAATATGGCTGTAAGCCACAGCAGGGTTATGTTAATAAGCTATTGGTACACATCTTAGTTGCTTTTAACCCCTTAAGATGTGTATAAAAAGCCCACCAATGCACTTTCTGGAGTAGCTCTTTGCTATTATAATCGTATATGGAGAGAGTATTGTCTTAATTGTACATTTCATTTATTTTTTAAATGTTCTTTGCAAAGCATTTTTGGGACTAGTCAGTATATCCTCCCGCTGTAAGTAGTAGTTCATAGTACATTGATAAGATAAAATAGGCAGAAGTTTATAAATATTATTTCACTACCATTTTGAATATCTCTATTGTTTGCTTAGTTTATCTCTTTTTTTGTAAATTCCTGGGACTGTTTTGACGGCTTTTTTCCGTCTCTTTATCTGCTGATGCCTTAACAGTGGCTGTTCATGGCTCCAAACCAATTTCAAGCCATTTACTTTTATAAAAAGCAGATGCCCAGTCTTGCAACTCCTAGTTTAGATTTTACACTATGAATTGGGTTGAAAGTGGTTTACAAGGTCACGAAACTGCTGCTGTGAAGCAGTGTCTTGAGGGAGGGGGCAGTTCAAAACTGTCATAATTCTCCTTCAGTCCTTCACTTTTTTTCCTTATCTTTCCCCAGCTTCCTTTCCTCCCACATGCTCCAGGGGCTGTTTATTTTCTTTGCCCTCCCTATCAGCATTTTCCCTCCCTCATAATGAGTGAAGGGCTGTTGTGTGTGTATGTCTGTGTGTGTCAGTGATGAAGCCCTAGCTGTACACCAGCGGAAGCACAGTTGTAACATCATCCGAAAGATCCAAGTGACTAATCAGAATGTAGCTTTGGGCTGACAGGACCATGTCCTGAAAGATAGATAGGTATTTGAAATCTATTGGTTCCTACGTGTCTAAATACCTTCAGGAACCAGGTCTCAGGGTCCAATGCCATCATCTATATATTGGCAAGTATTCTGTGCTTCAAGGAAAATATTAACTTTGTCTCGATCAAAATCTTGATATATACATACAGATCAGAACAATTTGTAATTTATTTATTTTTGTTAAATGTGCCTATCCATTGCTCTAAGTACAAGAATACAACATATCAAAGAATAAAGCTATTTTTACTTGCCTCAACATAAAATTAAGCATAGGTGTAACTGTATGCATGGAATAATTTCGTTTAGAGGATAGTTAAGCACATGCATAAGACTTGACAGGATCAGAGCTTTAATATGTATTTAATTGGAGTAATATTTTGATGGAACAGGAAAATTGAGAGTTCATGCATTCATTTTTTTTTCCAAACGCGTGGTAAAAATTTAAAACATTTCACAACTTCATTTGCCAGTTTCAAAGGAAAATTTGTAATATTTCCATAAATACAAACAGCTTTTGCATTTAGTTAAGATTTGCTAAATTCAGTAGAGAGGGCAATACTACTGAGTGATTGAGAAGAAAGTACTGTACAATTTCTTAATTTGGAGGAAGGTTTCTGAAATAACAATTGTATCTGTACAAACCAATGTAGGATATTCTTTAAGAAATGCCAATGGGAACAATTTCCATATTGGTTATGGTGATACAAAAACATATGGATTTGAGGCTTTATGAAAGAATTAATTTCAGTAACAGTACTTGCTAGTTTTAAATTCCATGCTGCTTTTAACACAAAAGTTAAATTGGTGGTTTGAAACAAGTATTTCTGTCTTATCTTCTTTTTCCAGTATGAGACTTTCATTCAGCCAGTTGAGTTGTGCAGTCTTTCACTAGGAGCATGATTTTTCAGATGTGCTAAAAACCATGTGGATAAGAATGTGGATGATCATTTATATGTATAAAATGCAAATATGCTTTTTGGTGGACTAAAACTAACAAGAACATTTAATCCTGGAAATATCATTATTTGAATAGTGATAAGGGATAGAACTCCTAAGTGAATCAAATCTGTTGTTATTACAAGCAAATAAGAACATTCAGCGATTACCAGCTGAACATAATCCAGATCAAATGCCTTTTGAAAGTCATAATATCCTGCAGAAAAGAAATCTCTCATTTATTGTATGCTAAACATGGATAGTTGGTCTGTTAAGAAGGTCAGGCAAAGAGGACTGTAGTTACTCTTCCAGAAGCAAAGATTAATGATGTTCCGAGAAGTTTGATGGATTATGCAAGAGAAATGGGAAGGAACCAACCTATATGTAATAGTCTGAGTTCTCAGGTAAAGTAGAGGCATACACTGCGGTGTATTATTGTTGTATATTCATTATTGGACTACTTATTAAATAATACACCTCTGCTTACTGTGACACAAAGTGCAAGATACAGCCAGATACATTGACATGGCCCACAGTAGAGACAGAAATCATGCAGTTTACAGATATTGAAATGTCTTCTGCCTTCAAACAGATACAAGACAAGAATAGCATAACCATACTTTAGATATTGTTGTGACCTATACTGGAATAAATTATACAATGAATAGCATGTTAAAGAGTATTTAAAGCGTGATTCACACACTCTGCCTGGAAGAGAGAATCTTTACTTAGATTATAAACGCTTTGGGATGGAGACATTCTCTTGTCACGTGTTTTTACAGCACCTAGCACAATAGGCCTGGGGCCTCTAGGTGCTCCTACAATGTGAATAATAATAAAGTGGATTAAACTGAAAATGGATCAACAGTTGATTGTTAATCCCAGGTCAGAAGGTTAGAGATTTTGGTATAAAGTGCTATGTGGCGGGGAGCAGATTGACAAAGGTGAGATTAGCTACATCTTGGTTCTGCTGGGGCAATTAGATTAGTTTGACACAATTACCTGGCTTGTTTTTTGGATTATTGATGCCAGAGGTGAAGGGTTGGGAGAGAGGGACTGTAAAGCTCTGGATAGAATGCATCTGCTGATTAACAGTGTAAGAGAGAATGAAACAGTGACGCAAAGAGGGCTACAAATGCCAGATGCATATATAAAATGACTGCTGAATTTACATGGCATGTGTTTAAAGGTAAGATTGATTAAAAGGTTGGAATAACCCTGTTATAGTTAAATCAGGGAAAATAAAGTAACGAGACAGAATTTATCAAAAGATCATGGCAAAATAAATTGAGGGTACAGGCGCAGTATTAGTGAGGCAAAGTGTAGCATCAGCAAAGAGACATGTTATCAGTATTTTGGTTGATATAATGCACAGTTTAGATTCAGGACAAAAGAGTAATTGTATGACTCTTGGATGTTAGATTTATAGGAAACATTTTTCTGGTAAGAGGGGTTGAAGGTCAGAATTTGGATCACAGGACAGTTTATTACCAGTCTTATTTGGGATTACTGTGCAAACACTAAAGGTGATGTGATATTCTGCAGGCAATGCATGATTTTCTCCACAGAGTTTGAAACAAACCAAGTTCATAACAAAGCTGTGATTAGTAGAGACTCCTGACCTAGAACCTATATGGTTTAAATGGTAGAGGCTTTCTGGAAGGAAATTTTCTGTGAAGAGAACACAACTTTGGAATTTGCTCCCTTCCTGATTTGTCAAGACCAGATTTGTTGACTGAGTGGGCATGTTGACAGGACAGTGTATTTCCATGAGTATTTGAGGAACCGGCAGATTGTGAGGGGTTGATGTTGGAAGCTGGAGAACCTTTGTTGCAAGGGCTGCTATGTTGGGGGTGTCTTTTAATTTGAGAATTATTGTCCTCTCATGGTATGTATTTTACTTTTTGTACAAAACACAATTGAATAAACCCTTTTCAAAATTAAATATGAATAAATAAAACAGTACCCAGTTGTAAGGTATTCATAGGCTTTGAAGCAAATTTGACTTAATAAGATTCAAATTGAAGTACTGAAAGTAGGAACTAATTTCATTTGCAGTTGCCAATTAGTTCTAAAATAAACTCTCTGGAGGGGCAGACTAGCGCTCTGTAAATTAACACTTGCAGAGTCCCACCTGTTGGGTGTGGGTGGGGGATGAGGAATTAAATTTGTTGGCCTACAGATGGTATGATCCTCTAAATCAACAGATATCCCAACATTAGGAACAACATTATCATCTATGGAAGCTTCCACCAAAGTGACCAGGGCAACAGATGATAACTTCCTGGCCTACCATGTCCTCCGCAAAAGCCATTCAGCGCTTTAGTTGTATGGTGTTTGTGATGGGAATCTTCTATGGGATTCAGGTGATGAAGTAGAAAAGCTGCTTGCATTCTGCTTCCCCTCCTCTGAGTTTGCTGGCCAGTGGAGCCAAATTCCACCCTGATATTTAGAAAAGTTTCAATAGGCTCCAGTTGTAATTCCTGCCTTTTAAGTCTAAATGAGTAATAGGCCTGCAGATTATGTGGCTACTTTTAAAATAAGCAACCTCATTAAGGCCCTTGGGTAACAAAATGCTAGTTGAAGACAACAAAAGACAAGTGCATGTTTTTATGATTGGAATGGGAGAGAGAATTATAGGATACAATACGTGGTTGGTATGAGATAACCCCTAAAGGTGAATCGTAGGCATTTGGCTGAAGAGTAACATTTTTTTGGTAACATCACAAAAGAGGATAGACATATATAGCTGTTGTTTAAATGTCAGCAGCACAGAATCTAGAGATCATGAGCTGCAGATTCACCATGTTCGGTGTCCTGATAATATCACAGCCACCATAAAACCAGACTGAAAATGTTCATCTCTTCCAGACCTGTACAATATTTAACCTTGATGCTTGTCCATAAAAAGTAACAGCACTGAAGAACTGTTCACAGTTCTTTATTTGGGACCCCCATTCCTTCCCACATACCGAAGGTCTCTAGCAAGTTTGAAGTTCAAAAACCAAATCAAGTTTTTAGGGCCTGATTTTGCCACCCTTAGACTGAATAGAGCCTTACTCCATGAGTAGTCCCATTCGTTTAAATGAGGCTACTCATAGGCTAAGATATTCCACTGTGTTTTATAACACAGTCCTAGCTGGCTAAGTTTGTACGTTTATTTTAAAAGAAAAGACATTGTTTCAGATTCACATGATCTTGAAACCCATTCAACTGATTTCAAAACTTTACAAAAGAATCCTTTGGTATGCTTCAGTCCCAAAGGAGAAATTCAGACAAGCCATGATGAAAGGAAAATAAGGAGATAGGGTCATGGCACCCAATGAAGTCAATGGTAAGACTCCCAGTGACTGTGAAGGGTGAGGATCATAACGTCAGAGCGGAATGGATCTTTCCATTATTGTTTTTGATACGTATGTTGTCACTCATGCTGTCAGATGAACCAGCAAGCCAGGAATCTGAAGGGATTAGCAAATTCCCATTTCTAATCTGGTTAAAGTAAAGCGTTGATTATCTTATTAACAACACCTGCATATGATGCCATCATCCTGAGCTTTACATACACAAAACAAAAATCGTTGCCATTCTCCTTGAAGATGGCACAATTCCTGGGCCAGGTGGGCTTTGCCATCAGCCATCTCTGAATTTTAATTGTTCTCATTTTCCTCTCTTAGCAGGTATCCCCCAGGTGTTGTAAGCGTGGCTCCAGCTGGCATACCTACAGCAGTAGAAGGAATAGTTCCCAACCCCATGTCTTTATCACACGGCCTTCCTGCTGTGGCCCATCCACCACATGCTCCTTCCCCTGGCCAAACAGTCAAACCAGAAGCTGATAGAGACCACCCAAGTGACCAATTGTAGCCTAAGAAAACAGCATTCCCAACATTGGAGATTTCAACTTCAGAGAGTGTATGGAAAAAATCTGGATTTTGAATAAAGGCAAAACCATGAACTTACAGGAGGAGACAATAATTGTTTTAGAAACTGGTCCAATATACAGTATACAAGGAAAAGGTGGGAGACAAAAAGAAGATTCGGAAACGTTTTTTCCTCCGTATAAATTGTAGTTTGTCCCTGTCCAGTGGACTGATTCACTGTTTCTGTGTCCTATGGGTTCTTTGTTAAGCAAGAGAAGTTAGTAGTTAATTATATCATGAATGTACTTGTCTGTGTACAGTTTTTAGAACATTAAAAAGGGTTTGTTTTGCTTAGCTGTCAACAAGGAAAAAACACATAAGGGAGGCATTCAACAAACCAATTTTGAGATTAAAATCCTTTCTTTTATATGTTAAAACATGCCCAAAAATGAGGCAGTTGGCAAACTTCTCAGGACAATGAATTTTTCCCATTTTTCTTTCTACGCCACACAGTGCATTGTTTTTTCTACCTGCTTGTCTTATTTTTTAGAATGATTTAGTAAACAAAAGAAAAAACAGTTTCTCCTTATTTTGGCATGAATTCCCTTATTTCAAAATGAATACAACATTGCAAAGAGATTTTGAGGAAAAAAAAGGTTTTGTATAAACAAGCATTGTGCTTTTTGTCACCAGTTAAAGTATATATTATTGGTGGTTTGCGAAAAAGGCACTAGACTACTGAAAAGTAGCAGCATTTCATTGCCTACATTGATTCCTTCCTGGTAATGTGGTAGGCTAGCAATATTTTTGGTTAAAATCATGTTTGTGACTGTAACCATTTGTATGAATTATTTTAAAGAAATAAAAATCCCAGACAAATATCATATGTGTAAAAATTTTTATTTCTAGTAACTGTTTATTCAACTTTTATTAGGTTTCTTAGATGTAATTTTTTAAAGGATGCTGTCAAGTATTTCATTTCTAGCTTTACTTTGTTCTTCATTGTTTGTAATACCCTCTTGGGAGCTTGAAAAATAAAAATTCTTTCCATGCCATTTTTCCCCTTTCCATTTCATAAATGTTGATCTTTACCCTGTGTTTCTAATGAAGTTTGAAATTAAGATAGCTTTTGATTTACTTCCTCGTTTTGTGCACCAGCATCATCAGCTATAGTATGGTAACAATATTTATTATGCTGTTGTGACAGCAGAGGGGGCCCAAGAGTAACAAAATAATAAACTTCTTTTGTGGAAGTTCTACCTAAACACTGTGTGTTGTTTGGTTTCTTTTACTCTATGTCATGGAAAGGTGTGGCATGACAAAATTACATTGAAAACCCTGCCGATACGTCCTTCAAAACTGCAGAACCATTTTAAGGTATGTTGGATTTTGGGTGGAGCCACTTGGCCTTTACTTCGATATTGTTTTCAGGTGTCCTCTTATCTTGTATGCTTTTGTTTTTAGCTACTGCAGGAAGCAAACTCAGAATGGTAGGAAGCAAATCTTAAAAGTAATCTTCCTTAAACCATATCTGTTTTATTTATGGAGCCTTATTCTCTGCAAACATGTAAGAACATAAGAACAGCCATACTTGGTCAGACCAAAGGTCCATCTAGCCCAGCATCCTGTCTTCCAACAGTGGCCAGTACCAGGTGCCCCAGAGGGAATGAACAGAACAGGTAATCATCAAGTGATCCCTCCCCTGTTGCCCATTCCCAGCTTCTGACACCATCCCTGCCCATCCTGGCTAATAGCCATTGAGGGACCTATCCTCCATGAACTTTACCTAGTTCTTTTTTTTAACCCTATTATAGTCTTGGCCTTCACAACATCCTCTGGCAAAGAGTTCCACAGGTTGACTGTGCGTTGTGTGAAAAAATACTTCCTTTTGTTTGTTTTAAACTTGCTGCCTATAAATTTCATTTGATGACCCCTAATTCTTGTGTTATGAGACGGAGTAAATAACACTTCCTTATTCACTTTCTCCACTCTATTCAAGATTTTATAGACCTCTATCGTATCCCACTTTAGTCATCTCCTTTCCAAGCTGAAGAGTCCCAGTCTTATTAATCTCTCCTCATATGGCAGCTGTTCCATTCCCTAATCATTTTTGTTGCCCTTTTCTGAACCTTTTCCAACTCCAATATGTCTTTTTTTTTTTTTTGAGATGGGCGACCACATCTGCACACAGTATTCAAGATATGGGCATACCATGGATTTATATAGAGGCAATATGATATTTTTCTGTCTTATTATCTATCCCTTTCTTAATGATTCCCAACGTTCTCTTTGCTTTTTTTGACTGCCGCTGCACATTGAGTGGATGTTTTCAGAGAACTATCCACAATGTTGAGTAGAGAAAATCAAAAGTCAGAAAGTGAAATCCTGGTCCCATTGAAGTCAATGGGAGTTTTGCTTTTGAAATCAGTGGGGCCAAGATTTCACTGCCTGGTTACCATGGCAATAACAAGCTCATTTCTACACCCTCACGAGAAAGCACAGAGGTAATACTGCAAGTTACTGCAGCACAGAAAATTCCAGCTAGTCTCCTGGCTAAGAACTGGCAGAAAATCACGCAGGGCCTTATGATGTGAGTAGGATTTTGGTTTTCGAATCCAATAGTTCATGTTCAGGAATAATCTTTGTAAATCTCCAAGTGTTGCTTTGGCATATATGAAAGTAAAGTAAATGTATAACTTTGGGGGGCTAAATCACAGACAGGCCCAGTCAGAGTGATAGCCTTGGGATACCAAGACTTGCCCTTATCTTACACCTCCATTGGCCATGCGTTCAGATGCAGCTTAGACCAGTCAAGTTATTTTTTCCCAGTGAATCAGTAAATAGAGCAACAAAAGAGAAATTAAGGCAACAATATATAGAGCAGGGGAAAGAGTTTGTGTAGAGCACGCAGTTAATCCCCAGCAGGGAGAAATTAAATCCCAGATTTGCAAATATTCATGTGCTTGACAGCAAGCATATATGTGGTCCATTGGCTTTGATGGGAATACTCAATGATTTAGTTAATGGTATAGAGAGAACACTTATAACGTTTGCGCACAATACCAAGCTCGGAGGGGTTGCAAGTGCTTTAGAAGACAGATTTAAAATTCAAATGGTCAAATTAGATGAAATTCAATAAGGACAAATGCAAAGTACTCCACTTAGGAAGGAACAATCAGTTGCACATATATAAAATGGGAAATGACTTCCTAGGAAGAAATACTGTGGAAGGGTCATAGTGGATCAGAAGCTAAATATGAGTCAACAGTGTAACATTGTTGCATAAAAAGCAAACGTGATTCTGGGATGTGTTAGCAGGAGTGTTGTAAGCAGGACATGAGAAGTAATTCTTCTGCTCTACTCAGCGTTGATTAGGCCTCAACTGGAATTTTGTGTCCTGTTCTGGGTGCCACATTTCAGGAAAGATGTGTACAAATTGGAGAAAGTCCAGAGAAGATCAACAAAAATGATTTAAAGGTCTAGAAAACATGTCCTATGACGGAAGTTTGAGACAATTGGGTTTTTTCAGTCTGGAGAAGAGAAGACTGAGCGGGGAATGTGATAACGGTTTTCAAGTACATAAAAGGTTGTTACAAGGAGGAGGGAAAGAATTGTTCTGTTTAACCTCTGAGGCTAGAACAAGAAACAATGGGCTTATTGCAGCAAGGGAGGTTTAGGTTGGACATTAGGAAAAACTTCCTAACTGTCAGGTTCGTTAAACACTGGAATAAATTGTCTAGGGAGGTTGTGGAATCTCCATCATCGGAGATTTTTAAGAGCAGGTTAGACAATCACCTGTCAGGTTGGTTTAGATAATACTTAGTCCTGCCACGAGTGAAGGGGACTGGACTAGATTATCTCTCGAGGTCCCTTCCAGTTCTATGATTCTATGTTTAAAACTGAGCTTGTGCAGAAGGTGTTTTCAGGATCAGAGACTAAGCAACTCCACTGATGCATGCAATGTGTAAGACTTTCCTTTTCCAATTAAATGCTCAGTTCTTTTATACTTATATGTGTTACTTTAGCTTGTTGTTGAATTGTAAATTATCTGTGAGCTAGAGGCCCTCAAGCTTCCTGGGTTTTAGCTTTTTTTTAAATCTTTGAATTACTTATTTCCTGTTCTTTATAGAATACAAAATACAAATTTATTTTACAAATATCAGTAGCTACTGGGCTAACAGTCTAAACACCCTGATGTATAATAACCAACTTCAGGGCTTCATTTCCTCAACAAAGTTTTGGAGGAAGTGTTCTTCTGTTACTTTCTGATCCCGCACTCCCACCTTGAATGATTCAAGAGTGCTTTTCATACCCCTGGGACTTCCCAACTCTGAGTGCTTAACAGCTTATTCCTTACCTCTGTCAACGATCCCTTTTTCTTCTCATGTTTAATAGATATTTCAAAACTCTCTCTTTCTTGAATAAAAAGATGGCACTGCCAGTCATCTATTCTATTCCGCCAACTCCTACCTCTCATGCTGATCATAGATTCAGTCATAGATTTTAAAGTCAGAAGGGAGCTAATTATTAAATAATGAAGCCTGACCTGTATAACACAGGCCATTGAATTTCACCCAATTACTCCTGCACTGAGCCCAATAACTTGTATTTGACTAAAGTATATCTGCCAGAAAGGCATCCTGTCTTGATCTGATGACATCAAGAGATGAAGAATCTACCACTTCCCGTCGTAGTTTATTCCAGTGGTTACTTGCCTTACCTATTAAAAATCTGTGCCCTCCATCCAATTTTAAATTTGTCCAGCTTCAGCTTTCAGCTATTGGTTCTTGTTTGGCCTTTCTCTGCTAATTTGAAAAGTTTTCTGGCACATGGTATTTTTCATATAATGTTAAGGCCAGAAGGGACTATCAAATCATCTAGTCTGACCTGCATATCATAAGCCATTGCATTCACCCAGTTACCACTCTATTGAGCCCAATAACTTCTCTGTGACTAAAGCCTGCCTCTCGGAAAGGCCATCAGTCTTGAATATTTTCTCACGGAGAATGTACTTACACATCGTAATCAAGCCGCCTCTCCGTCGTCTTTTCCTTCTTCCCCAAATGCACTGTGTCAAGTGTTCTTTCTGCTTTATAGTGTCTTTTGTTTGTGGCCTTCTTCTCATCTGGAATCTAGCTTTAACTGTGGTTATTCACCTGCAAACAAAATCGTACAATTTATCTCTCCTGATTCATTGCTGATATCTATATCTCTCATCTACATGCCTGTATTGACTGTTATTTCCTCAGCTAACCAGAACTTCCTGCAAAGTCATGCAAGCTTCAAAAACTTGGTAAAAAGCCCTCTTTATCTTATGACTGGCTCCATTATCACTTTGGCCCTGATTCTGTTAAGCACTTCAGCATATGCTTCAGTCCCATTGATTTGGAGTTAAGCATGTGCTTAAGTACCAGAAGTAGTGACTTTATCCTTGACCTCAGCCTTTTTCTTACTCATATCTCCCTTGATTATTCATCTGCCTATCACTACCCATGCACCGTTAAAAGAATTCATCCTTACCTTGACCCTACTGTATCTCTCTTCAATCACGTCGTGCCTCAGCTATTGCAATTCTCTCTCTCATACTATTCTGAAATAATTTCTCCCTGATTTTCCGGAGACCTGGAATGCTGTAATCAGAATACTCGTTGTCATTGAAAAGTATTCCTATAGATCACATTCACTGTTGAGTGTCCATCTCTAAATTCAATTCATTATTGACCTGGTTTTCAACTCTCCCTGAGCTCTCTGCACGCTAGCATGCTGATCACATATCCAGCCTCTGGTGAGTTTGGAATCACGCATATCATTGTGGAACTTTCTCCCCCAAACCTTCCTTGTAGAACTTTGTCTCTTTAATCTCTGAAACTTTCTTTGCCTTTGTTTCTGCTGACACTCTCTCTGTAAAGCGTTTTGTGACACCGCACATCAAGGACACTATACAAAATAAAATATGGTCTAGATAATGCAAGGCAATCCACTGAAACACTTCCAAGACACTATAGATTATTCTTTGAGCAGGCCAAGCCCTTGAAAATTTATGGTACCTACAAAATATTTAACTGCTTCTCTGTCCTAGTCTTTCAAATTCAATCAAAAAAGGACAAAAAGTGGTTGGAAAATACTAACTTGACAATCTCAGCTCGAGAAACCAAAACAGGAAAACTGTAAAAATTTTATATTTTTAAATGCGTCTACGGTAGCATAGATTTAAAGGTACCCTAAAAAAATAGAGAGCCAGCATTCAAGGTTTGGGGAGTTGCCTTTTTTCCACAGAACAATCGTTTTGGTCACTGAATCCCATCCAGGCTGTAGGAAGCATAGGCTGAGGGAGTACAGAGATACAAAAAAAACATTGATCCACACAGTTTGGCTTTTCGGCTAATTCCCCCCCCCCCCCCCCCCCGGTAAATCCAATATATAGAGGCACAGCTTTGTAGCAAGTAACTAATGTGGTAGATAGAAGTTCAGCCCCATAGAAAAATAAGGAAACTCTATAAGGGAGACTTGTTGTGTCCATTTTGGATTGCTGCATGCATTCCACACTCTGAGTTTTTACAGGCTACCTGAAATGAAATGAGTTTATAATGCCAATACAGTCATTCTCTTTTAAATGAAGACTTTACTTGTGTTAAGGAGCTATATATAACTAACATTAGAGACTGAAGAACTATCTCCATATATTATGTCCAGTTCTGGTGGCAGCAGTGCAAGATTTCCTACACTGTTCTGATCCCAACAATGTTTCATTCCTGACCTGGAGGGATCCGATCAACAGTCAGCAAAGGTACCAGTTGTTAACGGTTTATCATGTATTTGTGATGTGAACAGCTGTAAATTAAGGTCTAGACTGACACCAATATCTTTGTTCACATAGTTCACTGAATAGCCATTTGAGGGTAACTTTCAGCCAGTACTCATCTTAGGAGCCTAAGTTCCCATTTCAATGGGACATTCAATGAAACCAATGGAAGTTAGGCACCTACCCTGTTATAGGTGCTTCTCAAAATTCTACTTGGCACCTATCTGCATCTTCTAGATGCTTTTAAAAATTTGGCACTAAGGGCCTAAGACTCCTTGGAAATCAATGGGACAAAGGCTGCTAAATGACTCTGGCACTTAGGTGCCTAAATCGCCTAGCACATTTGAAAATACCCCAATATCTATTAAAAATTCCAAATGCTAGAGAACAGCCACCTGGGATAAATAATTACTCTCATGTGATGGGGTGACTTTTTCTTCACCTGGGTGGCCAGAGAGGACAGGACTAAAAGAAACAGGCGATAACTCAACAGACACCTGGGCCTTATAACTAGAGTGTTTAGGCTGGTGAAGAAACTACAAGGAGCAGATTGGTAGGCTGGCTACTGTGAAGGGCTGAAGCACCAGAGACTCTTGGAAGCTAGAGCCTCAGGCAGACTGGTTGGGCAGGAGAGTGCTTGATCCTAGAGATGGAGAAAAGTAGTGTGGAACCCCAGGAAAGGGTTGAGCCCAGAAATAGGTTGATTCTTTGGGAGTTTGGACTATACATGGACATTTTGTTACTGTAGCAGGGGTTTGGACTAGCTGCTTCTCAGCTGGATGTCTAGAGGTTTAAAGTGACAGCATTTAAAGGCCTTGCCGTTGAGAAATGTTGCATTAGGAATGCAGGATCTCGGAACCAGTTGTTGATGGGAAACTAATTTGTGCCCATCTCTTAGTAGACAGGTGTCCACATCACCACAATTGGGCACCCATCTCTCAATGTTGAGGTCAGTGGTAGGAAAGAAAGCTTGTGTTTCCGCTGCACTTGTTCTAGGGGCAGGAGATGTCAGTCAATGGTGCTGTAAAAAGTAACAAACCAGAGAAAGCTACGCTTGGCTTCTTGCTCTTGGTGCAGCAGGCTATGCGTGCGACTCTGAAATCTGAGTCTCCTGAACCACGGCTGAATGCAGCCCCAAAACTTTGGCTTCACTATGAGGCATGATCTAAACTCTGTTTCAGGCAGCTCTTTGCTAGTTAGAACAGGTACAAATTCAGAATGCTGAATCCTTGCTTTCTAAAATTCCCACCTTTGAGATTAGTGACTGTTTTAACCTGTGGCTGTATTCAGGCTCTGATCTGCTAACACTGGTAAGGACACAAATGCTTCTATAGGAACTTCTGTGCTGTGTTTAAGTGCTGTGTATGTTTTTTTAAATTTTATAGTTAGTTTTAACTGTAATTTTTCTCTAATTACTGCTCATTGACTGTACTGCTGTTTCTTGTTTTCCTTATCTCCAAAATCTTACAGATTTAGCAGGTTATCTGTGTTTGTCTGTGTCCAGAAGTAGAATGATGGGGGTACGAACACAATTAATTTCTCAATAGTAACCACTAGGTGGCAAACCAGACACTTTGCGTAAAACTGTAACTAGTTACAATCATTTAGATGTGATGGGTATATAACTAACTGTTTATGCTACCCCATAAGTAGTAGTTTTACAAGATGCCATGGCATATCTAGGTACTACCTACATAGTATATGCAGTTAGAATTTCTCTGAATATCCTCATTTCTAATTACATATCAGCCATTCAGATATGTGAGAGTTAAAATCTTGCTAAGATTATTTCAGCCTGGGAATTCAGCTTCTTTGTATAAAGGGATAGATAGAAATTAGAGAGAAAAGATTTATTAGGAGAGCCTTGTGAGATTGTCATTAAAACTTGCTAGCCCATTCACAAAGTTTATTTGCTTGTTCTTTCAATAATGATCTTTTATTGTTGTTTATTTGTATTATAGTAGTGTTTATGGGCCCCCAACCCAAGATTGTGATAGATTGTACAAATGAATAAGGAGAGACAGGCCCTGCTCTGAACATATTACAGTTTAAGACGACAAGACAGATAAATGGACTGAGGTAAACTGAGGCACAGAGAGGTGAAATGACCAGCCCAGTGTCAGACAGCAGGTCAGTGAAGAGCCAAAACAGAATCTCAGTGCCGTGTCTGCAAAACCAAATTATAAACCAAATGAAATGAGAGAAATCCCTTGTCCTGAGCAAGTGGATGAGTAGAGTTTCTAAGGGTACATCTACACTACAGGGGGGAGTCGATTTAAGATACGCTAATTCAGCTACGTGAATAGCGTAGCTGAATTCGACGTATCGCAGCCGACTTACCCCGCTGTGAGGACGGCGGCAAAATCGACTTCTGCGGCTTTCTGTCGACGGCGCTTACTCCCACCTCCGCTGGTGGAGTAAGAGCGCCGATTCGGGGATCGATTGTCGCGTCCCGATGGGACGTGATAAATCGATCCCCGAGAGGTCGATTTCTACCCGCCGATTCAGGCGGGTAGTGTAGACCTAGCCTAAGTCTGCATATAGTTTACACAGCCCATTCACCTGACAGTGTAAGATTGTTCAGTACTGGATATTTTCTAGTGCTCTGGCCAATTTGAAATGTCTCAGGTTAAAGGCACCTACCATGTTACTCGAAAGACCATGCCACAGTCTAACTATTTTCTATATCTTTTGTTACCCCCGTTCTTTTCCCATCTTTTCTTTTTTTTCCTCCCTCCTTGCTAACCTACCTCTCTCTCTCCATCTTATACTGAGCTCATCACTCTGATGCCCAAATGCTTAAAAAATTGTACCAGTTCTACATGTACAGATCACTGTTTCCTTCTCTTCCATTCACCTGGAGGAGTCCCTTTCTTTATAAAAGATTGTGCCATGAAGCCAAAGAGGTAAGTGTCACATTCCATTCTGAACATGCTGTGATCCATGGCCAGTCTGATATCTCTCAGCAGTTAGTTCTACAATGCTGGACCAGTTGCGGAGAAAGCCTTGTCACCATTCTATAGCTTGAGAGGACTGTAACAGACAGGGAGGTCAAGAGTGTTTGGAGAGTCAAGCAGGCCCTCAGGTAGCTCGGCCAATCATTATGTTTTTCTAAGTCCAGTGCACTGCAATATTGACTATATCCTGCTGGTCACAAATGCATGGATCACCGTGGCCAAATCCATACCCAATAGATTGGGGTGCAGCCTTCTACAGAGCTGCAGAAAGAAAAGGGTATTTGAATGAATGACACTGTTTGAGGAACCACTGCAATCGAAATGGCATGACCCATAAAACTGTCAGCTGGCAGCTGTCCTCACTGATTCAAAACTGTTTAAAATACTATCTTGCTGCAGGGGTGAATATTTATCAGTACAACCAGACAATACAACATGTAGGAGACACGTGCTGTATCCTCAGAGTTAAATAATATTAACCTGTATGTCCATAATAACAGGCGGAGAAACATTTCTCTTTTCTAAAAGCTTCAAGGGAACCTCAACTGAAATTTCTAATTTTCCTCCTCCTACTTTCAGCGGCAGCAGCAGACTTGTTGATTGGCTATCCCTTACCTGAACTGCCTTTGCTTCAGTGAGTATGGCCTAGCCTAGCCTCTCTCCTCATTCTCACCTATCCACTCACGCTGCTCATGGCCTTCCTCTGCTCTCCTGTGAACTAGATGAGGCTTTGCTGATCTCAGGCATCATAAAGAGAACAACAGAGAAAGATTGGGGCTGCAATGCATGTGATATCTTGCTAAAGGCCCTAGGTCAGGTGGCTCACATCCAACTGCTGCACTTTTCTCAGAGACACACCTCTACCTGTCTTTCATCAAGCTCTGAGACATGAAACTCTCACCCTCTGGACAGTATCCAGAGTGGCTTTCAATAGTACATTCAGTACTTCTTCCACTGCTGGGGTTTCTCTTGGGAAGGGAGTGGTGGTTCTTCAAGTGCTTGTTCACATCCATTCCAATCAGGTGTGCACATGCCGCGTGCATGGTCATCAGGAAGTTTTTCCCCTAGAAGTTCCCACCAGGTCGGCTGTGGAGCCCCCTGGAGTGGAGCCTTCATGGAACAAGACCTCTGTCTTCCCAAGACTGATGGTGAGGCCAAAGAGCTGAGATGCTTCAGAAAATCTATCAAATGATGACCTGAAGGTTGTCTTGTCTATGAGCCATCAAGGCGTAGTCATCTGCAAAAAGTGCCTCGATGAGAAGCCTCTCCAGTGTTTTGGTCTTAGCATTGAGTCTTCAAAGATCGAAGAGGGAGCCATTGAGTTGGTAGCGGATGTATATCCCCTTATCCAAGTCCCTTGTTGCATGGCTGAGAACACAAGCAAAGAACAAGTTGAACAGCACTTGAGCAAGTATGCAGCCTTGTTTCACTTCATTTGAGATTTCAAATGCATCAGAAAAGTCACCAGTGGTCAGTACTTGCACTGTCATATGGTCATGGAACAGACAGATGATTTGTATGAGCCTTCTTGGGCAGCCCAGTTTATGTAGAATAGCCCATAGATCCTCTCTGTTGATCGTATCAAAAGCTTTGGTCAAGTCGATGGACCTGTATGCAGTTTTCATGTTCTGCTCTAAACATTTTTCCTGGACCTGCCTTATGACAAAGATCATGTCCATAGTGCTACGACCTGGTCTGAAACCACACTGCGCTTTTCCTCAGATATGTTTGCAATGTGTCTGTTCAGTAGAATGCGAGCTGGTATTTTTGCCTGCTATACAGAGGAGAGCAATGCCTCTGTAGTTTCCACAGTCAGCTTTGCTGCCTTTGTTTTTGAACAGTGATACAATAATAGCATCTTTGAAGTCTTGTGGCATTTCTTCTTCCTTCTAAATGCTACTCAGGATGTCATGAAACACCTCAGTAGCTTTTGGGCCTGCTCCTTTATACAATTCTGCTGAGATACCATCCTTTCCAGAGGCTTTTCCAGAGTTGTTTGATGGCTTTTATCCTCAAATGATGGAGAGAGATTGAGATCCTCTTTGATGGGTTACACAGGTAAATGGTCAAGGACACGCCGATCAACAGTGGATGGTCTATTCAGTAGACTACTGCAGTATTCAATCCATCTCTGTACGATTCCCTCCTTGTCTTCGATGAGGGTTATGCCATCTGCCGACTTCAAGGGGGCGGTCCCTGATTTAGATGATCCGTAGACTGCTTTGAGAGAGTCAAAGAACATCTTTGCATTGTTTGTATCTGCGTAATGCTGGACTTCTGCAGCTTTCCTCTCCCACCACTCATCCTGCATTCTCCTTAGTTCAGACTGGGCCTTACTCTGTAGATACTTAACCCTATCTTTCTTTGAGATGGAAGTGAGTTCATTCTGCCATTCAACAAATGCTTTCTGCTTGTCATTTAGGAGTTTGAAAATGTCCTCATTGTTCTTGTCGAACTAATCTGGTGTACACTTTTATTTGGCCCCAGCACTGATTTAGCTGTGTCACTAATCATGCTTAAACTGGTTCCATTTTTCTGATTGGTGGGCAGGAAAAAAGCCTGTCATCAAGTGACTGCTGAAACTGCACCTGATGGTGGGCATGCTTGAGCTTTGCTATGTTGAAGGCTGTTCTATTAAGTTTCGGATGCTTGCGCTGTGAAGGGACTATATGTAGGTTCAGCAATCTTACCAATCTCTTACCAATCTGTGATCTGTCCAGCATTCTGCACCACGCCTGGCTCTGGTAATTCTGACATCACGGATGTCTCATTGGCAGGTGATAACATAGTATATCAGGGCCATTGTTTGGACCGTGGGTGCATCCATGTTGTTTTATATTTATCATTTTGCCTAAAGATGGTGTTAGTGATGAACAGACTGTGTTCTGCGCCTTTACCCAAGAGGAGTCCATTGCTGTTCATCTTTCCCACTCCATGTCATCCTATCACACCTCTCCAGTGACTGCTGTTTCTACCAACTCTAGTGTTAAAGTCTCCCAGCAGGATGAGTTTGTCATATGCAGGGCTTGATCTGATGATGGATTCCAGGTCAGAGTAGAATTGCTCCTTGTTTTCCTCTGTGCTGGTCAGTGTAGGTGCATAGGCGTTGATGAGAGTGATATGCCGTAAACGATTCAGGGGAAATCAAAGTTTCATGAACTCTTCATTCAGGCCAACAGGGAGGTCAGGAAGCTGTTTCAGGAGTGATGTTCTTATGGCAAATCCATGGATCCTGTTTTCATCCACTGCTTTTCCTTTCCAAAAGAAAGTGTAATCACCTCCTAGCTCACTGATGGAACCTTCTCTGGCCAGTCTAGTCTCACTCAGTGCTGCAATATCAATGTTAGAGCGGACATGTTCTCTGGAGACAAGAGCTGTTCTTCTCTCAGTCCTTTGTGCATCGCCTCCGTCAATAAGGGTGTGGATATTCCACTCTCCTAGGGTGAGTCTTTTCTTCTTTATTGTTTTTCGACCGCTGAAGGATGATCTGCCAGCCATGGTAGTCTGGCCAGATAATATGGGCAGGCAATGTTTAGGGCACCTTTTCTAGCCCCTTCCCTTAAAAAGGGTGAGCAGTGCTATCCTAAAAAGGGCTGCTCAGTTGCCTAGGATGCTGCCAAACTTCTCTGCTGCCCCAGGACAGCACTGAACGGCCACTAGTCCCAAGGCCACCTACGTTCAGGATTGTGGCTACGACTGCCAGTGGTCATCTCCACCTGTCGCTTCGCCACACCCCCATTGCCGCAGGACTTGAATTCATGATATGATGATAACCCTATATAAACTATTTATAAACATATCCTTCTTTTAACATGTATTATTAGCAATAGTATAGCAATGAGTTCACAAATAAGGCCCTAATGCTCTCAAGAGATTATCCAGGTAAAAACATTAAGAAATAGGCTAACTTAGTTTCTTTCTATTAATACAAGGAGGCTGCATTAATTGGAAGTATTAATTTGACAACATTTGTGAAAGCAATTTTAAGCAAAAAGTGCCACTTATGGAAGAAGCACGCTTAAGGATTTTGTAATTATAATTATTTGCCCTGTTAAGTGAGCTGCATTAAAATATTTGTTGTTGCTTTATTTCCCTTGAGGAAACTTACATGGCAGAAGCTTAGTCGTGTTGATAAATGGGCCTGAATGTTTTATAATATAGTGACGCATCGTAATGATAAATAGATCCGGGTAAATAGTATAGATCAAACACACAATGAAAGTGTTTGTATTATACACTTTGCTGAGGAAGGAAAAATGATAGTGGAATCGGTAAAGATGAATATAAATGGTTTTATTAAACTAGGCAAGAAATTATATGCCTACAAAGAGGAAAACATGGTATTTGACACTTAACTAAACAGACCAATAAAATACACATTGTAACTTTCCAAATGAATATTTTAGTGGGTGTTCCATGCCCATAAACCCATAGATGATTCTTTCTCCTTACAAACATGCCAAATATAGAAATAAAAATATGCCACAGAACAGAGGTTAAAATAAATCAGTATCATGCAGGATTCTCCAAAGGAGGAATCTAGTAGGCAAGGTATGTAAATCTGATATAACATAGTAAAATTAACATAAACCTATTGCACTTGACAGAAATATTAGAACTGAGCATTGGCAGGCACTGATAACATTGTCTAAAATTTACTTTCCTAGAACTTTTCCTGGCAGGAAGTTAGTTCGCACTTGGCATGTCCATAGAAGTTTCACACTGTAGCCTTTTTACTGGCATCAGGTGCTGTTCCAAATACCACAAGAAAGTGTATTTTAAAGGTAAAGAATTTTGAAAGAAGAAAATATAGTTGTATATTGATATATAAAGATATATACAATATACTATAGTTACCTGAGAGTTTAACAAGACAATTGTGTGCGCATGCACACACATACACACAACTCAAAATTCAGAGAAGTAGCAGTGTGAGATGTTTACAGGTGACTGATTTCTCTTTCAGCGTTGAATTACCACTAGGCCTGCTTAAATTAATTTACTTTGCAGCAGTGCCCACAGCAGAGTCAGTCCCCTGTCCAATAGCTACCATGGCAAAGCAAATCTCTTAGGAACTGCTAGAGGATTTAAAGTCAGACATGATATAACCGAAGAAGGCGCTGGTTCTGATAGTTTATAAATATAGTTCTGTAGAAACACTGATTTGTAATGCAAAATGGAACTATGCTGCATAGGCTCCTATCCTACAAAGGGCATCGGCCATTAGGAGCTGAATTAGCTGGATGAATTCCTTTGCAGTATCAGGACATTAGTATGATCCAACTGGTGGACTAAATCCTGCTTCTTCTGAAGTCAATAGCAACATTCCTAGGCCTTGTCTATACAAGGAAACTTTAATGTAAAATTCCTTCTGGTGTTAACGTTGGTTCAGCTGCACCACTGGGAACATCAGAGAAGACAAGATTGCAAGGTTTTTACCACCATATCATGACATGGAACGTGGCATGCATATTTGCCAAAGATTGGCCATTATGATGTGTTCCAGTCTCATGGCAATAGGTCATTTTTTAGGACTACTAGAGCCACTATGTATTGTTCACTAGACAATCCCAGCAACTAAAGAGTTTGTCTGGCCTACAGGAAGGCAGTTTCTTTTTAAGGAAGTCGGTGTTATTCAATGGAATTAACCCTGTACACACTTAAGTAGCTGGACGCATGGGTGCATTGGATAGTTCACACATAGGAAGACAAGGCTGCTGCCCCAACGGATGTATTAGGTGTCCTATTTGTGGAGCCACCCAGCTTTTCCTTGTCTGCATGGTTGGCAGAAGAGTGCAGTTGATTGTTAGAATGAACCTCAGTACAGCAGCCCACGGGGTTTGATTTAATTGTGTGGTGTTGGCGATGGTCCCATGAGAGTGTTTATATTGAAATATTTGTCTGTCAAGAATAGAATGAGAGAGGGGGCCGGGTATGGGGAAGTAGCTGAAGCTAACTGACCCAGGAGATGCTGGTGGGTAGGGAGAAGACTCTGAGGAGTTTTCAATGTCTGGGGGTTTGTGCTAGTCCTTTGTCACAGAGGTTTGCAATCCACAGATTATTTTGGACCTACGCCCAGAAGAATAAGTAGTAGTGGTGGCCAAGAGCTTTCTGTCAGGAATCAGGGCCTAGCCTCCAGGCAGCCTCATCAGTACAGATGGCCTGCAGCAGGCTGCCTGATTGGTCATCCCACCTGATTGGCTGGAGGGGCAGTAGGCCAGCAGCAGCTCACTGGCTGCTCAGTGTTCGTGCCCACCCCTATGACTGCTCCTGTGTTGCCTTGTTCCTGCTGCTCCTCCCTGCCACACAGCCTTGCCTCTGTTCTGTCCCTGCCTTGAACCCCTCATTGCCTCCTGCCCTGCTTGCTCCAGTTCTTGACCCATGGTTCTGGTTCCTGGTGCCTGCTCTGGCCACTAAGCTAAACCATTCTCCTCCAGGTTGCCTGACGCTTCCTCTTCCATCCACCTCTGGCCGATAGGTTATGATCATTACACTCAGATGTAGACCTCACCTTTGTCCTCTATGCCCGTGTATTCTCGAGGATCCTGCTAAGGGAACCCTTTCAGAGCAGATGCAGTCAGATTGGGGACTGAGCTATGTCTGTGACTAATAATGGAGCTGCCTTTCCTATAAGTGCATCATCTCAGCCTCCGAGTCTTGTCTTTTGCTGAGGTTCGCTGACAGATGAAGATCACAGTTGGGCCACTGCAATGAGATCCACTTGAGAGCTCCCTTTGAAGTCTGCCATGGAACATCAGCTAGTAGAGAACCTGGGACTTCACATCTCTAACTCAGGTGAGAAAACCATACACGTTTTCAGAATGTTAAAGTGGCTTCCCATTTGCTTTTAAGTGCAATTTTATATAGAATCATAGAATATCAGGGTTGGAAGGGACCTCAGGAGGTCATCTAGACCAACCCCCTGCTCAAAGCAGAACCAATCCCCAACTAAATCATCCCAGCCAGGGCTTTGTCAAGCCAGGCCTTAAAAACCTCTAAGGAAGGAGATTCCACCACCTCCCTACGTAATCCATCTATAGTGTGGACACACATACACTCACTCACTCACACTCTCTCTCTCTTTCTCCTTCCCTCTACCTCTTTGCAGTAAGGTTTACAGTCCAGGTTCCACTTTCAATTGGGCTGGTGAACTGCTTATGTTGCAGTGAGGATACAGGTTAAATCACTCCCGTGCTGATAATTCTCCAATGTCTTCCCACAATTCTCTCTGTGTGCTCAGAAGGACAGGCAAGTTCTTCCCCAACTCAATGGAAAAGAATAGAATATCTACTCTTACTACAGTATAAAGAGCCATAGGATATGGAGTTCCAGCAACACGTGAGCAGCAGTAAGGATACAGCAACAGAGGGTCCTGTGGCACCTTTGAGACTAACAGAAGTACTGGGAGCATAAGCTTTCGTGGGTAAGAACCTCACTTCTTCAGATGCATCTGAAGAACCTCACTTCTTCAGATGCACGAAAGCTTATGCTCCCAGTACTTCTGTTAGTCTCAAAGGTGCCACAGGACCCTCTGTTGCTGTATCCTTACTGCTGCTCACGTGTTGCTGGAACTCCATATCCTATGGCTCTTTATACTGTAGTAAGAGTAGATATTCTATTCTTTTCCATTGAGTTGGGGAAGAACTTGCCTGTCCTTCTGAGCACACAGAGAGAATTGTGGGAAGACATTGGAGAATTATCAGCACGGGAGTGATTTAACCTGTATCCTCACTGCAACATAAGCAGTTCACCAGCCCAATTGAAAGTGGAACCTGGACTGTAAACCTTACTGCAAAGAGNAAAGGTGCCACAGGACCCTCTGTTGCTTTTTACAGATTCAGACTAACACGGCTACCCCTCTGATACCTGAGTAAGGATACAGTAACTCGAGTCTGGTTTTGCAGTCTGGCTGCTCACAACCTGGCAAGGCTAACCTGGATGCTGGTCACTCAAGTTAATTCTTCTGCGAAGACATACCTTGAGAGACAGTCTCTCCCAATGTGTGCACCCAACAGTTCAGATAGCTGGGTAGCTTCTGTTAACAGTCCCTAAATTTGACCTCTGCAGGTGGAATGAGAGAGGACATTCCTAGTGGAGTCTCCTTGACTCTAGAACTCACTTTCCTTGTCATTCAGCCTGTGCCTGAGATTGATGACTTTAAGGTAGGATTTAAGACCCATTTCTTTGCTCAGTTCTCTCTACATAGGATGGGTTGGCTGTGAAGGGTTTTATGGTTTTGTGTGTTGAGTGGGTAATTGCTTGAGGATTAGCTTTTTGAGTCTGAGCTCTTTATTGTGGCACATGGCAGTTATAAATTTGTGTATCATCCATTAATAAGGCTGTGAGTCTGTCACGGAAGTCACGGATTCTGTGATTTTCCATGCCCTCTGTGACTTCTGCAGTGGCCCGTGCTGGCTCGGGGCTAGGGACAGGGCTGCAGGGTGTGTGTGTGTGTGTGTGGGGGGGGGCATTTACCTCAGGGTGAGAGGCTCCCCAGTTCCCACAGGCATGGCCCTGCAGCTCCTAGCCTAGGCAGAGGGGCCGGGGGGCTGCGGTTCCCGACCAATGGGAACTGTGCAGCCAGCACTTGTGGCGGGTGCAGCGTGCGGAGTCCCCTGGGCCCTCTGCCACCTAGGAGTCGCAGGGACATGCGGAGCCAGATAAGGGAGCCCCTGCCAGCCCCTCCTTCTTCCTCCCCTCCCCCCGTCACCAGCAGGGGTCCCAGGCTGCGTGCCGCTGCCCGCCCTCCCCAGCACCCATGGCACCCCCAGGCCACCACCCCAAGAGCACATGTGGCCCCCTACCGAAGTTTTAATTAGGGGTATATAGTAAAAGTCACAGACAGGTCACAGGCCATGAATTTTTGTTTACTGCCTGTGACTGGTCGGTGACTTTTACTAAAAATACACGTGACTAACATGTAGCCTTATCCAGTAACGCTTCCTGTTGCTGACCATATGACATTAAACTGTGATAAATTATTATTTTAGAACATAAATGCACTCACAGATGTAGGCCTGTTTGTATTAGTCTACATCTAAATATAACCTGCCTCTTGTGGCATTCTTTGGTATGTGAGGGAGGATGTCGAACCTCTAGCATCCCAGTTTGCAAGAGGATTTTCCAGAGGTCAGATCTGATAAGTATCTTCTGTTAAAGGTTCCCCTATATACTCTGTTACCACCATCAAAAGTCTAAGATGGAGTCTATCTGGCCTGGTGTCATATTGACCTTTAGTAAATATAATTTAATGTCCCAGAGTGACACGTTTTTGGAAATTCTTACTATTTTTGGGATACATCTATTGAATAGACATTGAGAGCCTAATTTAGAACACCTACTGCACCAAGTTGTTTTTCTTACTCCACCACAGTATATATTGGATGGTTTTCTGTAACAGCTCAGCCTATGCAACACTACTGTTTGACAAAACACTTAAAATGGCACAGCACCTAGCAATCTGCATGTGCGTTTGGTTCCACACGGCGTACCTAAAATAGGCCGGAAGCGAGGAGTCACTAGTGAACAGTACTTTTCAGATCCAAATATGATAAAACCACTCATTTATTTGGAACTTGCATTGTGGGATTTCCAGCCTGTTTGCAGAGAAGTCTAGACACAGCCTTAGGTCCCATGCGTTCGGTGTACTTACTCCCTTAGCTAAGGATCTCACAGATTTGATGTTTTGTTTTATTTTCAGCACTGTCTCATTTATACAGTAGTGCTTCAATACTTCATTTTCCATTTTGGCTTGTTTGAACAGCAACATACGTGTAAATGTTATAAGTCTGATGGAGGTTTAACTTGCTGCTGCCCTTTTATGCTGCATCTCCTTGGTGCTCATCGATTCATAGATTTTTAAGGCCAGAAGGACAATTATGACTTCCTACATAACGCAGGACATAGAATTTCACACTGCAGCTTCTGTATTGTACCCAATAACTTTTGGTTAATTAGAGATGCTTGAAGATTTTTATTGTTTAAAATTCAAGGTGAGTGTAAACACAAATCTGAGACATCCAGGGCTGAAACAGAATCCTCCATTTTTGTGCAGACGTTCTGAATTTGAATCAAGTGTTCTAACATGGACCTGTTTGACTCTCACAAAAGTAATTCCTGGGGATATTTTCAAGAATAATCTTCATTTGTAATGTAAATCAGGCATGGGTAGGAAGATAGAAAGCTACCCTAATTCATGTAGGCAACAACTATGCCACTGCAAGGGAACTATGATTATCCAGACCCTAGTTAATCAAAACTTTTGGTTTGGTGAAAGTTCTATCTGGTCCCTAGTGTTTAACTTGAGCGTATCAAGTTATCTGTAGAAAAAAATGTTAAATGCACTAAAGTTCATCGTAGCTTATGTCTGCAGAGTTTACAGGCTCTTCAGGAGAGAGATTTCCTTTGCATAAACTCTTCAGATTCCCAGCCCTTGTTTATCTAAATGTTCAATCAGTAGAATTGATTTTTTTATCCTACGTTACATTCATATTGTTGTTCTCATACTATATCAGCCCTGATAGATAATGAGGAAAGTTCACC
This sequence comes from Trachemys scripta elegans, assembly GCF_013100865.1. NCBI lineage: Eukaryota > Metazoa > Chordata > Testudines > Emydidae > Trachemys > Trachemys scripta. Next base: position 124,786,681 of record NC_048302.1, read on the forward strand.
TTGCCTCCTGGAATAAGTGAATTTGACCTGGCATAGAAATCTCTGTGGGTTTATAGAATAGTCTATAAATTATGCTGTATAGCAGCCCACAAAAGAATTATAGTACTGCCATTTGTTATGGTAAAGGAACGTTACCTCAAAATAGGGTTTCGGAAGAATCAGTAAAGCTAGAGTGATCTTATGTATTTAGTGTTGTAGCAGTGTTGGTCCCAGGATATTAGACACACGTGGTGGGTGAGGTAATATCTTTCATTGGACCAACTTCTGTTGGTGAGAGAGACAAGCTTTAGAGTTTACACGGAGCTCTTCTTCAGAGCTGAAGTTTCTCTCTCACCAACAGAAGTTGGTCCAGTAAAAGATGATATTTCATCCACCTTGTCTCTCTAGTACGATTTTATGTTAACCGGTGGCTTTCCTTAATTGGGATTCTTTGGCGGGTGTGGGGAAAATATTTGTACTAAATGCACGTTGATATTCTTGAAAAAATGGCAACAAGAAGAGAAGTAAGAAGCTAGCCAAAATCAATGTGGCCCAGATTCTGCTATGGGTCATGCATGTGCAAGTCTTCACACACTTGAGAAGCCCTGCTGAAGTCAGTGGGACTCCTGACATGCGTAAAACTAAGCATGTATTTAAAGCATTGCAGGATTGGGGCCTGTGTTACATGGAAAGTTAAATTTAGTGGTGCAACAAGAAGAAAAGCTTTGAATTACTGTTGAGAACAATGATGTCATATCACAATGAAATATGACTGACCTTTTTATCACCACATCGAAGGAAAACTATTTTAATTTACAGAGGTTTCTCTTGCTCTAGACTTTCAGAGATTCTGAAAACCTAAGATGTCTGTCCGCGTTTAGACTGAGCAACACTAGCTTTGTTCAGCTATAGTTTAGTTATGCTATAAGTGATAGAGCTGTACTTTGGCACCTTATAGACTAACAGACATATTGGAGTATAAGCTTTCATGGGTGAATACCCACTTCGTCAGACGCATGTAGTGGAGTGCGTCTGACGAAGCGGGTATTCACCAACGAAAGCTTATGCTCCAATATGTCTGTTAGTCTATAAGGTGCCACAGGACTCTTTGTCGCTTTTTACAGATCCAGACTAACACGGCTACCCCGCTGATACATAGCTGTACTTTGTAACCTATGTTTTGTGCCTGTCTAGAGCATTTTGCTAATAGTTAGTGATCAGATATATTTATAAATATCACTTGTGTTGTGATTTTTCTTTTATGTCGCATGTCAGAACTCTACTTTTAATTAAGATGAATGGATTTTTATTTTATTATTATTCTTTGTGGTATCATAGTACCTAACAGTCATGAACCAGGACCCTGTGGTGGTAGGTGCTGTACAACAGAGAACACACAGTCCCCATCCCCAAAAGCTTACAATCTAAATATAAGACAAGAAACAACAGATGGATATAGACAGATGGGGGAGGACAAGGAAACAATGAGACAGTATAAATGATGAAGACAGCGTAGGGGAAGGGGCAGAACATGCAAGCAGAATGAACAATGGGCTAACGGCAAATGTCACATTAGTTCCACAACTTCTTTAGGTGGGGGATGTTACATAGGAGGGGATCACTAAATGGAAAGTGGAGGAAAGGGGAGAGGAGGTCAGGGCAGCGGAGAAGATGGTAAGATGAGCAGATGTGGAGGGAAGCTGGGGTTAAGAGACTGAAGGACGGGGGAGGGTTGGAGCAAACAGCGAATCAGCTTAGGACAGAGAAAGTCAGAGAACATTCTGCAGTTTGGAGGGGAATGTCCTGAGATGCAAAGGTCTCTGCTTGACCTTGCATTTGGGCATTGTTTAGCTGAGTTTACCTACTGTGGAGGACTTTGGCAAGAAGAAATCTGAATTCTCACTTTGAAGGACTCTGAGGTAACTGTCTTAGCACCTGTCCTGGGTGAAGAGAGTTGTTTCCCCTCCATACACGGTGCTGGAAAGGGCCTAGTACATGCCACTGGTTCTCGGAAGAGACAGGAACCTTCTGGGTGCTCAGCCTGGTTGTAGGAGTGCACAATGGCTGAGGTTTCTGGCTGATTGGCAGTAGCACATTTTTATTGGTATTAAACAAAAAATCCTCTGCAGACAACAGTGAATAGTGCCAGTGCCATTCTGTCACATGCACAGCGCAGTGAGCCTGTGGGACATCTACACTCGAACTGGTTGTTCCTTCCTAAGTGGAGTACTTTGCATTTGTCCTTATTAAATTTCATCCTATTTACTTCAGACCATTTCTCCAGTTTGTCCAGATCATTTTGAATTTTAATCCTATCCTCCAAAGCACTTGCAACCCTCCCAGTTTGGTATCGTCCGCAAACTTTACAAGTGTCCTCTCTATGCCGTTATCTAAATCACTGATGAAGATATTGAACAGAACTGGATCCAGAACTGATGCCCTTCCAGCATGACTATGAACCACTGATAACTACTCAGGCATGTATACAACACAAAGGGCTGTAGTTACCACTTTGGAGAATGGGGCTTAGGTTCCTAAATGACTTAGGTGCTCTTGAAAATTTTACTCCTGGTCTGTCATCTGTACAAAGTGAGGGTATATCTAGACCACGGTTCACAGGGTATGGCCAGCACAGATAGACTCTGCTCGAACACAGCTTTTGGGCTATACTTTGAAACTGAGATAACTTTCTCAGTGCTGTCACCTCCCTCCCTTCCCCCCTACCCCCCACACACATTCCTATCAAGTAAACCTTTCAGTCAGAGTCTTTATCTGTAGCATATAAAAGCACTTTCCTGTGATGCTGTCTGCCTCACCCTGATTACTTGCCTGTGCGGGAAATCTGTAACTGCTGGTGCATCAAAAGTGTCTGCCAACAAAGCTACTTTCTGCTAAGCTCTCTGTTTTTGCGGTGTTGAAGTAGATAAGTATGTACAGCAATTGTAGCATTCACATCAGTCACATAACCAATGACTTCCTCCTATTCCTTCCCTCAGGTAATACATATACCTTCCTGACATAGGGATGGAGTATTCTTGTTGAACTATTGGTATGAACAAGTAAATGTTTCCTGGATAGTGGGGGTTATGCATCCGATGAAGTGGGCATTCACCCACGAAAGCTTATGCTCCAATACATCTGTTAGTCTTAAAGGTGCCACAGGACCCTCTGTTGCTTTTTACTATTGGGGGTAGTAGATCTGGTGGCTCACTTTTCACACTGTCATCTCCCCCTTTCCCCTCGAAACCTCCAGCCATTCTGAAAGAGTCAGGCATGTATACAACACAAGGGGCTGGATTCTTGGGTCTGCTCAGCTCACCTGGCGCTGTGTAACCAGGGAAAAGAGAATTCAAACCAGCAGAGAATCCCCGGGAGAATTTCTCCTGTGTAGGGCAGCTATGCTGTCTTCTGTGCCTATGCCATCACCCGCCTGCCTTTCCACTGGTGGTGCATGTTAAAGAGAGGGGATGTGGTGAACGAGGTGCTCCACAATGCTTAGTTCTTAACTGGCGTAATGTCCAGGAACATTTATGCTAGTGGTATAAGTTAAAGTTGCCCTTAGCAACCTTAATTTATAGCGAGGCCAAGCAGAGCAGCATCAGGAAGCCACAATCATCATCTTGTCATTCCCACCCTTTCCCCCCTGGAGAATTCAGACGGAAGTTCAGAAAAGTCCAGTTTCACTTGGAACTTTCACACCCACAGTTGTGGAGAGGGTCAGACTTTCTCATTTGAAACTTACCCGGCTACCCTTTGCAATTATTCAAAAATCCAGATGCCAATGTTTGTCAAGAGTGTGACCTCTGTTTGCACTTTTTTGCGCCGTTTTCCCTGCACATACTGAAATACATACTGAGCATTGACAGGTTTCAGAGTAGCAGCCGTGTTAGTCTGTATCCGCAAAAAGAACAGGAGTACCTGTGGCACCTTAGAGACTAACAAATTTATTAGAGCATAAGCTTTCGTGGACTACAGCCCACTTCTTCGGATGCATATAGAATGGCCATAATAAATTTGTTATACTGAGCATTGTTCACGTGCAGAGCAGTCACTGCCGTGTTTGAATTTCTGTGACCTGCATATCTGTTTCTTTAACTCTAGCTCATATGCAGCCATAAGAGTTACTAGCAATGGCTTTTAAAAGTGACTAGTGATTTTGGGTGCCTCTGTTGACATACTTTAAGGGATTTGAATTTCAGAAAGTGCCCAGCACTCAACCTCTTAGAAATTACACCATTTAAAGTTATGTCAATGGGCCATCCAAAATCACTAATCACCTGGGAAAACTGGGCCTATACCTCTCAGAAACATCCCAACTGTCATGTAAAAGTGTCAGAGAATTAGCATCTTCTTGCTAATGAGATAAACTTGTAATATTGTTTTAACCATTATTCAGATGAAGCAAATCATTCCATCCTCACTTATGGTTTCCATGTCATTTGCCCTGTGTAGCTGTCTTGTGTAACTTACAGGCATTCTGTAATCTATAAGGGCCTGATTCCGCCACGTTTCAGAGGGAATAAGGTGTTTCTCCGTGTAAGCAAGGCAGCATCTGCTCAAAAATAGTCTGTCTCTTTGCTGACCCTTGCAGTTATGCAGAGGTGGAGTATGAACACTTAGTTGGAATTACGTGTAACTGTCTATATAGACACCCAGAAGGAAGTAAACGGAGCTTTCAGCTGCCTTTGTAACTACTTCAAATTCATTTTCAGCCACAGTTAGCAAGGTTTAGACTAAATAATGGGAACTAGGGCAATGCTGTTAAGTGCTCTGTCCTCTGTGGATCCGAAGAAGTGGGCTGTAATCCACGAAAGCTTATGCTCTAATAAATCTGTTAGTCTCTAAGGTGCCACAAGTACTCCTGTTCTTTTTGCGGATACAGACTAACACAGCTGCTACTCTGAAACCTGTTCTCTGTGGGGCATTCTAGTATATTTGCCACCTTACCCATCCACTTTGTTACTTTAGTGCAAGTCAGCTGCTTGTTTTGCTGCTAACCAAAGTGCTCTTGGAACCATTAATTGTGCATTCGCAGTGAAAGCTTGTGTCATTTCTTGGTTTTCTGTTACCAAGTTGGAACTTTTAAATAATTCATGAGCTATTAAAATGTCTACTTTTCTCAAACATTTTAGCTCTTAACCTTGCTATCAGATTGGAGTTGGCAAAGCCTCCTATCTGTATAGAATCCCATTGGAGTCACTGGGCTTCGTACTGGTGTGGGGGTTCAAAGAGACAATCCAATTACAGACTCAGGGCCTTAATAGTCAGTATCAAGTCTGCGCAGATCTCACCTAACTGTTTAAAATGAAGCAGTTTTGTTCCATTGCAATAAATTAAACACACACAGGGCAGGGGAACCCACCTTTACGTTCAAGTATTGCTTCTATTTAACTGTCTTCCCTGTTTTGTCACCAGTTAGTTTCTAAAATAAATGTAAAAAATAAAATGTATTTTTTTAATTCAAATCACAAAATGTACTATCTTCCAGGGAGGTAACGCTCATTACAATTATTTAGAGTTTTCAATTATGAACATTCTTATGCTTTGGGAGTTCTTTGCAGTGGATGATTTTAATTCCTTAAATTGTTACTTTTTTTTGTTCATTTAATCCATTCATGCATGTTTGGGTCTGTCATGCCCTGACTCTGTGTTTGCTGCTTTTATGTTTCGTTTGCTTCCTTTTATGTGTTAATTATTTCGGATCTGTTGTAAACTCCTCCCATGTTAGAGCAGATTCAGGCTCAGCTAATGCACATGCCCGGGAAATTAAAGGTGGTGCCAGTAGCCCCTTCACTGCTTCCGGCTGGCTATACGTATCCTAGGTAGCAGGGAGAGAGGGAGAGCAGCAGCTTCTGCTGAGCTATTACTCCCCATTCGGTAAATCTGTTCCTGGGACAGTGCTGCTAGACACTGCTTCTTGCTCAGTACGTGTGACACAGCTACAGTTTAGCCCTTTATTATTTGTATTACTGAAGTGCCTCGAAGCTCCAGGAATGGCCCTGGATCGCATTGTGCTAGGCACTTAGAGTAACCAGGCAGCAAATGTGAAAAATTGGGACGGGCGGTGGGGTGGGGAGAGGTAATAGGAGCCTATATAAGAAAAATACCCCAAAATTGGGACTGTCCCTATAAAATGGGACATCTGGTCACCCTATAGGCACTGTACAAACACAGAACAAAAAGATGTTCCCTGCCTCAGACAGCTTGACAATCTTGGTTATTTTCTTCATTTTCCTTTATTTTGTTGTTAAATCTCCTTTCCCCAATGAACCTTTGAACTTTGTCTCATTTGAAATGACTATTCTAGTTTGCTTTGCTCAATAGGTTACCTCAGGTGTCGGCAAACTTTGGCATGTGGCCCATCAGGGTAATCTGCTGGTGGGCCTTAAGACATTTTGTTTACATTGACCGTCCACAGGCACGGCCCCCCGCAGCGCCCAGTGGCCGCAGTTCGCCATTCCTGGCCAATGGGAGCTGCAGGAAGCAGTGGCCAGCACGTCCCTGTGGCCCACGCTGCTTCCCACAGCTCTCATTGGCTGGGAACGGTGAACCGCGGCCACTAGGAGCTGCGGGGAGCCGTGCCTGTGGACGGTCAATGTAAACAAAATGTCTCATTGCCCACCAGTGGATTACCCTGATAGGCCGCGTGCCGAAGGTTGCCGACCCCTGTGTTACCTTTTCTAAAATACTGAATTACCTGAGTTAAGACAGAACTAGGACTGTAGGATCTGATTAATTTCAGCACGCTGGTGTCAGCAATTCCTTCAACACTTCCCTGGCTTTAGCATGGAGATATACATGCACTCCTGTTGCATAAACACACACTATGCACATACTCTCTGTATCCATGTCTACACTGGCACATACACACACATCCGTGCAAAGACCAATAATGTGAGTGGATGCAAAGATTTGGTGAGTTCCCTGCACTCCCACTATAACCGCCACCCTGGTTGTTTAACATGATGTTTTGTTTATGAATGACTCAGATCAATGCGTTCAGTTGCAACATGCATTACCATATCATTCTCCATCTATCAAGAAATGAAAAATGATGTACAGCAACTCCTCCTTTGTTGTTCAAAGCATGCATGATGATGCTGATGATGTTGGTAATTGGGTATTTGATGTCTAAAGGACGAATTTTGTAATCTGCTACCATCGCTGTCAGAATGCCTCTGTAAACCCCCAAGCCACAATTTGTCTCCGCTATTGAATGTCTGAATATATGGATATAACAGTGTGTTCTGAATGAGTCATTACAATCTGGCTGTTCCCATAATATGGCTATTTAATAATAATTTGTGAATGATTTTTTCTTTAAATTAATGCCTAAATTCTGCACAGAAATAATTGTAAATGTCTTGATATAAAGAAGCTTTTGAAGGACATTGCTACATGCAGGCTGAAATGCTCTCTTTCACCACGCTATCTGTTTTCTTTTAATGGGAATCAGGGAACAAGGCTTCAACCTTAATTCTTGATTTCCTGTCTATTCAAACAAGATCCTGCTTTATCTGTTATAATAAATATATTTAGAGATGGGGCTCAATCAATACCCGGGACCAAATTCCCCCCCATTTGCTAGTTTAAGATCTGGTTCTGAATTTTGCAGTTTGAGCCCATCTCTAAATATATCACTTGTGGCTCAGTACAGACCAAACAAAACCAGGTTCTGGAATGCTAGGCATCAAAGGGGGAGAGCTGCACTCACAACCCACCCACTGGGCATTGAACCAGAGATTTCTGGAGCTTGAAGCATAAACTGCTATAGCTTGTGCTAAAGAATCAAACGTTAGTAGCTGGGGGCTGTAATAAAAATATATGGAGATATACCCATCTCCTAGAACAGGAAGGGACCCTGAAAAATCATTGAGTCCAGCCCCCTGCCTTCACTAGCAGGACCAAGTACTGATTTTTGCCACAGCTCCCTAAGTGGCCCCCTCAAGGATTGAACTCACAACCTTGGGTTTAGCAGGCCAATGCTCAAACCACTGAGCTATCCTTTGTTGATCAGCACAGAGGGGAACCTGTCATGTACATCCACCGGTGAGTTACAAGACCACCAAGAAAAGGGGAGCTAAAAAACCAAGGCAGGTTCTGAACTACTGAGAAAATAGGCATCAAAGTACTTAATCAAAGCAAATAGAGGTTAAAGCGTTGAGAAATACAGGTTCCAAAGCATTGCAGAAATGTACCCGAGTACTCAAGGAAAGGGCCTCTGAAACTCTATAGGGCACTGAACAGGACCTCATTGGAAGGCAGGGTTGTGAGCATGAAAGAGTATCTGTTGAGTATCAGAGAAGAATTGGAGAGAGCACCAATGTAGCATAGCTCCTGCACCTAATGCATTCAGGAGAGAACTGATGGGAAATTTTGGAGGCCAGCATTTATACTAGGCAAAGGATGGCCTCTGATAGACAGTAGGGGGCCTAACTTGTGATCTACCCTCATTCCACATTAAGTGGGGTTAATAATAGAGCTGGTCAACGTTTTAAAAATGAAAAGATGGTTGTTGAAAAATGGGATTTTTTAAAAAAAATATTTTTTATGAAAATTGTTAATATTGGAGTGTATGTGTGGTGTTTGTTGTATTTTTCCCCTCAGATGATTACAGATTTGGGAGGGAGGGGAATGTTAATTAAGTAGTTATCACATTTTTGTTTGTTTGTTTACCAAAAGCTACGGTTTTAGCATGACCTAACTACACTTCAGTGCAACAGTTGCTGAGAGGAAAAGCAATATTATATGCAAATAAGTTAAATAAATTTACTAGACAGCAGCCTTCATGTGCTTTAAATGTGGTGCCTTACAGAGTATTTTTATTGTAACTTATAATTCCAGAGAAGAGACTGGCGTATGTAGATCTTAAAGGCTCCCATGACTAGGATGTTGGAGCCCCTGAATTATTCATAGGATCTTATTCAGTGCACGGTGATTATTTCTGATGTTTCAAACTCCTGGATAGCCTTTGATGCTTGTATTATTTGCATGTAAATTCAAACCATTGGGTGGCATTATCAATAAGGTGCAGATTGAATCATAACAGCCCATGCAAATTAATGCAACCTTAACAAACAAGGAAAAATATTTAAACTATCAAATTGACGGCTGCTAGATGTGATTTTAGAGAAGAGGGGGAAAAATCAGTTTTAAAACTTCAGAATGTAAACATCTCAAGGTATTACCAGCTGTACAGATGTTGGGCAGATTTGTAAACATGGAAGAGTATACTAACCTGCAGCCTTTTTGAACTTATAGGTAGAATCCTGGCTCTGCCATTGAATTAGATGCTATAGAAACTTTCCAGTCTTGAGGTCAGGAAATGTGACACTAGCTATTCGCTTGACTACTTGTAGCTATATCGAATTAAACCATAAACAATAACATTAATAACATTGATAACATTAAAGATCAGATTAAAACTCATAAAATTAAGATAAGATTGAAATCGTCTCTTTAACTCATAGCTTTGTCTCTCTAACTTGCTGTGTTCCATAGACAGCACCTGTCACTGGTTAAAGTCCCTTCAATACCTGGGAACAGAGATTCAGTCTTAACTCTGAATTTCCATGCTTTTGGGTGTTGAAATTCTGCACAGATGTTATTTTCAATTTATCATTTGAATGTATTATTAGGGCAGTCAAGCTATTAAAAAAAGTAATCGTGATTAATTGTGCGATTAAAAAAAGGAATCACGATTAATCATGCTGTTAAACAATAATAGAATGCCATTTATTTAAATATTTTTGGATGTTTTCTACATTTTCAAATATATTTATTTCAATTACAACACAGAATACAATGTGTACAGTGCTCACTTTCTATTGATTTGGATTACAAATATTTGCACTGTAAAAAACAAAAGAAATAGTATTTTTAATTCACCTGATACAAGTACTGTAGTGGAATCTCTTTATCATGAAAGTTGAACTTACAAATGTAGAATTATGTACAAAAAAAAACCGCATTCAAAAATAAAACAATGTAAAACTTTAGAGCCTACAAGTCCACTCAGTCCTACTTCAGTCAATCAAGTTTGGTTACAATTTGCAGGAGATAATGCTGCCCATGTCTTGTTTACAATGTCACCTGAAAGTGAGAATAAGTATACACACGGCACTCTTGTAGCCAGCCTCGCAAGATATTTACGTGCCAGATGCGCTAAAGATTCATATGTCCCCTCATGCTTCAACCACCATTTCAGAGGACATACATCCATGCTGATGACGGGTTCTGCTCGATAATGATCCAAAGCAGAGTGGATTGACGCATGTTCATTTTCATCATCTGAGTCAGATGCCACCAGCAGAGGGTTGATTTTCTTTTTTGGTGGTTTGGGTTCTGTAGTTTTCGCATCTGAGTGTTGCTTTTTTAAAACTTCTGATGCATGCTCCACACCTCATCGCTCTCAGATTTTGGAAGGCACTTCAGATTCTTAAACCGTGGGTTCAAGTATCCGAGGGATAGCCGTGTTAGTCTGGATCTGTAAAAAGCAACAGAGAGTCCTGTGGCACCTTTACGACTAACAGATGTATTGGAGCATAAGCTTTCGTGGGTGAAGTGGGCATTCACCCATGAAAGTTTATACTCCAATAAAACCGTGGGTTGAATGCTGCAGCTATTTTCAGAAGTCTCACATTGGTACCTTCTTTGCGTTTTGTCAAATCTGCTGTGAAAGTGTTTCTAAAACGAACATGTGTTGGATCATCACCCAAGACTGCTATAACATGAAATATAGGGCAGAATGTGGGTAAAACAGAACAGGAGACATATTCTCCCCCAAGGAGTTCAGTCACAAATTTAATGAACACATTATTTTTTTAATGAGCATCCTCAGCATGGAAGCATGTCCTATGGAATGGTGGCTGAAGCATGAAGGGGCATTGTAGCGGGGCGGCCTGGCTTCCAGGCGCCCCAGGAAGCGATGAGCCAGAAAAGCCGCCAGAGTGGGCGGAGCCACCGTGGCCTGTCCCCGCCCCCCGGAAGTCAAGGGGCGGGACAGGAAGTATAAAGGCCAGGCCCCAACGCTCAGTAGCCGGCCGGCAGCGGGAGAGGACAGACGCTGGTGCCCGAGCTCCCGCGGACTTGAGCCTGCCGAGAGCCCGGTACCCTGAGGAGGACTGGCCGAGCCTGCCGAGAGCCCGGTATCCTGAGGAGGACTGGCCGAGCCTGCCGAGAGCCCGGTATCCTGAGGAGCGGTCTGAGCTTCCCCCCGCCGAGGGCCCAGAGGGAGCGACAGACCTACCTGGTGCTCGGGGCCCGGAGGAGCCCATGATCTGCGACCCAGCAGACGGACCTCAGGAGGAGCAGGTACCCATGGAGGAGGAGATGGGAAGTGGCCCGGGGATAGCAGACCCCGAACCCATGTCAGTGTGTTGCGGTCAGGATCCCCACTGACTGCGCGGCAGACGGGCTGCTGCGGATAGGGCCCCGGGCTGGAACACAGTGGAGTGGGTGGGCCTGTGTTCCCCCCTGCCACCCCGCGCCGGGTGGCAGTCTCTCCTCCTCCTTGTCCAAGGGGCCTGGGCCCCTGACTGACTATTGATTTGCTGCCCCGCCCTGACCTAGGGCCTGGGCTAACCCAAACTGACCCAGCCCCTGCTACAAGGCCTGGGCCACTGACTGACTATTGGTGTGCTGCCCCGCCCTGACCCAGGGCCGGAGCTGTTAATTGTGTGCCCAGTCCCTGCATAAGGGCCTGAGCCCTGAACTGTTCATTGTGTGCTCAGTCCCTGCATAGGGGCCTGAGCCCTGAACTGTCAATTGTGTGCTTAGCCCCTACCCAAAGGTCGGGGCCCTAACTGTTATTCGCTTTGTAGCGGGGCGGCCTGGCTTCCAGGCACCCCAGGAAGGGACGAGCCCCACCCCGGAACTACTACAGGCATACAAATGTTTAGCATATCTGGCACATAAATACCTTGAAACACCAGCTACAAAAGTGCCATGTGAACACCTGTTCTCGCTTTCAGGTGAATTGTAAATAAGAAGCAAGCAGCAGTATCTCCCGTAAATGTAAACAAACTTGTTAGTCCTACTTCTTGTTCAGCCAATTGCTAAGACAGAGTGGACTTGTAGGCTCCAAAGTTTTACATCATTTTGTTTTTGAGTGCAGTTATGTAACAACAACAAATTTACATTTGTAAGTTACTCTTTCACGATAAAGAGATTGCACAACAGTACTTTTGTTGATCATTTTTACAGTACAAATATTTGTAATAAAAATAAAATAAAGTGAGCACTGTGCACTTTGTGTTCTGTGTTCTAATAGCAATCAATGTATTTGAAAATGTAGAAAAACATTGAAAAATATTTAATAAATTTCAATTGGTATTCCATTGTTTAATAGTGCGATTAAGCGTGATTAATTTTTTTGTTAATTGCGTGAGTTAACTGCAATTAATTGACAGCCCTAATTATTATTGTAGCTTTAATTTACTTTAAAGTAGTATTTTAAAAAAATTCCTCCTCCTGTTGTAGAGAATGAGAAACAACAATATTGACTCTTGTCAAGGCTAATTCCCCACTCTGGCACTTTGAGAGAAGAAGATGGGGGCTTGCAAAAATTAAAAAAAAAAATTAATACTGGCCACTCCAGGCTGGTATTAAACTCCCAAGGTTACAGCTTTTCTCTGACCTTGGATGAGTAGATGCTGCCACCACCCAAGTGCAAAAAAAACCCCTTTTTAGAGAACCCAGAAAAGTGCACTTGGAAATTCTTTCCTGTGGGGTACCCTCAAGCTTTTTCACACACACACCCCCACTCCGTGGAAGAGCTGAGAAAGAAAAACAAAGGAAATCAGCTGTTGCCACCAGCTAATTAAACAGTATATGCACAAACCTCTTAGGACACAAAAAAACGAATCCTGTTCTTAAAAAAGGTAAATTTTATTAAAAACAAAAAGAAAGAAAATACATCTGGCACTTAGACTATTGCTAGATTTAAAAAGACCAAATATAATAATTAAGCATGAAGAACGGTTTTCTTGAGGTCCAGCTTAATGGTTGCAAGCAAAACAAAAGCATTTGGGGGTTAGCACAGAGGACTACACAAGCCAATAAGAAATAAGAGAGAGAACCCTAATTGCATCTTCCTAGACATTCCCTGATCTATGTATGTATCTGGGGTTTAAATGAGTAGTTCTAGGTATGATCTGATGGTTTTCCATACCTGGCTTAAAGCTCTTACAGCATAGCCCAGCCCTGTCTCTGCTCTGTCTCTCTTCTCTCCAGAGAACAACAGACAGACAGACAAAGGAAAAGTTTTTTCCCAATTTTAAAAAGTTCTATCCCTCCCATTGGCTCTTTTGGTCAGGTGCCCACTCCCTTCCTTTTACCTATGGGCTTTTTTAACACTTTACAGGTAAAGCAAGTAGAGAACACCTACTAACAGGGATTTTATAGCTAACTGGCTGGGTGGGTGTCCATAAAAGGGAGCTACTCCCCACCCCCTTCATTTATCACATCTCTAGTGGCTCAGAAATTATCTACACAGTTTATAAGCAATCTAAGGTCTGATTCCACCCTGCAGGCCCAGTTAGTTGTACCTGCAGAGATGGTCAAGCAGAAGTTTGCCCTGAAGCAATGATGAAACCGAATTAACTGCTAATGAAAACTTGCATGCGGTATGACCTAGAAGAGTGAGGGTGAGTCTCCCAAGGGAAATAGAAGAAGCCCAAGCTCCCCTAGGATGGGCAAAACAATAGAAAATATTAGCGATGAACTTGAAGTGCATAGTTTAGGTGCAGATGCTCATGTGCACTTTCTGAAAACTCACAGTGGTTTTGGACTCTTACAGAGTATGGGATCAGCTGCAAAATGCAGATCTGGATTTGAACTTCTCCAGAGCGGAGAGGTGTTTGGAGGTATGTCTGGAAAATGTACTGAAAGGTGATGGTGACTGATCTAAACTGCTGTATCCTACTTTTTTGATTATCTATCTATCTATCTATCTATCTATCTATCTATCTATCTATCTATCATTAAACCCATCTATTAATTTTTGTAACATCTGTTTCACTAGTTGAAATGTATGAGTTTGAGAATTAGTCTTGAAAGGTCTAAGTAATCAGAAGAGCAATTTTTCATGGGTAACCCTGCTTTGTCTGCAGCATGGATGTATGTAATGGATGTAAATAGGGCAGCTAGGCAGTTATTCAAAACCATCTATGCAACAGATGCATACTAGACCTAATCTGCTTGTATAATAAATTGTTGTGCTGGAGACTGACATAAAAAAAAAGATAGAAAATGAGAGGAAAATGTCCTTACTTGCAGCTTCCATTAAAGCTGTTTTTAGAATGTTAACAAATAATTTTAATCTATTTTTACAGCTGTTGTTTTACAAATATTAACTATTGTAACAAATCCTGCAGGATTAGTGTTTAAGCCTCAGTTCTAGCAGACACTTATGCACATGCTTAACTCTGCTCACCTGAGTGGTGTCTCTGACCTCAATGGCACTGTTCATCCTTAACACTGAGTATGTGCTCAGGTGTTTGCAGGATTGGGGCCAGAGCTAGTATCAAAGGAGAGTGCAGTACTGAAAACTGGCCATAGTTACATTGTAATTTCTTTGCCATCAATTCAATTTAATATTTGGGAATCACTGAAAGTGAGATGAAGTGGCTAATGTGTTTGGTTGTTTGCTACTTCCCTTTAGAGGACAGACTCAGAACTGCTCCATTGTGTCATAGTTTCCATACTGCTAAAAGCTGAAGAAGATTTTCTTTCATCTCTAATGGTCAGGGCCTGTGCTTTCTGAGTTAGAACTGAGATCCTCTATCCTTGCTGTCATTATGAAACTCCAGACTGGCTGTGGTAATGTAGCTCCATCATAACCATCAGCTCCTAAGTGGCCATAGATGTGTTACAATAGTTAATATTTGTAACACAATTTTAGCCTAGTCTTTCTGCATTTGGCTCAATGGACCTGAATTGGCAATCAGAGCATTTGGTCTGCAACAGTTTGATTTAATTACTGATTTTAACTTTATTCAGAAAAACAAGTGTTATTTTATAACATCAATTCATGGAAATAATCTTCCCCATTGTTTCTTGACTTTTGGATATTTTTTTTTATGGTGTACCTTTGCTTGAAAAGTGTGTTTTCTAGCTTCTTGAGTTCCTGCCCTATTGACCAACAGTGGAGGAAGGGAATAAATAAATCTTTATTTAGGAAGTTGTCATGATAAAGCCAAATCCTATAGATTCTTAGCTTTCAGACTTTGTGTATTGTCTTGATATTCTTGATGGCACTGTTTATTATTATTATTATTACCGTCCTCATTGTTTTGCATTTCTAGCACCTTCTAACAAATGATCTCATAGTGTTTTATAGATAGTAACAACATGAGTCTCTCAACATCCCTGAGAGGGAGGGGAAGTATTTTTCATTCCAATTTTAGAGATATGTGAACTGATGCACAGAAGAATTACACAACTCATCTGCGTTTATATAATAGCCCAGGTGCTTTAGATACAAAATATCGGTCTACATTTGCCCACTATGGGCTGCAGTAGTTTCGTCACCCTGTTCACTGTCCCTGCCAGTGGAAAATATCATACACTACTTTAGTTCAGGAGAGGAAATTCTTGGCTGAAACGATGAGCCTCACACTATGGACTGGAGTCCAACAAATGGCGCTCTGGAAGAGTGCCTGACATAGCAATGTCCAAACCTGGGGATTTTCCATTGAGAACATCCCACCTCCCATCCTCAAAGGTTAAATCTGTACTTTTGGCAAGAGCGCATTAGATGATTTGCAGTTTCTCAGGTAACCATCTGCAAAACCATACAGATAGAGGCCTGCAAATCTGCGGATATCCACGGACCATTTTTGGAGATCATGGATCAGATGCGGATACAAATTTTGTCTCCACGCAGGGTTCTACATACGGGGCTTCAGAGATCAAAACCAACACCTTCAATTGTGCCCAGGGGGAAGCCAATGCAGCGCATGGAATATAGGTACAATGACTTGGAATCCACAAAGAAGCTCTGGTTTGTGACTCTGAACATTGCAACACCTAATTTTAAGTGACTGAACGTTAGATGTTCCAATGCTGTGATCCAAAAAGCCCAAGTTTGGCACCTAGACTCCCTATACGGTGAATGGGAAGAGATAGGTGCCTTTCAATGTGATCTACAAAAGCCAGCATGGTAGCCAGGGAGCCATCTACATTAGCCAGTGGGATATATTGCTGGGAGGGGTGTATCCTAAGCCCCTTTTAGAGATAGGTGCCGATCTCTGCTTAGCAATCCATGAATGGAAACCCTTCTGTTGGGGTCAGAAGGCTTAGGGCTTGTCTACACTGGCAATTAACAGGACTTCAACTTTCTCACTCAGCAGTGTGAAAAAAAACCCCTGAGCGCAGCAAGTTGCAGCGCTGTAAAGTGCCAGTGTAAACCGTGCCCAGCACTGGGAGCCGGGCTCCTTGTTGAGGTGTTTTTTTTTAGAGCGCTGCATAACAACCACACAAGGCACGTTACAGCGCTGCCGCATCAAGCACTTTAGCGTTGGAGAGTCCGGTGGCATCTTAGAGACTAACAGAAGTATTGGGAGCATAAGCTTTCGTGGGTAAGAACCTCACTTCTTGCATTTGAAAAAGTGAGGTTCTTACCCACGAAAGCTTATGCTCCCAATACTTCTGTTAGTCTCTAAGGTGCCACAGGACCCTCTGTTGCTTTTTACAGATTCAGACTAACACGGCTACCCCTCTGATACTTGACACTTTAGCGTTGCCAGTGTAGACTAGCCCTTAGACACCTCAGCTTTTTCTTGTGAGAATAATTTAGGCTCCAACCTAACTCCACGCAAGACCAGGGTGTGGTTGTCACCTTATAACTTTTAGTGCATAGGATGTGGGGGACCCAGGTTCACTGCCTGAGAGGGGTGGGGTCTGTAACCATGGCGCTATGGGATATTCTGACCCGGGATCCCTCAGTCTCTCCTGTTGAAGCTATGCCATCATTGGGCCAGAGAGTGAGAGTGACTCTAAAGCCTGGTGGTTAAGGCACCACATGGGAGGACAGAAATCACCAGAATCCAGTCCTTCTGTTCCAATGACTCTTTAGTCCCCACATCAGAATATCCCATTGCTCAGTGGTTAGAGCACTCTCTTGAGAGGTGTGGGAGAACCCTGTTCACATCCTCTCTTCTCCTCAGGTGAGGTGGAGGGGGATTGAACCTGTGTCTCCCACATGCCATGTAAGAGTTCTAACCACTGGCCTAAAAGTAGGGTAGGTGGGCACCAAATATAGCATCTTATCCTCCTGCCAGATTTTGAAGGAGACCTTGTCCAATAGGCAGCCACTCAGCATGTCTCCTGGATCAGGTGCAGCACCTGAGGCAGGCAGGTGAATGCCTATTTTCCTCCTAGGCGTGGGTTGTTCTGGAGCTTAGACACCTGGAGGTCTAGAGGGTGGCCACAAGGCCCAAGCCCGGAGGCAGTAACTTAGGCATCTAAGGGATTTTTACCTTGAAAACACAGGCACCAAGTGAGTTTTGGTGCCTGTAAGGTTTTGCGGGAGTTTTGTGAATTGCAGTAGAGCCTAAAACTTGCACTTAGGTGTCTGAACCCCATACTTAAGTGTCTAAACCCCAGATTTAGGTGCCTAAGTACCTTTGTGGCTCTTGACCAATATGCCTCCAGGGACCTGTTCCACACAGCTAGCATAGTACTGCATGCTGTACTCACTGATGTTTCCAAGGCCCCATTAATTAAATGTTTCATTAAGGTAAAACTTACAAAATGAAATTTTCCCTGCTGTTTTCTTATGGGCATATTGATGTGTGTGAGGATAACGTGGCTCAGTTGTTCCAAATCAGTGGTTTTGAGAAGTTTACATGCACTGCTTAAAGGTGGTACTCTCCCAGACAGCGCATTTCCTCAGTTTTGTCCATTTCCTCAAATTATGTAAGTGATGTGCTGTAAGAGAAAGACCTAAGCCAGTCATTCTGGTACTGTGGCAATGAGGGCCATAGAAGTACTTTAGATATACATGTGAAGTGTACTATCCCATATGGTGTGCACTTCAATGATATGTGTGTGTAAACATGATCAGACCCTAGGGGCATCAGCAATACCACACTATGCCCAATATCGAGATCAGAATTCTGGATCTTCTTCCCCCCAAAAGTCAGGCACCTACCACCTGAACTAAAGGAGAATCTCTGTTTGCTGTAGTAATACAAGGATTCACTGCCCACCAGAGGGCAAGACAATCATAAATGCTCAAGCAGGTTTGATTCCATTCAGTAGGGAGTAAGTAGTATGCACAGGAGACAGCCAGTAAGTTTCAGTGAATTGCATTTTCTCAGCCCATAAAGGCTTTGTTCTGTGAAATATACCTGGGCCTCCTATAACAATCGGAACAAATATTTGCTCAACTGTAATCACATCATCCTCCCTGTGTTTGATTTAGAAAAATCGCTTTCCTTTCATCTGATTTATGGATCATCGCTGGGTTAACTAACTGGAGGACTGGCCACTGCCACTATTGAATTAGGAAAAGAAAGTAAACTTGTTAACAAGAGAATGTGAACACTGGGCTGTAGATCTATATTTGTTTGTCTTGTTATTTTTTCCCCTCGCGTTCTTTCTGTAAATGAACTATAAGAAGCTCAAAAGGAATAAAGTAAAGACATGCTCCTATCGTTGTTTTCTCATATGATCAGCCTTTACTCGTGTAAGTATCAGGTTTGCAGGGTTGACCCCTTTTGCTTTTGAAGGCACTCTACTCCATTACATTCTCTCGTCAAATAGTAAGGGATGACAAGATCAGTGAAGCAAAGACCACATATACCGGTGGCAAAGCCATAAAGATCAAGGTATCTATTGAACTCTACAATGCAAAGATAATACTGACATTTGTTGCTTGTTTATTTTAACCCCTGATCACTAGAGGTGCTATGGGGGTGGGGGACACAGAATGTACAAAAAGACACTGAATTGGTGGGTGATAAATGCCAAGCAGTCAAAAGCTTATTTGAACAGATAAGCCTTGAATTGTGCCCTGATGGTCATTGGAATCAGGGTCTAATGGACTGTGTGGGGAGCCTGGTTCCATAGGGAAGGGCTCAGAATCTCCTGTGGCTTCTCCTGAACAGTATTGTTGGGAGAGATCCAGTAGATCCCAGCTTCTGTGGTGGGACATAGTGAGAGAAGAGCTCAGAAAACTGTATCCCAAAACATTTAGGGCTTCAAAGATGCTCATGGCTAACACCTTGAACTTCATCCAGAAGTAAGTTAGAAGCCAGTGCAGTGCATAGGACACCCCCATTATCTTAAAACATTGACCGATCCTACTCAAGAAACATTTCATGATCATGCATTCTGCATCAGCTTCTAGATTTCCGCTCCCCCAAAGGCACACACAATAAGAGCATTTTACAGCCCAGAAATGACAATGGTGTGGGTCACTGTGGCAAGGAACTGCATCCTAGAGGAATGGTCACAGCTTTCTCACCAGCCTCACATGAAAAAGACACTACCAGCTAGGGCCGGTGCAAGGAAGTTTTGCGCCCTAGGCGAAACTTCCACTTTGCGCCCCAATCCCCAGCCCTGCGGCAACTCCCCACCCCATCCTGAGGCGCTCCCCCCGCCGGCAGCTTCCCCCCCGCCCTGAGGCCTGCGGCAGCTCCCCACCCCAGCTCACCTCTGCTCCGCCTCCTCCCTGACCACGCCCCCGCTCTAATTCTCCTCCCCTCCCAGGCTTGTGGTGCCAAACAGCTGATTGGCGCTGCAAACCTGGGAGGCAGGAGAAGTGGAGCAGCGATGGCGTGCTTGGGGAGGGGGCGTAGCAGAGGTGAGCTGGGGTGGGGAGCCCTGCGACAGCTCCTCCCCCCACCCTGAGGCACCCCCATGGCAGCTCCCCACCCCCCGGGCCCGGGGAGCCATGCGGCACCTCTCCACCCCGGCTCACCTCTGCTCCGTCTCCTCCCTGAGCACGCCGCCCCTGCTCTAATTCTCCTCCCAGGCTTGCGGCACCAAATAGCTGATTGGTTCTGCAAGCCTGGGAGGCGGGAGAAGTGGAGCGGCTATCGCGCGCTCGGGGAGGAACGCTGTAAAAAAAAAATGGGGGCACCGCTTTTTGGCGCCCCCAAATCTTGGCGCCCTAGGCAACTGCCTAGTTCACCTTAATGGTAGCACCGGCCCTGCTCCCAGCCATAGCTGAGATTGCAGACCATATTGGCATGTTGTGTATATCCACAATAGAACATACAGATGGAATTCCTCTCCTCTTCCTCCCAAAGCCTCCTCCTGCCAACTGATGTTTCCTCAACCCTGTCAAGCTAAAGCTCTTCAGCATTTGGCACATCTTCACATGTGCATGTCCTGTGACACCAACGTTGTCCTATGACAACTCCTATGACGCTGTCACATCCACAACAATAAATCAGAGAGGTCAAGGAGACTGCATCTCCACTACCTCAGTAAACTAAGGAATATGCTGAGCTCTATCTAGAATTACCCCCTCCTTCTTCAAGGTGTGCAATTCTGGAGGCATCCCTATCTTATCTGTCAACAGGAATTCTGCTTACAGTGGTATAGTCTCCTTTCACAAAGGGTGTTGAGTGGCACATTTCAGTTGTCACATTGTTCTTCCCCTACTTGTGTACCATTAAAATAATTGAAACTTCCGAGGGAGGGAGGTTAGTAGACTTCACATTCTTATTAGAGGCTCGGTTATGGCAGAAGAAAGCTGCCATCTATATTTCTTTGACAATATTATTTCTGCTAAGGGCACCCTGTGTAATCAGAGGCTGTTAGCAGCCACATTAATGCCTTTGCTTGCTGAGGGCCGTCTCTCAATAAATCCTCTCTGTCTGAGAGAGCCTGAGGAGCTCTAAATCTCTTTTTTTAAAAAAATTCTCCTGTTGTTGATGATTTTCAGGCAACTGTCACATATCATTTCTGATAGTTGGTTTGAATGGAAAATTAATTTACATTGTGTCCTTGATTAACATACCAACTCTGAGCCAGGCAGTAAAATTATTGGGATCAGGCTGCCTAATTAAATAAGCCAATAGTTTCCTCCTTCCTGGGTCTCCAGACCCATAAATGGGATCATTTTATTCAGAAAGAAATGCAGGAGTCATGTTCAATAATCAGGAAAGATCAGCACCATTCAGCTAAAATAATCACTTTATTCCAGGACTTTCTAATGAACAACAAGATTTGTACTTCATAATCTCATTAGCATGCCAACACATAAGCATGCATCCACCTACAAGCAGAGTTAAGTTTTAGTAACTTGCAAGGTAAATTACATCATCTATTTCTCCCAATGAAATAATGAACTTCTCTTAGCAGAAATAAAAGAATCGTGCACCAGCCGTTAAATTTTATAGGTGTCAGTGTCATAAAACGAGTATAGGCAGTGGTAGCTCTAGACATAAGCAGACTAAACAATGGTTTAGGGACCCCAATGCGCTAATGCTGCTTCTGAGTGTATATGTATGAATTAACCAAAATTATAGTTTCTAATGTTCAGTGATTTCATAGATTTATGGATTTTAAGGCAAGAAGGAACCATTGTGATCATCTAGTCTGGCCTCATGGATTCACCCAGTCATTTCTGCATTAAGCCCATAACTTCTATTTGAGATATAATACATATTTGAGACAGATATGCTGTCTTGATCTACAGTCTTCAAGTGATGTAGAACCCACTATACCTGTTGAAAAGTTATTCCAAGAGTTAATTAAACTCATTGTGAATAATTTATGCCTTATTTTTAATCTGAATTTATCTAGCTTCAGCTTCCTATCACTGGTTCTCTTTATGCCTTTCTCTGCCGGATTGAAGAGCCCTGTATGATCTGAAGTCTCTTCCCCATGTAGATGCTTATAGACTGTAAATATATTAAAACATCACAATACAGCAAATGTAATGGGCCAAATCCTGCTTGCATTACTCAGTGAAGTCAATGGGACATCTCCTGTGATCATGACAAGCTACATTAGGCCCAATATTAATGTAGTAATGCATATCCATTCACAGTCTCTTGGCATGTGTTTTTCGGTTCTAATGCTGTAGTCCTGTGTTACAGGACAACCTCTAAGCATCATAGTCCAGTCCTTCAAAAACATGGATGCTCTGTTCCTAATGTAGAGGTGTAAGGTGTGCCGTATTTTCACGTTCTGGTGTGAATGGGCCTTTCCCCCCACAGTCATTGCTGATCACTACATTTAGCTGGACCTTTTTTCCTTTGATAAATCTCTTTTTACCAATTCTTACAAAAGACCCTGCTGGAATTCTGTATATATTTACATGATGGCATATATCTGTTTCCTGTTTGTCTGGTTTTGTAGCATTTGGGACAACTCACAGACAAAGAAGAATGTCTGAGCTTCTGCGGTAAGAAGACCTAGATTCCTACTGAATTTTACCTTATGTATGAATGGAGATGCACAGCCCAACGTGTTAGGCTCAGCACAGCTTGTCACAGTGGGGATAGGGGGTCAAATAATAGGGTCAGGAGTGGAAGAGCCACAGTCATTAATAATCTGAAGGCTTAAAACAAAGGGAAAAAATGTATTCAAAGAACGGGTATATTGGCTTGCACCATAATTTTGCAGCTATACAGCAAATATCATACAATCAGCAGTGTCTTAAGACAAGTCAGCACAAGGATCGCTTTCCAAGGTTGTTCAGATATTGTTAGCTATGCCCTAGAAGGGATCCAAGGGCACGTCTTAGAAATGATAGAAGCCATTTTAGGTCAGCAATTCAGGCAGAATTGTCATAGCTTGACTAGTATCTAGTGTCAGTAGAGTGCAACATGTCCCCCGGGGTACAAATGTCAGCATATGGGAGCAAAACAGTTGATTAATGCTGTGAGATTGTACTGAAATAATCCATGCTCAGGACAGGAGTGTTAGGAAAAGTGTCTTGACAAATCTGTTGTCTGGAATGAAGACTATGGCATTCTTGCTGAAATGTCCTATCTTCCCACACTTGTATCGATAGGCAGTCTGGGTCCGCAATGACTTTGTTTCGAGTGGATGCTGATATTCCTGGCATTTACCAGACACATGAGTTCATACCTTTGCCCACCCACAGTCTGCAGTGGAGGATTCCTGTGAGATCTCGTCACGCATCAACACCTTGTTCCGCCATACCCATTAGCTACCCAGGGAAATGTGCAACTCACAGAAACACAGCCAGCCTTCCACATTTCTATACCCTGAACCCACCTCCCTCTACACAAACCACAAGCCACATACTAGGCATCTCCTCTCCTGCTTCTGGCTTGCTGGAGAGCAACTGCTGAAACTGGCTAGACCCTTCTGGAATGGAGAACAGTTCCTGGCTGCCTGTCCCACTGGGTGACCCTGCTGGGAGCTACACCTCGTTGTTTAACTACACCTCTTCATCAATAACTTTGTCCTCCGGATTAGGTCCTCTTTCTACCACCTCCAGGCCTGCCAAAGTATCCACGGGGCTCTTGGTGGTGGAGGAGGGGTCGCCACTGAGGATAGCATCCAGCTCCTTATAGAACTGACGAGTGATGAGCTCCCAAAATCCTAATAACCGGTTCCCTACCAGGTACTCGGCGGCACTTTGGCGGTGGGGGGACCCTTCACTCACTCCGGCTTTTCGGCGGCATTTCAGCGGCAGGTCCTTCACCTGGAGCGAGTGAAGACCTCGCCCCCCGCCGCCAAAGACCCGGTAGGAAACCGCGTGGTGAGTACAAGCCCCACGTGCCTGTCTCTCCCCCCTCCATCTGACCCCAACCCAATTCCTGCCCCTGACTGCCCCCCTCAGAAGCCACAACCCCCCCTGCTCCTTGTCCCCTGGCTGCCCCCTCCTGAGACCCCCCCCAGCTGCCCCCAGGACCGCACCCTCTACCCAACTCACCCCACTCCCCATCCCCTGACCGCCCCAACCCCATCCACCACCACCTCGACAGACCCCCATAACTCCCATGCCTACCCAACCCCCCCCATTCCCCGTCCCCTGACTGCCCCCCCAGAATCTCCGCCCCCTCCAACCGCTCCCTGCCCTTTATCCAACCCCTTCTCCCAGCCCCGGCTCAGCCCCCTTACCATGCTGCTCAAAGCAGCAGGAGCTGCAGAGCTGCCCAGAGTGTTGGCGCCGCGGTGCGCTGGGGCTCTGCGAGGGGGAGGGGAAGCGGGGGAGCCTCCCCAGCTGGGAGCTCGGACAGGACTGTCCCGTGGGCCGGATGTGGCCTGTGGACCAAAGTTTGCCCACCTGCCGGCCCCTTTACAACTGGTTCTACACTGGCTTCTAAATTTAACAACCGGTTCTTGCGAACTGGTGCGAACCGGCTCCAGCTCACCACTGGAAGTGACTGGTCTTAAGTTAAGCACCGGAGCAATGGTTTGCCTCCCTTGCCTTATGGTAGCCTGCCTCAGCTCCTTTATCTTCGCTCTGTACTGCAGCGTGTCCTGATCATAGCCCTTTTCACCATAGGCATGCGCACGGGGTGTGCCGGGTAATGCAGGGGTGGGCAAATGGCTCCACTCCCTGGCGCAGTAAGCTGTGGGGTCTGCATTCCCGGGCCTGAGCGCCCGGCCGAACGCAGCAAGTCGCCGGCCCCTCCCCCACCTTCCCCCTTCCCCTGGAGCTATGCTGCCACGCGCGCAGCACTCTGGGGGCCGGGGCTGCGCACTCTCATGGGGCAGCGTTTGGCTCCATGGTGAGGCAGACATAGATTCATAGATTCTAGGACTGGAAGGGACCTCGAGAGGTCATCGAGTCCAGTCCCCTGCCCACATGGCAGGACCAAATACTGTCTAGACCATCCCTGATAGACATTTATCTAACCTACTCTTAAATATCTCCAGAGATGGAGATTCCACAACCTCCCTAGGCAATTTATTTCAGAGTTTAACCACCCTGACAGTTAGGAACTTTTTCCTAATGTCCAACCTAGACCTCCCTTGCTGCAGTTTAAACCCATTGCTTCTGGTTCTATCCTTAGAGGCTAAGGTGAACAAGTTTTCTCCCTCCTCCTTATGACACCCTTTTAAATACCTGAAAACTGCTATCATGTCCCCTCTCAGTCTTCTCTTTTCCAAACTAAACAAACCCAATTCTTTCAGCCTTCCTTCATAGGTCATGTTCTCAAGACCTTTAATCATTCTTGTTGCTCTTCTCTGGACCCTTTCCAATTTCTCCACATCTTTCTTGAAATGCGGTGCCCAGAACTAGACACAATACTCCAGCTGAGGCCTAACCAGAGCAGAGTAGAGCGGAAGAATGACTTCTCGTGTCTTGCTCACAACACACCTGTTAATACATCCCAGAATCATGTTTGCTTTTTTTGCAACAGCATCACACTGTTGACTCATATTTAGCTTGTGGTCCACTATAACCCCTAGATCCCTTTCTGCCGTACTCCTTCCTAGACCGTCTCTTCCCATTCTGTATGTGTGAAACTGATTTTTCCTTCCTAAGTGGAGCACTTTGCATTTGTCTTTGTTAAACTTCATCCTGTTTACCTCAGCCCATTTCTCCAATTTGTCCAGATCATTTTGAATTATGACCCTGTCCTCCAAAGCAGTTGCAATCCCTCCCAGTTTGGTATCATCCGCAAACTTAATAAGCGTACTTTCTATGCCAATATCTAAGTCATTAATGAAGATATTGAACAGAGCTGGTCCCAAAACAGACCCCTACGGTACCCCACTCGTTATGCCTTTCCAGCAGGATTGGGAACATGCTCCCCCCTCCCCTGGAACTATGCCACCGCGCGCAGCGCTCTGGGGGCCGGGGCTCCATGAGGAGTCAGACACACTCCCCTGTCCCCTGGAGCACTCTGGGGGCCGGGGCAGTGCACTCCCGTGGGGCAGTGTTTGGCTCTGTAGGGAGGCTAGGAGCCTCATCTCATGGTAAGGGGTCTGGGGCCAGGGGGATTGGATAAGGGGTGGGGGCAGTCAGGGGACATGGTGGGTTGGATAGGGGGTGGGATCCCGGGGGGGATCTCTGGAGGGGGCAATCAGCGAGCAGGGGGAATTGGATGGGGCATGGGAGTCCCGGGGTCTCTCAGGGGATGGGGGGTGGATAGGGGTCAGGGCAGTCAGGGGACAGGGAGCAAGTAGGGTCCTGGGGGGGCAGTTAGTGGGAGGGGTCTCTGGAGGGGCTGGTCAGGGGACAAGGAGCTGGGGGGGGTTGGATGAGTCAGGAGTTCTGGGGGGGGGCTGTCAGGAGGCAGGGGTGTGGAGAGGGGTTGGGGGAGGCAGGGAGTGGGGGGTTGTATGGGTCAGGAGTTCTGGGGGTCCTCTCGGGGTGGGTAGCAGTTGGATAGGCGTGGGAGTCCTGGGGGTTTGTCTGGGGGCGGGGGTGTGGATAAAGGTCGGGGCAGTCAGGGGTCAAGGAGCAGGGAGGCTTGGGTACGGGGTGGAGGCCTTGAGGGGCAGTTAGGGCAGGGGTCCCAGGAGGGGGCAGTCAGGGGACAAGGAGCGGGGGGGTTGGGAGTTCTGAGGGGGGAAGTCAGGGGGCAGGAAATAGGAGGGAGTGGATGGGGGCAGGGCAGGAGCAGGGCTAGGGCGGGGCTCCCTGGGTGCACACCCTAATGAAATGGGCTGCGCATGCTTATGCTTTTCACACAAGCCTCGAGAAATGTGCCTGTAGGTATCCCAATTCCTACAGCTCAAGTGCAGCTGTGACTGCGCAGCCTCCTCTCCCCATATACTGAGCAGATCCAACAGCTCAGCAGTGGTCCAAGTGGGAGAGCGTTTATTTGGCGCGATAACCAGCAATGGTCACCTAGGAAGATGCGATGAGACCTCTCCATGCCAAGCCAGCAGGAAATGGAATTTCAAAAATTCCTGGGGCTTCTAAGGGGAGGATGGTTGTTTACCTGGCTGCAGGGCAGTGGAGTTGAAACTGCTGACCAGAGCGGTCAGGATGGGCGTTGTGGGACACCTCCTGGAGGCCAATGAAAGTGATGAAATCAAGCGTGGTGTCTACACTGGCACTTTGTCAAGAAAAATGTAGAGGAAAAAGATGTATGTCTCTCATTTGGGTGGTTGTATTTTGTCGCCAAAAATGGGCATTTTTCCCAACAAAAGTTGCATCACAGTATGTACATATTCACTGTTTGGTCGACAAAAGGCAGTTTTTGTCAACAAAACTTGGTAGTGTAGACAAGGTCTTAGCCTTACTTTAAGAATGAGAGAATCTTTTAGAGCTCAAACTGCAGTATTGATACCAGTTATGAGGAAAAGAAAATGTAAACAATTCAGGCTGCTCGTCAGTGCCCAGGAGCACATCAGCAAAGCATGCTTTCTGGACTCTGGAAACTCACCCTATTAATCTGCACAGGGTCTTTGATGAAAACACCCCTAAGCCCTGGGATAATATCAAATCAGACTTCCTAGTGAAATGAGCTATAATGTTCCCCCATATAGTGGGACCCTAGTCTCTTGTTCATAATAGGAACATTGGTAGAGAATATAGGTTTCAAATGTGCAAACCAAGTGGACATGGGATAACTATGGAATGCAAATCTTCTGTTCAGGGAGCTTGGTAAGGTGGGGGCTGATAATACAGACAAACAAAAATGTTCACTCCCCATTGTAGCAAAATACAGGAAGGGCTACCAGTCCTCAGACAAGGTTAGAAGTGCTTTACATTCCCACTGCCAATAAAGATACCAGAGAAGGGGCTCAGTTTATTTAAAGGGCAAGACCTAGAGGTGAAAAACCAGAAAGAAGCCTAGATCATAAAATTGATGCAACGCCACCTTCCACTCCAGAATTAAACCTAGGGAACAGGATATCTCCTGCACATTGTTTCTTCATTCCCTTTATAATGTTTAGGGATGACAAGAATCATCAAACTGTTCTGAAGGGACACTCTCAACTGCAAGAGCTCAGGGACCTAGAATGTTTTCCTCACGGTGAAATGTGCTCAGGGTTCTATTCCATAGCAAGGAAAATGTCAGGAGTAGCTGAAGCTGTCTTGGGCTTGGTCTACACTACCCGCCCCAATTCGAACTAAGGTACGCAACTTCAGCTACGTGAATAACGTAGCTGAAGTCGAAGTACCTTAGTTCGAACTTACCTTGGTCCACACGCGGCAGGCAGGCTCCCCCGTCGACTCCGCGGTACTCCTCTCGCGGAGCTGGAGTACCGCAGTCGACGGCAAGCACTTCCGGGTTCGACTTATCGCGTCCAGACTAGACGCGATAAGTCGAACCCAGAACTTCGATTTCCAGCCGTCGAACTAGCTGGTAAGTGTAGCCAAGGCCTTGGATTTCAAGAGTCTGAACAAGTCAATAAAGAAGATGAAATTCAGATGGACACGTTAGCATTCTATTGGCACTGCAGTCTCTGCAAGTGACCATCTAATGCTGAAGTTAGTTGGCAGAAGATTCTCACCAGGCCCTTTTACCTGAAATTTCTTTGGTTTGCCTATGGAAATACTTCTATTATAAAATATTACTTTTCAGTCTGTCCTCTGCTTCCAGAGTGTACATAAAGAGATTGATATGAGGCGTTTCAGGACTTCTCTGTACCCGTAATTAGGCAGTATATTCATCCAAGGGAGTTCACAGGAAGAGTTCACAGGAAGTTCTCCATGCTTCATTCATGATCACTTTAAAGACTATTCCAGCTCCCACTGAAATCACTGGGAGTCTTTTCCATCGACTTTAATGGACTTTGGATCAGGACCTTAAAAATGAGTTCCTTTACTCCCATCAGAGGATTGTCCAAGTAGGAGTGAAGATTAGAGCTGTGTGGGAAATGGTTTTTCCTGTCCTATTAAATTTTTGAGATTTCAAAAAAAATCCTGTTCTGCATCAGGACAAAACTGAGTCCATTAAAATTTTTTCATAAAAAAATGAAAACCAGATCCCCTCTCACCCCAGAACAGATAACAGACTAGTGTTTAGGGTGCTCCAGTGGGATGAGAGAGAACCAGGTTCAAATCTCTACTCCAGATTGGACCCAGCAAGTACTCTAACCACCAAATTATTGGCTGTTCTGAGCTCTCTCTTATTGTCTCTCTCTGGTTGTGACCAGAAATGTCATCCTGGACCCGAGAATCCTTCCCAGCAAAAGTTTTCTCAAAACTCATCCTTTTCCACAAAAAGTTTTGGTTTTGATGAATTAGCATTTTCTATTTGGTTGCAAAATTCCTGACGTGCTCTAGTGAAGATAGACATGGGAGGAACAGGGGTGCAGGCCAAATGTGGTGGACTGTCTGTCCCAGAAAGGAAATTTGCTTGGCAAAGCTGCTTCAAACAATTTTTTTTTTTTTTAAAAAGCATGTTCACTGACTCTGCAGGGAAGGGGGTGGTGAAGAATGAAATCAACAGATTAGTGTGGTAGCACCAGCTTGGGCATTTACGTGTTTTTAATAGGGTGGAGTAAAGAGTTGAGCTAAAATGGAAATAGCCTATAAACTCATGAAACCTTCCTATAACTTACCAGAATGCCTTTTCTCTCACGATGAAAACAACACGATCCAGCCTGGTCTGCATTAAGAAAAAACACTTTCCATTATCTGTAACCAAGAGGTGAAAATCTTTATCCAAATGTAACCAAGGCAGAAAAACCATTAACCAGCTGGTAGCCATTCAAAATCCTCTGTAACCAGCTAGAACAAAACCCTAAATTGCAATGCATAGAGTCAGGGTGGAACCAAGCATGAGTCAGTCAATGCCTGCCAGAATCAACACTCACTGCCTGGAATGAATTCAGAACCACCTACAACCATTGTTTTTAATCCTCTGAATGACATCCTACTTGCAGGAGCCAAATTGGAGCTTTTCTGGTAATAGCTAGTTTTGGGTGGTCCTGTCAGGTTGGTGTTAGTTCTGGAAGAACTAATGCTGAGGTTCCTAGTGTACTAGTGACATTCCCAGTAAGGCAAAATTATTATGATGCATAATAGCATCAGGGATGGGAAAATTACAGGTTTGCATTTGACTGTCCTTTCCACTTCCAGACCTCCTGCTGCCACATGTTCTGATAGCAAACGATTCTGGATAGCAACAGAGGGTCCTGTGGCACCTTTAAGACTAACAGAAGTATTGGGAGCATAAGCTTTCGTGGGTAAGAACCTCACTTCTTCAGATGCAAGTAATGGAAATTTCCAGAGGCAGGTATAAATCAGTATGGAGATAACGAGATTAGTTCAATCAGGGAGGGTGAGGTGCTCTGCTAGCAGTTGAGGTGTGAACACCAAGGGAGGAGAAACTGCTTCTGTAGTTGGCTAGCCATTCACAGTCTTTGTTTAATCCTGATCTGATGGTGTCAAATTTACAAATGAACTGGAGCTCTTTGGAGTCTGGTCCTGAAGTTTTTTTGCTGTAAGATGGCTACCTTTACATCTGCTATTGTGTGGCCAGGGAGGTTGAAGAGTTCTCCTACAGGTTTTTGTATATTGCCATTCCTGATATCTGACTTGTGTCCATTTATCCTTTTGCGTAGTGACTGTCCAGTTTGGCCAATGTATATAGCAGAGGGGCATTGCTGGCACATGATGGCATATATAACATTGGTGGACGTGCAGGTGAATGAGCCAGTGATGTTGTAGCTGATCTGGTTAGGTCCTGTGATGGTGTTGCTGGTGTAGATATGTGAGCAGAGTTGGCATCGAGGTTTGTTGCATGGGTTGGTTCCTGAGTTAGAGGAGTTATGGTTTGGTGCGTGGTTGCTGGTGAGAATATGCTTAAGGTTGGCGCATTGTCTGTGGGCGAGGGCTGGCCGGCCTCCCAAGGTCTGTGAAAGTGAGGGATCATTGCCACTGGTCTGGAGGTATATATTGTCACCAAATTTGAAATAATTGTGCGTGAGGATAAAGTCACAGAGCTCAGCAACAAGCTGTGCTGTGTCATCATCAGGGATACTGTTCCTGACAGCTTGTATTCCATCTCTGTGTGGGATGTTTGTGTAGAGAGATTCTACATCCATGGTGGCTAGGATGGTGTTTTCTGGGAGGTCACCAATGCATTGTAGTTTTCTCAGGAAATCAGTGGTGTCATGGAGATAGCTGGGAGTGCTGGTGGCGTAGGGTCTGAGTAGGGAGTCCACATATCCAGACAGTCCTTCAGTGAGAGTGCCAATGCCCGAGATGATGGGGCGTCCAGGATTTCCAGGTTTGTGGATCTTGGGTAGTAGATAGAATAACCCCGGTCGGGGCTCTAAGGGTATGTTGATTTGTTCCTGTGTTAGTGTAGGGAGTGTCCTGAGTAGATGGTGCAGTTTCTTAGTGTATTCCTCAGTGGGATCTGAGGAAAGTGGCCTGTAGAATTTGGTATTGGAGAGTTGTCTGGCAGCCTCCTTCTGGTAGTCAGACCTGTTCATGATGACAACAGCACCTCCTTTGATGATAATGTCAGGGTGGTTTCTGAGGCTGTGGATGGCATTGCGTTCTGCACGACTTAGGTTATGAGGCAAGCGATGTTGTTTTTCCACAATTTCTGCCTGTGCACATCGGCGGAAGCATTCTATGTATAGGTCCAGACTGTCATTTCGACCCTCAGGAGGAGTCCATGTGGAGTTGGTGGGAGGGTATCTGTGTATCAGTGCGCTGTTCAGTGTTATCTTGAAAGTATTCTTTGAGTCGGAGGCGGCAAAAGTAGGCTTCCAGATCACCGCAGAACTGTATCATGTTCGTGGGGGTGCTGGGGCAAAAAGAGAGTCCCTGAGATAGGACCGACTCTTCTGCTGGGTTGAGTGTGTAGCTGGATACATTGATGATATTGCTGGGTGAGTTAGGGGTACCCCTATTGTGGCCCCATGTGGCAGGTAGGATTTTAGACTGCTTACGGTCCTTTTTCCTTTGTAGAGAGGTGAAGTGTGTAATGTAGATCTCCTGTCTTATTTTAGTAAAGTCCATTTGTGTGGAGGGTTGGTTATTTATGAAAGTCTCCAGGTTGGAGAGCTCTTTATTTATGTTTTTCTGTTTGCTGCCAAACTGGACAGTCACTACGCAAGAGGATAAATGGACACAAGTCAGATATCAGGATTGGCAATATACAAAAACCTGTAGGAGAACACTTCAACCTCCCTGGCCACACAATAGCAGATGTAAAGGTAGCCATCTTACAGCAAAAAAACTTCAGACCAGACTCCAAAGAGAAACTGCTGAGCTCCAGTTCATTTGCAAATTTGACACCGTCAGATCAGGATTAAACAAAGACTGTGAATGGCTATCCAACTACAGAAGCAGTTTCTCCTCCCTTGGTGTTCACACCTCAACTGCTAGCAGAGCACCTCACCCTCCCTGATTGAACTAACCTTGTTATCTCCATACTGATTTATACCTGCCTCTGGAAATTTCCATTACTTGCATCTGAAGAAGTGAGGTTCTTACCCACGAAAGCTTATGCTCCCAATACTTCTGTTAGTCTTAAAGGTGCCACAGGGCCCTCTGTTGCTTTTTACAGATTCAGACTAACATGGCTACCCCTCTGATTCTGGATAGGTTTGTGGCTAATAACAAATAGCTCTTTGTTGCTTTGCCTTTGTTAGAACTGATTAAGATGCTTGGCTCTGGCTGAGTAGGTGTTTTCTTGCTTGGTGTTGGTTTTTTAATTTGGGTGGTGGTAGTAGAGATAAGCTTGTGGGTGCTACTTGGGAAGGTTCACGGTGCTTTTGACACGGCAAATGACTCTGCTTCCATTTCCATGTCTGTTTCTGTACTTAGTCTCAATCTGGTCATTCCACTTAGTTCAAACCTGAATCACCCTTTAGTGGAGGCAGTAAAATCCACTTGAATGGGCTTCACATAATAAATCTACCAAAAGTAGTATGTGAGATCCTCCTGAATTCTCACAAAAAATGTACATGACCTTTAGAGCAGAGGTACTACACCAAGCCTCTAGTTTTTAAGTTTTTTTTTTTAAGGGCAATGTATACCATCAACTTTTGTTACTATAATTAAATAGTGGGTAAAAAACCCCAGATATTAAAGATGAAAGTACTGACATTTGTATCACATTTATATAAATATTTTTATGTCAGCAAAAGAGAGACTGGGCATAAGCTGTTCTGATAGTGTTCCCCTAAAATGTTACTTAGAATTACCCTTCATCTAACAATGCAGGGACAGAGAATTGGGGAAAAAATGATGGAGCCTGGGTCTTATCTGCTATATCAAGCCACAATGAATTAGACTAGTAATAAATCAGAACTGAGATAAATCACTTAAAGCCTGATTGCAACCCCTTTATTTACACTGGCGACCGGTTACTCATAGGAGTATTCAATGGACACCAGTGGGACTACTTGTGTAAGTAACTGATCATTATGCTTCATATAACTTGTAATTTACCTTTGAGGTTTGCCGTGGTCCCTGAAAAACATGGGCCTCACCAAAAATCACAGTCTAATGTGTGTTCCTGGATGTTTTGTCAGTAAATAATCTGAGAATCTTTGTGTAGTCTAAATTAAGTACAGTATTCCTATTCATGGTGAATTGGGCTGAAAAAATTATATATTAAATAAACTTACAGTATAATAGTTTTTTTTTCAGGAATAAAATCCTGTATGTAGGTGACTTTACTCAAAAGAAGCTAACCCCAAATTGTTCAAAAATGTCATTAAATGCCCTGTTTTACCCTCTTTGCCTGTTAGGTATTTAAGACTTTTGTTCGGAAGCAACATATAAAAGAGGCTATTTGAACATTATTTTTCTTATACAGCAGACTTCTAACAGGCAAAAACATTACCCCTCAATTGTTTGTTCCTCTTTGAATTTGCCTATCTTGAACTTATAGATCATTTGGTTTGCATTAGTTTGAAAAAAATATGGCCCAATTTATGTGCGCTGTAAAAAGGCTTTGTATTGTAACCCAAACTGCAGTGCCTTTTTAAAAAAATTACAGAAAAACTCTCTGCAACCTGTAATCATAGAATAATTCTTATAATAACAGAACAGGATTAATAATGCATGTAATTATAATATACAATTTTTGGTAGGCTTTTCTAATTATAAAAAAATTACAGATATCAACAGTGCAATTCTGAAATGCCTTTCATTTATTATGTAGCTCTTTTAATCAATGCTCTGCCAGTGGAAATCAAGTCAGAATGTTATTATGGTCTCTCCTTCTGGATCTAATTACAGCAGTAACTCATGGCTCTGAGTCTGAGAAAACACACCAGGCAGTTTATAGCTTTGAAGAACAACTATTAATCCTACCGTCTACCTTCTAATGCAAACCAATGAAAGCATTTTTAAAAATCTTTAGGCTTGAAGATACACACAGATACAAGATGACCCCTCGAGGTCCCTTCCAGTCCTACTATTATATGATTCTATACACAGGGTCTCAAGAATGGAGTATAGAGCATCCTAACCTCCATGTCTGATTAAAGCAGGCAGAACTGAATAGGAGGCAGAGAATTCCAGGATCTTAGGCCCTGATCCTGCACTATTTAAAGTGAGTGGGCACTTTGCCATTGATTTCAATGAGCGTAAGAGCAAGACGTAGCACCTGGTTTCCAAAGGTGTTTAGGCACTTCAAGATGCAGATAGATGCCCTGTGGGATTTAAACACCCCCCCCTCCCCAAAACTAAGCACATTAGGCACCTAACTTCTCCTGATTCTAAAGAGATAAGATGGGTCAGGTGATATCTTTTATTGGACCAACTTCTGTTGGTGAGAGACACAAGCTTTTGAGCTACACAGAACTCTTCAGGTCTGGAAAAAGGTAATCAAAGTGTCACAGCTAAATACAAGGTGGGATTGTTTAAATGTATCAGTGGTTAATTCATATTGCAAGAAACCACTTGAAATGAAGTGGGCAATTAATACCTCTGTAGTCATAGGACAAAGGCAGGTTAGTAGGTTACATATGATTGTAATGAACCATCAAACCTGTGTTTTTGTTGAGACCATGATATTTAGGGCTAGTCTACACTAGAAGCACTTAATTGGTGCGCACTTGGTGAAGACGCTCTATGCTGGCAGGAGAGAACTCTGCAATCGGCATAACTCCACCTCCATGCAAGGCAGCAGCTATGTCAGTGGGATAGCGTCTCCTGCCGACATAGCACTGTCCACACCATTGCTTAGGTTGGTGTATCTTGCATCAGTTAGGGGAGTGGCTTTTTCACACCTCTGAGCAGCGTAAGTTATATCGACATAAGCAGTAGTGTAGACAAGCACTTAGTGTCTTGCAGAGTTATGAATTTAAGTTCCACTGCTCATCTTTTGAGGGTGTTGTGCAGGTTTCCTTTGAGGACTAGGACTGACAGGTCAGATATGGAGTTATAGTTTTGTGAAAAGTGTTTGCCCATGTGAGAGAGTTTGATTTTTGTCTGTTGTTTTTCTGTGTGAGTTCATTCGAGAGCGTAGCAATTGTCTAATTTCACCGACCTAGTTATTGTTGTTGGGGTATTTGATGATCGGGATGAGGTACATCACATGTTGTCATAGGCATGTGTAGGACCCATGGATCTTGAAAGGTGTATTGTGAGGACATTGATCATCATAGGCCTGGAGACTCATAGACTCTAAGGTCAGAAGGGATCATTATGATCATCTAGTCTGACCTCCCGCATGATGCGGGCCACAAAACCTGACCCACCCACTCCTGGAAGAATTCTCTCGCTTGACTTAGCTGTAGAACTCCCAAATCATTATTTAAAGACTTCTAGTCGCTCAGAATCCTCCAGCAAGCGACCCCTGCCCCATGCTGCGGAGGAAGGCGAAAAACCTCCAGGGCCTCTGCCAATCTACCCCGGAGGAAAATTCCTTCCCGACCCCAAATATGGAGACATGCCTGCAGGTTTTGTATCTGTTGTTATGGCAGAGTCTGGTGCCACTTTGAGTTGGTGTGTCCTGGTCTGTGGGGAGTTTACTTCTGATGATGGGCTTGGCAAGGTTGGTGGGTTGTTTGAAAGCCTGAAGAGTGGGTTCAGGAAAAAAATTTTTTTTTTCAGAATATGGGGTTTGAATTTTTTGATACTTCATATGAATTCCAGTGTGGGGTGGTAGGTGACAGCTAAGAATGTGTGGTTGGTGTTCTTCTTGTATCTGGTTGCCTGTAGGGATCCATTGTTGAAGCTGATTGTGGTGTCCAGGAAGTTGATGAGAAAGAGTTTGATAGATGGGTGGTGGTTGTTGAAGTTGTGGTGGAAATCTATGTGGGTGCTTAGGACGTCTGTCCAGAGGACATGCTGGGAACTACAGATCTACCTGTGTGATTTTCGTTACCATAAAATTTTCGTTACCATATCTAGTGAGGGAGCTTTGATTACTTCTTTAGGTAAAATCATCCCAGCCTCCCAAATTTAAAAATGTTTTCTTAACATCTAGCTGGGATTTTCCCATTAGTATTGAAAGGCTGTTTTATTTCACGTCTTAGTGATTCTAATTCCTGCCGTTTGTCACTGCCTTATTTTATAGAAAGCTATTGAACTGGGCTAAAATCAGCAGTTTCTGTTCACAGGGCTTAGTGCTAAGCAATTCCAAAATGTGAACCACACATTTCATTCTGTGACTCCCAATCAGGAAGGAACTTCAGCATGGGCTCCTCATATGTTTAAAGTTAGGCATGTGCTTAAGTATCTTCCTGAATAAGGCCCATATTGTGTGTCAATATCCAACATTAGTCTCTTGTCTAACAACTTGTAGCAAATAAGAATAATATATCATTTGAGGTGGTCAAAAAAGCAAACAGGATGTTGGGAATCATTAAAAAAGGGGATAGAGAATAAAACAGAGAATGTATTATTGCCCTTATGTAAGTCGATGGTACACCCATGTCTCGAGTACTGCGTGCAGATGTGGTCTCCTCATCTAAAAAAAAATAAATAAACTGGCACTGGAGAAGGTTCAGAAAAGGGCAACTAAAATGATTAGGGGTTTGGAACGGGTCCCATATGGGGAGAGATTAGAGAGGCTGGGACTTTTCAGCTTGGAAAAGAGGAGACTAAGGGGGGATATGACAGAGGTATATAGGGTCATGAGAAATGTGGAGAGAGTGGATAGGGAAGAGTTGTTTACTTATTCCCATAATACAAGAACTGGGGGCCACCAGATGAAGTTGATGGGCAGCAGGTTTGGAACAAATACAGGGAAATTCTTCTTCACGCAGCGCACAGTCAACTTGTGGAACTCCTTACCTGAGGAGGTTGTGAAGGCTAGGAGTATAACAGCGTTTAAAAGAGAACTGGATAAATTCATGGTGATTAAGTCCATTAGTGGCTATTAGCCCGGATGGGTAAGGAATGGTGTCCCTAGCCTCTGTTTGTCAGAGGATGGAGATGGATGGCAGGAGAGAGATCACTTGATCATTGCCTGTTAGGTCCACTCCCTCTGGGGCACCTGGCATTGGCCACTGTTAGTAGACAGGATACTGGGCTAGATGGACCTTTGGTCTGAGCCAGTACGGCTGTTCTTATGTTCCAAGTACCTGAGTTAGTCTCAGGAAAAGTCTGTAGTTTTAGCAGTACCTGTGAAGACGACTTCTCTCTCCAAATCAGAAACATTCTGGTTCATCACCAAATGACTTATTAATTGCCACAAGTGTGTGGAAGAGTGTGTGGTAGAGGGTTTTCGAAAGCAGACTTGGATGTACCTGACCTTGAGGTGATTCTCTTTAAGGGAATTACTGTCCCCAAAAGGCAGAAAATTAAAAGATCCCATGACAAAATCCCACAATCATTTTTTTTTAAAAAATCACTTAAATCAGCATTACACAATTTCATTTGTCCTCTTGACCAATCATCTGAACCATCAACAATTATCATTATTATTATCATTTTAAGATGGGTGAGTAGAGGCTGATTAGTTTTCATGACAGTTTTCCCATGCTGGCTTAAGCCATAAAATAGTTGTCATTAAAGGGAACATTATGCCACTCACATAGGGCTCGGTAGAACCAGCTTTAGTCCCCTGATTTGCCACAGCCTTTCTGTGTGACCTTGGCCAAGTCACTTAGGGTATGCCTTTTCTGTGGAGCTAGCCCAGGTGATTGGCTCGTGTGTGTTACTAGGATTATTGGGACACATCCCGTGGTTCTTTATGCTGCAGTTAGTCGTTTTGCTCTAAGATTCTTTCCAGATGAATTGTGGGAGAAGTTGTCTGTCCTGGGCACAGGAATGGAATTGTGGGGAGGCATTGGAGGATTGCACTCAAGTGGTTTAGCTTGCGACCTCACTGCAACAAAGGCAAATTACCAGCCAGGCTTTAACCCACTCCCTTGCCAGGCCAGCTAGCCTGGTGTGAAAGCTTTTGTGAGAAGTTTTAGTGTGTGGATGGGAGGGGACTTGAGGCAACACCCAGGTAAGAACCTGGGCTACCCTTAGTGTGTCTGTGCCTCAGTTCCCCATCTGTAAAATGGGGCTAATAGCACTGTCCGAGCTCATGGAGGTTTGTGTGGATAAATACATTGAAGAGTGTGAAGTGCTCAGCCACTACAGTAATAGGAACAACATAAGTACTTTAGAGACTAACAAATTTATTTGAGCATAAGCTTTCATGGGCTAGAGCCCACTTCATCGGATGCATAGAATGGAACATACAGTAAGAAGATATTTATGCATACAGAGAACATGAAAAGGGGGAAGTACCCATACCAGCTGTAAGAGGCTAATTAATTAAGAGAAGCTATTATCAGCAGGGGAGAAAAGCTTTTGAAGTGATAATCAAGATGGCCCATTTCGGACAGTTGACACAAAGGTGTGAGGATACTTTAACATGGGGAAATAGATTCAATTACTGTAATGACCGAGCCATTCCCAGTCTCTGTTCAAACCTAAGTTAATGGTATCTAGTTTGCATATTAATTCAAGTTCAGCAGCTTCTCGTTTGAGTCTGTCCATTCTATGCATCCGATGAAGTGGGCTGTAGCCCACGAAAGCTTATGCTCAAATAAATTTGTTAGTCTCTAAGGTGTCACAAATACTTCTGTTCTTTTTGCTGATATAGACTAACACGGCTGCTACTCTGAAACCTGTCATAAGTACTTTAGATAGATATTTTGACAATATATTGGCAGATTATACTCATTTGTGGCTCCAAGGGAAGTTATTTAAAATATTTTTTTAAACTTTCTGTTCTCCTCCCATGGCAGGATATTAATCTAAGTTAGAATCTTAGAAAGAAAAACTAGTCTATCCTAAAGCGTCTCAGCAGATTAATTTAAGATATTTCCAAAGCTACCCTTCCTAGGCACAAGCCACCTTGGTGATCCTTTAGCCATCCTCTCCAGGTGCCACATCTACTGTAGTGTCTAAGGCCATGTCTAAACTACAAAATTAAGTTGTATGCTGACGTAAGTTAGGTCAGCCACGGCAGTTATTAAATCGCTTGTGGGTGCGTGCACACTTGGGTCTTTGTGTCGGTGGAGCATGTCCTTGCCAGGAGCACTTGTATTGATTGCATTGTCAGTGTGGGGCATTGGGGGATGGCTCTTGAAAGTCAGTAAGCAATGTAGTGTCTGCATTGGCACTGCGTCGAGCTAATTACATCAACTGTGATTCTATGCTGCAGGGGGAGGTGGTGTTACTAAATCGCCGTAGAGAGATGCTTATGTGGGTGGGAGACAAATTTCAGTGAAGACACTTCCACAGCTAGGTCAACGCAAGGCAGCTTACATTGACCTAACCCTGTAGTGTAGACCAGGCCTCTGTACAATAAAATACAGTCCCCATATACTTTTCAGATATGTGTTCTGAGCCAGGGAAAATAAACTCCAGAAGAGTGAAAAGAGAATAAATCTGCAATTCTGATGCATCCCCATAGCAAAAAGTAAGTGCAGGGATAACTTCTCTTCCACATATCAAACCAGCTTCCATGTCCAGCAGTGGGAGTTTTAAAGAGAGTGCTCATAGCACAAGCTGAAGAAGCACCATTCAGCATTCCAGTCTATTGCCACACAAGGCTTTTTCCCCTGAAGTCAGCAGGCCATGGAGAGATGGGCCGCAGGACAATCAGGAGACGGAATCCCTGGCAGAATAAACTTCCCCTGCTCACAGAAACTGAAATTGACAGGCCGCAGCCTGGCTAGGCATTGATTTCAATGGGGATGTTCATATGCCTAACAAGTTGCAAGATTCAGGACCATGATGACCCATGACCCCGCCTGCAATTAATGGCACCATTCTGATGGTCTCCAGAGGAAGTGCCAGCTGGTTCTTCTTGTCTCAAATGATTGTAGGCAGGTGGCAGTGGAAGGTGATTGACAGTCGGCGAACGAGCAGCTGGCGAGGTGGTTAACAGAACAAGCGGCTGGCGGGGTGGCCAGCCAAAGCAAGTGCTCAGATGGCGGAGCAAGCAAGGTGCCTTCTTCCCCGGGTGGGAGGTGAACTCACACAGATGCACCTCTGAACCCTGGGTCCTCACTGTCCAAGGACAACCACTGTGAGTGGGGTATGGTGAGGGAATAGAGAGGGGGACAGAAAAGGAACTTTTGGTTGTAGAACTCAAAACACGAGGCAGAAGACACTGCCCCACGCACTCTGGGATGGGTGTCCTGCTCACAATTTTTTGTTTGTGAATACTGCTAGTGGCATCTTCCGTAATTAATGTCGGGTGACTTCTCTCCTTTCATTAAAAGTTTCTTTTCTACACTCAGACTCTGTGCATGCGAGTGGGGAAGTATTGCCTCTCAGAGGTACCCAGGGATGGTGTGTAATTTTCCCAGGTTACTGGGCTGGGGCTCGAGTCTGTTCTGTATTGTTGAAAAGGAACACCTAGATATTGAACCCACTCCGCTGGTTGCTGCTAGCGTCACCTGGCAGAAGGGTTAATATATGGAGATATATCTATTTCATACAACTGGAAGGGATCCTGAAAGGTCATTGAGTCCAGCCCCCTGCCTACACTAGCAGGACCAAGTACTGATTTTGCCCCAGATCCCTAAGTGGCCCCCTCAAGGATTGAACTCACAACCCTGGGTTTAGCAGGCCAATGCTCAAACCAGTGAGCTATCCCATAAGCAATTCCTCTAACATTTAAAGCTATTCAGTAGTCATGCCTGGAGATTTTCTGAAATTTACTTTGCGCGCGCGCGCGCACACACACACACACTCACTCTCTCTCCCTCCCTGCCCCCCCTCGACAATTACCTGGTGTGAGAGTAGACTTCATATAGTGCTAGAATCAATTCTTTGGTAGCCTTGTACTATGTGATGCAATGAGTTGTAGGCTGTGGCAAGTAGTTTACTCCAGGTATTGAGAGACAAGCAGTTCTTACAGCATTTGTAAAGCAAAGCACCCCAGGCTTGTCTACACTTACTGGGGGATCGACGCGCGGCGATTGATGCAGCGGTGGTCAATTTAATGGGTCTAGTGAAGACCCACTAAACCGACCGCAGATCATTTGCCCGTCAATTCCTCTACTCCACCAGAACAAGAAGACTAAGGGGAGTCTCCCGTTGACATAGCATAGTGTGGACCCCGCAGTAAGTAGATCTAAGCTACGTCGACTTGAGATACGCTACTAAAGTCACTCAAATTGTGTAGCTTAGATCGACTTTCCCACGTAGTGTAGACAGTTTCTCTCTGAGGCCTTATCACAGAGAATAATTACTGTCTCTTAATCTTTCAGGATCACATTGTACAGCATTAATCTGTGGGATCCATAAGAATTCAGAGAGGTTTGTATAATTCCTATTTACAGGCTATGCTGTAGTGTGAAATGTTGTCTTTATGCTAAGGTTACTACTTATCCTTTATTTACCATGGAGGATGGGGACAGGGGTCTCAGACTCCCAGAGCATTTCACAGTTGGTTTTGTTGTTTAATTGTTCGGAGGGAGAAGTTCTCCAGTCACTGTATGTCTATGTCCTTTGTAACTGAGTCTGAGAGAATTTCCGCCTTGCAGAGAGCTTCTGCATAAACGAGCGTTTTCTCAAAGGGAAACCTGTGCCTTTTCAGTTGTTTTTTAATAATGGAATCATACGAATTAAAAAATGCTTCTTCTATATTGTCTTTTGAAAATAGATAATAGTTCTGCTATTGCATTTGCTGACTATTGGCTTGTCTGCACTGCTGAATTTATATACATCTGACTTTTCTTAAGGAAGCAGCCGTGGGGAGTTTACCAGTTGTTCAGGCACTAACAAAAACACTGTTGTAAAGCACAGTTCTGTTTTATACAAGATGTAAATAGATGGGACTATTCTCTCGTTCACGGTGTCAGGCATATTGTTAAATTGGTTTGAATTCCCATTTGCATTCCAAGGAGAGAGAAGTTTGTACATGTAATTAGGATTATTGTCTAATAGCACTTTTCACTGCAGAGTTAATGAGATATGAGGAGAATGTATTATTTCATTAGTTTTGTGTTTTTTGGTCATTACTTTGTGGTTATGATTTCTTATTGTTTAAATTGCAGTTCGCTTTTTGGATTCTAAGGACTTGGCATTTCCTGAAGCTGTAGAATGCTAAATGTGTGTCTTTGTGTTTCATTCCATGCAGCCTGAGAAGGACTGTTACTTAGGACCATGCGTTGTAGTCGGGCCAAAATATTACTACGTCAGAAACTGGTTTATTTTCCAGCATGTTGGAAACCATGCTTCGGATCAGATTCATATTTGGATTTATCTAGAAAGCAGAAAAGCAGGGAGGAAAAACTGCCTTTCCATACTGCATACTGCCATCTCTCCAAAATAATAATTAACATCTCCCCAAAAACTTTGTTGAGGCCTTTCACCTCCTCTTGAATTTCCTTTTTGACTGGGACCTATAAGGCACTGTGATGGGGTGTGCTCCCCACACGGGCCCTGAGAGAGTTGAATTAGGCCAGGTGAGTCCAGTCAGCCAATTAAGCTGCACATGGGGAAGATTTAGGCATGCTAATTTGAAGGAAGCTCACCTGTGAGGGAATAGGCAGGGCTCCTTATAAAGCCAGGCTGCTGGCAACAGTGAGGAGGCAGCAGGGGGAAAGCCTGCAGATTCTCGCTCCCTGAGGTAAGGGAGAAGGAAAGGGGATAGGAACCCAGTGAGAAAGGGTTGTCTGACTAGGAAGGCTGGAGAATGAAAAGCTTGGAGAAGCACGGTAGGAAGTCGTCCAGGACGAGAGCAGGAAGTTTGGGGTAGTCATAGACCGTAATTGCTTGTTGTAGGGTCCTGGCCTGGAACCCAGAGTAGACGGTGGGCCTGGGTTCCCCTACCAGCTGCTACAGAGTGGTATTGCTAGGGGCAGCGAATGGGAAGAATGCCCAAGTCACTGCGGCAGTGATGTAGTCCGGGCAGCTGGTGTGAAGACTGCCTAGCGCTGCTGGTGCAGAGGGACTTTGACAGACTCCCCCAGAAGGGAAAAACACAGAGTGACCCGGCTAGAGGGCTGAGTCACGAAAGGGCTGTACTGTGATTCCATGGGCAGGAGGGAGAGTGGCAATGGTGGAAGAGAAGAAGGGGGATGGGGCTGGAGCTAATCCCAAGAATCACCAGAAGGAGGTGCCACCCGGCAGTGAGTAGAGCATCTTGTGGCAGGCATGTGCTAAAGCCGTTCATACGGAACCTTGTGTTGCCCTTTCATAACTCCTACCCCACTGCGAACCCATACAGTTCCGTGGTATCCAGCAGCTCTGGCTGATCACTGGGACTGAACAGAAAGACATCTACCATAAAGCCTATGAGCCATTGTGGTAGGATTCCACTGCATTTAAGTGTAGTGGCCACCCCAAAGTTGGAACTAGGGTTGTGGGGATGGGGAGAGAGAGTCACAAAGGTCTGAAAGAAAACCAGAGATTTTGAAAGACTTCTCCAATAATTTTGAAGCTAGATTTAAAAGAGGCAAGCTTCAAAGGCTAGACATAACTCTTTGATCTTCAAAAGGCTTATAAATGATGGCAGTGTGCTTGAATGATATGTTCATGTGTCCAAGCAGTTTCAACACTGCAAGACTTGGTATGAAGGGATTCATATTTAATAGCGTTCAGAACAAACAACAGCAGAGACACCTCAGGTATTTTTAGGAGATCTGGTACAGAATACTACTGATTGAAAAATAAATCTGGCTAATTGTTAACTAAATGGCTGAATATTGGGTGAGGTAGTGTTTTGAAATAATAGGGGGACCTGTAGTAGGGCAGACTGTAATAGTATCTTAAAAATCAC
Organism: Trachemys scripta elegans; assembly: GCF_013100865.1. NCBI lineage: Eukaryota > Metazoa > Chordata > Testudines > Emydidae > Trachemys > Trachemys scripta. Next base: position 124,830,672 of record NC_048302.1, read on the forward strand.
AGCTATGGAAAGCGAGAGAAATGTGGTAGGAGGAGGGAGGGAAAGGAATTTAACAGGAATATTATCTAAACATTTGATTATGGGTTCTTCTGAGTCATCCTATAATTAGGACCTCAAACCCTACAGTGAAGGTGCAGTGTAAATACTACTGAGTCATACTCATTCATTAGCTCTTAGAGGGAATAGGGCCCGTTCTGAGGGCAGAATGAACTATTGTCTAGGGCAGACAGGGCATGCAGGGAAAACCTGAAGAACTGCCAAGCTTGGGAGAAAGTTTAGACTGAGATTCATGTTGCAATTTATTTAAGTTACCAAAAGAGTCAAATCCCTGGAAAGGGGGGATAAGTATGCACTTACAGTGTATGTATATTCTTTTCAGATAAGGAAGGAGATCTTATTATTATCAAATTCTTCAGTTAGTATGAGTGACAGATATTGCAACACCGTGCGTTATCTTTGAGGACTATTGTATTCAATTTATGAATGGTTTATGTATGATTGCATTCTATTCCATTGGCAAGCGTTACCACAGCTGCTCCAGGAGCTAAAAACAGTGGGAGGTGATTAAGGCAAGTCACTGAGACTAAACAACTCTGGGGAAATACCACCCCCAAAGAGGTCTGCATAGACTGGTTCAAACTGGGTTTTCCAGAGACTCAAACAAAGAAAAGGCTTTTGGTATAAGAAGGCAGAGTTTGAACTAACATGGGCATTCTTTCTGATCTGGCAAATAGACAAACCCTTTGTCTAAGGGGCTCTAATCCTGCTGAAGGGACGTTTGCCTACTGGGGCCCCTAAGACTGATGGGGGACATCTTGTAAGGTCAGATCTACTGGGGAAATCACAGTTAGGTGCAGAGGGACCTAAACCCTCAGATTGGAGCAAGACAGACATGAGTCTCTGCCTGAGAGAGGTGATGGCTGGAGTGGGAGCCTGGAACTTTAAATGGGTGCTTGAGAGGAAGACCAAGGGGGGCTAAGGGGAGGGAGAGGGCAAAGGTGAAGTTAGCCCTGAAACTCTGACATATATGGTGGCAGCACATGTGATCTGTCAGTGGGAACTTTCCAGTGAAGTCCCAAAGCATTGAAAGCAAGTACTGTAGAAGGGAAAGGCACAGAGAGAAATGTTTCATAGCCTCTTTGGGAAAGGAATAATGCAAAGAGAGACAGGGGAAAATGAGTTATGAAAAGACGAAAAGAAGTCAGCTGGTTGAGATATGCAGAAAAAGTCAGCTCCACGCTGAGGAGCAGACGAAGGTCCAGCTGGTTGACCTGCTGTACTCTAAGGACCAGAAAAGGAATGATAATCCAGGATCACAGGGAACATCCAGCCCACTGGCAGAGAGAACAGGAGGTGGGAGAAATCTTGGAGACGCCTCTGTGCAGGGAAGAGGCTGACAGAGGCAGCACCCATGCGCCCTCCAGATTGAATGCTTGACTGTAGCAGAGTCCATGGACAGATCCACAGACAGAGCCAGAGAAGCTGCAGATGGAGAGGGACAGCCTGTATCTGGAAGCCCAGATGCTTGTGGGCCAGAAGTGAGAGGAAGCGGACTGGGAGAAGCAGCATCAGCATGAGGTGAGAGAGTGCGACAAGCAATGAGAGTAACATTTAAAGCTGTTCAGTAGTCATGCCTGGAGATTTTCTGTGCCTCAGTGGGCCACAACTGAGAGTGCCAAATTCAGGACAAACTGCTGATAAATAGGGCAGATACGCCCCAAGACTGGTGGCTAATCCCCCATAGGATATACCAAACCAGCAACAAAAGTAAACTTCTGCTTCACCACACTGGCTAACAAGAAGTCATAAAAGCAGTTTCCTTGGGCATTCCAGTCCTTGTATTACCACCGAAAACATGAGACGTAGAGATGTGTAGTTCTTTAAAACCCATCTCTTCAAATAAAAGGTTCTTCTGATCCCAAAGGACCAGTCACACACTCAGGTCAATATTCAGAGTAACAGCCGTGTTAGTCTGTATCCGCAAAAAGAAGAACAGGAGTACTTGTGGCACCTTAGAGACTAACAAATTTATTAGAGCATAAGCTTTCGTGGACTACAGCCCACTTCTTCGGATGCATATAGAATGGAACATATATTGAGGAGATATATATACACACATACAGAGAGCATAAACAGGTGGGAGTTGTCTTACCAACTCTGAGAGGCCAATTAATTAAGAGAAAAAAAACTTTTGAAGTGATAATCAAGCTAGCCCAGTACAGACAGTT
>NC_048302.1:124833102-125006012 GCF_013100865.1 Trachemys scripta elegans
AAGAACAGGAGTACTTGTGGCACCTTAGAGACTAACAAATTTATTAGAGCATAAGCTTTCGTGGACTACAGCCCACTTCTTCGGATGCATATAGAATGGAACATATATTGAGGAGATATATATACACACATACAGAGAGCATAAACAGGTGGGAGTTGTCTTACCAACTCTGAGAGGCCAATTAATTAAGAGAAAAAAAAAAAACTTTTGAAGTGATAATCAAGCTAGCCCAGTACAGACAGTTTGATAATAATATATGTTCCATTCTATATGCATCCGAAGAAGTGGGCTGTAGTCCACGAAAGCTTATGCTCTAATAAATTTGTTAGTCTCTAAGGTGCCACAAGTACTCCTGTTCTTCTTTTTTCAGGTCAATATATAACTTAGATCTTAGCCAAAAATCACACTGATGCCAGTGCTTTAAATCTAAAGGTTTATTCATAGAAAGAAAGAAAGAAAGGTGAGAGTTAAAATTTGTTAAAGGAATCAAATACATACAATAATTGCAAAGTTCTTGGTTCAGGCTTGTAGCAGTGATGGAATAAACTGCTGGCTTAAGTCAATTCTCTGGCTGCTTCCAAATCATTGGAAGGTCCTCAATTCCTTGGTTAGAATGCTTCCATTAATATACGTTCATACTCCATAGGCTGGAGCAGAAAAGAGGCTGGGGCAGGAAAGAGGCCAATACTCATAACTTCACATACAAAACTGATACATGCGTACAAATAGCATAATAACCAGCAAATCATAACCTTTTCACAGACATCTTACATTCCACATTTTGTACAAGATTTAGTGCAAATATATAACAGTGATTGCAACAATTAACTATAATGGTCATATTTTAATCAGACAATGTCACAGTCAGTATTAGCTTGATTTGGAGATACTGTGCCAGCCAGCAAAACCCTAATTTGATAGGTGGAGCCAGACCCCTCTGTGTCTGTCCTGGGAGGTGGTATAGATTCCAAATTATTTCCTTGCTTTAGGGAAGGGGATGACATGGATGTGTTTCTAAATGCTTTTGAAATGGGGTGTGAATTAAACAAGGTGGGGCAGGAGAACATGGTACGATATTTGGCTCCACTACTGTTGGGGATGAAGACATTAAACATTTTCACCCATATGGAAAGACAGGACCATAAAGACTATAGGCTGTGTAAACAAGCTTTGTCGCAAAAGTTTAAATTGACCCCTGAAGTGTATGGGAGGATGTTTCAGAGAATTTGACCTATGCTGTGGTGTCATCCCAAATTAGGGGTTACATAAGAAATTGGGGAATTGGTTGGGGGGTTACCATGGTCAATGAGGCCTATGAATTAATGGGTTTAGAACAATACTATAAATTCTGCCACCCTGGCCTAAAATCATGGTTAATAAACCATTATGTGGATAGTTGGCCTGGGTTTGACAGAAAATCTGATAAGGTTGGAATGGGATCAGAGGACAGGGGGGAAGGAAGGAAGCCAACTCTGAGAAACCCCAGGATGAGTGGGGAAAAGTGGTGTCCCATCTGTAGCCAGTTGGGATTGTCCACTCTGACCACTGAGGACCAGTACAGGGCTGGAAGGGCCAGCTCCACCCCAGCCTCATGGAATTAACTGTGTAACTGCATCTCTGATGGGAGGGAATTGGAGTCACTTAGCCAATCCACCAATGGCCAAGCAATTCACACCTTAAAGCATCACCCACTTGTGATTCTGCACCCTCCTGGGTGCAGATCCCTCTGATCCCAGTGGCAGATGAAGGTAGTAGTGGATAGGGAGACATTCATTGAATGGAGAGAGACTGGGATTGCTAAGACTACAGTTAAACCCCATGTTGTGAAGCCCCAACAAACATTCCCAGGCATGAAATCTGGGTTAAAGCTCCCAGTGTAAAAGCTTGCCAGGCGTCACCCATCCTTGTATTGGTGTCCTATTAGGCCAAAGTCCTAGCAACCCTTCAGCTAAATTGGGGACCCTTGGACAAGGAGTTCATGATCATTTGCTGAACTGGAAAGACGGCCCCATTTTCATACCAAAAGCCCTTTCTTTGAGTCTCTGGAAAGCCCAGTTTGAACTTGTCTATGCAAATCTCCCTAGAGTTCTTTAGTCTCAATGACTTGCAACTATCTGTCCCTCCCTCCCCCCCCCCCTCCGCCACCTCCCCCCTTTTCCCCCACACACTACTTTTGGTTCCTGGAGGAGCTGTGGTAAATCTTCCCCATAATCATCCATCCATCATTCATAAATGTAGTACAATGGTCCTCAAAGATACTGCATGGGGTTGCATGGGGAGTACTCAGGACAATCTGAGAGTGTAACTAACACATGACAGCAGGATACATTCTGGTCTCTTTGCTTCCTTAAAGTCTGACCGTCAGTTATACCATCTGTTACCCACTTGTCATATTTCTAGAGTTTTTGTTTTAAATAATCTATTGAGACAGAGGTTTATTTTTTACAAGTGATTCTGAGCCAGCTCTCAGAACTGCATTGGCGCCAACCTGTGTCAGCAAGAAAAAAAACAGGAAGGGACTCTGTAATGCTATGCTCTCTGCTGTGAAGGTAGAGTCATCTAGATGAGTGAAACAAAATTCAGCATTTGCTCATAGTATGTAAAATCTCTAGGTGCCGTCTTGTAATTTTGAAAGAAAATCTCATTGTATACGTGGGTTGTGGCAATCAGCTATACTGTGCTCTGCAAGTTCTTGGAATGGAAGTACGTATTAACTGTAGTTCTTCAAAATTGTGGCCATTGTATCGTTTCTCTTGGGGGATATGGCCCCTGAAGATATTCAGGAATCTTTCTTAAAACAGTGTTAGAAAAAGGCTGTGTGTATCATCAAAACCCGTTGACTTACATAAGGCCAGGATTTCACTCAATATATCTCTAAGCACAGTTTAAGTCTCTCTGACAGGTACAGAGTAGAAATGGCATTCTGTTTACACTCCTCTCCAAAGGCTAGTAAATAGCTAAGATGGCTTTCTAAATAATTTAGTCCCATCCAAATAAAAATTCAAAGCCCTTTTGCCATCTGAGCCTTGGCATCTTCCTGGTGAGAAAGCTTCCAGAAAAAAATACCAAAATACCAGGCAATTAATGGTCTGATTTTAGGAGGTGTTCAGATGGCACTTTGATATAAATTTGGGATAAGATGCAGGACAACTGTTCCCCAGTGAAGTGCACAGAAAGGAGGATCAGTCCTTAAATGGGCAGCCAACTCACTTTTCATGAAGATGTTACCATAATTTAAAATGCTATTTTATTAACAGGCTTAGAAGGCAAGTTCGGCAAACATGTCAACACCAGGAAGAGATTCTCTGCTGAAACAGGCTGTCTAACTGGCAGAAAGACACTAATCTGCCCTTTAAGGAAACCTAGGGCAGTGGTGCTTGACTCAATTGCTACTGACTCCAGGGTTGGTCACTATTTCCCACTATTGACTTCAGTGGGAGATAAGAAAAATCATGGAGCAGGTCCTCAAGGAATCCATTTGGAAGCACTTGGAAGAGAGGAAGGTGATCAGGAACAGTCAACATGGTTTCACCAAGGGCAAGTCATGCCTGACCAACCTGATTCCCTTCTATGGTGAGATAACTGGCTCTGTGGATATGGGGAAAGTGGTGGACGTGATATATCTTGACTTTAGCAAAGCTTTTGATATGGTCTCCCACAGTATTTTTGCCAGTAAGTTAAAGAAGTATGGATTGGATGAATGGACTATAGGATGAATAGAAAGCTGGCTAAATTGTCAGGCTCAGCGGGTAGTGATCAACGGCTCGATGTCTGGTTGGCAACCGGTATCAAGCGGAGTGACCTGGGGTTAGTCCTGGGGACGGTTTTGTTCAACATCTTCATTAATGATCTGGATGATAGGATGGATTGCACCCTCTGCACATTTGCGGATGACACTAAACTGGGGGGAGAGGTAGAGGTAGGGCCGGTTTTAGGCTGATTCCCCCGAATTGGGCCTCGTGCCTAAGAGGGCCCCACGCCCTAAAGAAAAGCGCCTAACTTTTTAATTTTTACTCACCCGGCGGCGGTCCAGATCTTCGGCAGCACTTCAGCGGCGGGTCCTTCAGTGCCACGGAAGACCCAGAGCGAGTGAAGGACCCATCGCCGAAGTGCCACCAAAGACCCGGACTGCCGCCAGGTATTTGAATCGGGCCCCGCACTTCCTAAAGCCGGCTTTGTGCTGGAGGGTAGGATTAAGGTCAGAGTGACCTAGACAAATTGGAGGATTGGGCCAAAAGAAATCTTTTTGATTGAGGTTCAACAAGGACAAGTGCAGAGTCCTGCACTTAGGAAGGAAGAATCCCATGCACTGCTACAGGCTGGGGACTGACTGGCTAAGCAGCTCTTCTGCAGAAAAGGACCTGGGGACTACAGTGGATGAGAAGCTGGATACGAGTCAACAATGTGCCCTTGTAGCCAAGAAGGCTAATAGCATATTGGGCTGCATTAGTAGAAGCATTGCAAGCAGATCGAGGGAAGTGATTATTCCCCTCTATTCGGCACTGGTGAGGCCACATCTGGAATACTGCGTCCAGTTTTGCCCCCCCCCCCCCACTACAGAAAGGATGTGGACAAATTGGAGAGAATCCAGCGGAGGGCAACTAAAATGATTAGGGAGTTGGGGCACATGTCTTATGAGGAGAGGCTGAGGGAACTGGGATTGTTTAGTCTGCAGAAGAGAAGAGTGAGGGGGGAATTTGATAGCAGCCTTCAACTACCTGAAGGGGGTTTCCAAAGAGGATGGAGCTAGGCTGTTCTCAGTGGTGGCAGATGACAGAACAAGGAGCAATAGTCTCAAGTTTCAGTGTGGGAGGTCTAGATTGGATATTAGGAAACACTATTTCACTAGGAGAGTGGTGAAGCACTGGAATGGGTTACCTAGGGAGGTGGTGGAATCTCCGTCCTTAGAGGTTTTTAAGGTCCAGCTTGACAAAGCCCTGGCTGGGATGATTTAGTTGGGGATTGGTCCTGCTTTGAGCAAGGAGTTGGACTAAATGACCTCCTGAGGTCTCTTCCAACCCTAATATTCTATGATAAGGCACCTCCCCAAAAAGGCCATTTTAATTACAATTTGCTAATGGACTTAAAGAACCATTGCATTTGCTGTATTTATTTCTTTGAGTTCTCAGTGGTTATGCCGTATTACTTACGAAGTACAGAAAAAGAAACTTAAAAGGTAGAAAACAATCCCCCCTTAGAAGATGTGAAGCTAATCTTTTTATTTCATGCATTAGACGCACTCTATTAGGCTGTTGGGTACAAAAGATTGCACAATGATTTAACCAAGCAAAGTTTTAGCTTTTTTTTTTTTTTGCCATATAGTACAATACCCCACAAAACAAACAAGTAAAGCAAGTTGGCTAATGCTGGAATTGGACTGGTGTGTGCTCAGACAGCAGAATGACAAATTATTTTCTTTGACTTTGCTGAAAAATGTGACCCTGATATTTCATATGGGATTTATGTAAACAACTGCGAAATCATCTGAGCCAAACAGAGAGGCTATTTCTTGGAAACCTGCAGGAAATGCACATGGGAAATTCCCATATGCTGTGGCAATCTTAAAAATACTTCTGTGCTACCCCCACAGTGTGAATGATTAACCCATGGAACTCAGGTTTTTGCAGACTTCTAGTTACATGCCAGGTGATTTGTGTGTGCATTGTATATAGAATTCAAGCAATTAAAACTGTAATTTTCCACCTGTAGTAGTTCATATTTACCAAATTATGTGCAGCATTTCTCAGGGAAATGTGCAAATGACACGGTAGGCAAATACGGCAGTGTGCAGAATATCAGCGTTTTCAAGGTGCTTACTGTACTCCATAGTGCCTCCTTCCATTGTATGAAAACAAGTCCATTCACATTCTTACTGCTCGTCATGTGCTGTACAGTGTGTGGCTCTAAAGTTCCTCGATTCAATCCCAGATGTTTCGGGTAAGATGTTGGCTGTCATGGAAGTGGGGGCTTGTCCAGGATTCAAACTGGTTTGGACCTCAGATGCTCGGGGGTGAGTTTGCCTACTTCCTGTAGACAGAGGAATCAACTAGTCAGCGTGTTACATGTCTCTCTCAGCCTTTTAGCTCTGGAGGTTCCCCAAGAGTAACGCCTAGTTTCATCCAAGACATCACTTGTCACGCTGACTTTTTAAGAGGTTTCTCTCCATCATCTAATTTCTGGCACCAAACTCATGAACTCTTCTCCCCATTCAAAATGGCTTCAATTTCCCATTCCTTTCACTGGGATTGAAGCCAGAGGATGCCCTGAGTCAAGATGCTAGACACTTGCCTATGGAAAAGGCACTAGAAAATGTACTATTGGGAAAAATCCTGCGTTGACTGACAGACTAACTATACCCAACAGACTTTTTCGTCTCTAACCTCTATGAATATTTTACTAATATATATTATAGCTGCTTGTATAAAACACTAAATATTGCAAAATAACATGGAGAAACTTGGCATAAAGAATGGGGTATGCACATATCAAAACATGGAAATATGACTTCGTATTATCTTATTTAGTAGTCGACTAAGGGAGCCGCTGTACAATACAGGACATTACAGCAGCTTCACCTTGCTACCATAGAAATGTAGGGCTGAAAGGGATCTTAAGAGATCATCCAGTCCATCTCTGCACTGAGTCAGGATTAAGTGTACTTAGAGAGCTGTTTGTCATGGAGAGTGGAGAGAGAGAAAAAAGACCTACTAAATGGGCTGGTCTATCCGCCTTACCAATGCAGGCTTGTTACGAGTAGTACATTTTTTTCTAGAGGTGTGTCTTTTAAATAATTTGCCTAAGAAGAAATTCCTTCATGGTCCCAGGAAATCGGTGATAGATTTTTGTTCTAAAGCCTGGGAATTGATCTCCTTTATCCATTTTTATCCCAGTTAGTGGAACTGCAGATATTCTTATTTGTAAATGTCTAGTCCTTTTTTGAATGATGCCAAACTCTTGGCCTTCATGACATCTCATAGCAGCAAGTTCCACAAGTGAATTACACATTGTGTCAGTTATGTCTTTGAATCATTTTTATTTCATTTAAATGTAATTGGGGTCCTTTTGTCCTGGTATTCTAGAAATAAACAAACAGGTGATCCAATCTATCTTCTCTAAACTGTTCATTTGTTTTATATACTTCTATCCTGTCACCTCTTATTTTTCTCCTTCCTAACTTAAGACCTATTTTTGTAACTTTTTTTTTTCCTATGGAAGGGTTTCCAGGCTGCTATTAATTTTCAATGCCCTTTTTTTACTGGACCTTCCAAGTTTTACTGTATCCTTTTTTGAGTGAGGACCAGCAATGAAAATAATGTTCCAGGTGAGGGCACACCAGTGACTTCTAGAATATTATATTACATATTATTTGCCTTTTTTGACCACCATGTCAGATGGCCAACCTAAATTTTTTTCCTGTATATTTTGCCAGTGTTTTCAAAAACGATTAGTACTTTTGGTTGCTCATCTTGAGATACTTTAAAGAAGCATGATTTTCAAAGGGTGGATGCTTAGTGCTTTCTGGAAACTTTTTACGGTTGGGCACCCAACAATTCAGGCCCCCAACTTGGCCTTTGACTGACTATGGCTCCATTTGGAGGAGAGGGGTGATTCCCTGCTCGCTTAGAAGTGCCCGCACTCGCTCTACTTGCTAAAAAATAGTAGTGTCGCTGTGGTAGCAGCAGAAGCATGAGCCAGCTGCCCCATGAATGTACCCCAGGAGTCTGGGCAGGTTTGTACTTGGGGTGGCTAGCCCACACCATCACTTGCCATGGCCCATGCTACTGCAGCAATAGCTTGAGCAGAGCTACCCCGCCTACGTCTGCAAGAACTGGGAATACCCTCCCTAGTGCCAACTGTAGAAGTAGCCTTATTCTGAAGGAGGAATTTGTTTGATTGCTACAAGAAGTCACATTTTCTATATTTAAGGCTGTGGTAAACATGGGCCTTCCATAAGACACAAAACCACTTGGTTAGTCAAACATTATATAGCACCAAATGACTTGTGTGCACTCTTGAGTTTCATTTTAAGTTTTGTAAGATGTCAAATAGTGGTAGCGTGCTGTAGTGGTTACTTCACAAGACTAAGTGGTAAGAAAAATTGCAGTGTAATGTAGAAACAAAATTAATTAGATTGCAGAGAGAACACACATTAAACAGAGAATCTTCTGGAAAGAGATTTAACGGTTATTGCAGAAGGATCCTTAAAGCTATCCACCCACTGGTTGCATTCTTTATTGCAACCATTGCAGACAGGCCACTGGTATGAACTAACAGAGGGATAGGCTAAAAATCTGAAGAATCAATTTGGTTACCCATGTAAATGAAGCACTGGCTAGTTAGACCTCATTAAAGCACAATGTGTTCAGTTGGGTCACCTCTTTATAGAAGAGGTATGTTGACTGAGCGAATCGCCTAGGGCAACCAGGAGTACTTCAGCTTTTCGGAATACTTGTGAAGGAAATGCAAAAGAGATGCCACCAGAGAAATCTCTGAAGCTACATAATCGAGATATATGAAATTACAAATGGTGATATGCTGCTCAGTGCCTACAGAATTTCTGGACAGTTTAGCTGTCTGACACTAACATGTCTGTACTCACAGCGTGCAAGCTGAGATTTTTCAGAAGCTCATAACTTGGCCAAATTTGGATAGATTTTCACAGGGACAGCAAAAGGCACATTAATAAACCCAGGGCAAGTTCCTGCTTTTTAGAGTTTCTCAATTAAATGATTGATAGAATATTTTTAACATGGGCAAAACAACATATTTTCCCCTAACCGTGTTCTTAGAAACAGCTGAACTGTTTTTGCTTTGTTTTCTGGGGAAAAAATGATCAGTCCAAGGCAGACACCTGGCCTGGAAAGTTTCAGCTCCAACAATTAAAGTTTGGCAGTTACAAGCAAGAAAAACCCCAGGTTTCAGAGTCGTAGCCGTGTTTAGTCTGTATCGGCAAACAACGAGGAGTCCTTGTGGCACCTTAGAGACTAACAAATTTATTTAGGCATAAGTTTTCGTGGGGTAAAACCCATTTCATCAGATGCATGGAGTGGAAAATACAGTAGACAGGTATATATACGCAGTACTTGAAAAGATGGGAGTTGCCTTACCAAGTGGGGGGTCAGTGCTAACGAGACAATTCAATTAAAGTGGAAGTGGGCTATTCTCAACAGTAGAATACCAAGGGAGGAAAAATCACTTTTGTAGTGGTAATGAGGGCAATGTAATCAGCATGGCCCATTTCAAACAGTTGACAAGAAGGTGTGAGTAACAGTAGGGGGAAATTAGTATGGGGGAATTAGGTTTTGTAGTGACCCATCCACTCCCAGTCTTTATTCAAGCCTAAATTGATGGTGTCCAGTTTGCAAATTAATTCCAGTTCTGCAGTTTCTCATTGGAGTCTGTGTTTGAAGATTTTTTTGTTGAAGAATTGCCACTTTTAAGTCTGTTATTGAGTGTGCAGGCAGATTGAAGTGTTCTCTGACAGTTTTTTAATGTTATAATTCTTGACATCTGATTTGTTCCATTTATTCTTTTGTGTAGAGACGGTCCCATTTGGCCAATGTATATGGCAAAGAGGCATTGCTGGCACATGATGGCATATATCACATTGGTAGATATAAAAACCCAGGATCTTATAATGGAAAGTGTTGTGCAATCTTAATAGGTATAGTTACCTGAACTTGTCTAAAACAGACCTTTAACTCCCTTCAGAAATCAACCTTAATTATGGTGTTGCAACAGTACAAAGAATTGAAGACTGAATTTCATGGAGAATACTGGCAAATCAGTATGATGGCTCTTTTCCCTTTATGAAGTTATCATGCTTTTAAGAAGGCTAAGCTCTGCTACTCCTTTTAGCGAGGGCATTAAGTCCTGATGGTGAGACAGAAACAGGTGTGTGTAACTGAGCAAGCAATAGATGAAAATTCAGGGAGATGACGACATGGAGACTCATCCTTCAAGCTTGTGAGGGAAGTAGGAACCCTCAGGAGGCAATTGGAAACCACAGGCTCAACTCAAGGAGAATCTGTATGGTACCATGTGAAGTATCCATAGCACCGGCAAAGGGATGAGTATTGGTGTGGCACAATAAAGTGAGTGATAACTGGCGTGGCTTGTTTCTGGATTCAATTCTGACAAATATGCAATTCAAATACGCACCCATGTAACTCTCACTGAGGTCAATGGGAGTTATGCATGCGTATCAGAGGGTAGAATGTTCTGTATAACACCTAGATTTCTTGCTTGCTGATTTAATACGCCAAACAGTTGCCCAGATGGCAAGAAATGTTGCAGTCATGTATTTAGGACAAGAAAGCTGTTTTTCAAATTAATCCAATTTGTTTGACTACTACAGTACTTAGTAATCACAAACATTCTGCCTAGGTAGTCACAGCTTGCTTGTACATAGAACAAAGAATTGTGTGAGTGATGCATTTATTCTGTAGAGATATTTCAGTCACTGCAAGTTTTTTTTTTTTTTTTTTTTTTTAAGTGGGAACAGAAGTTCAGGAAGGATGTTAGAAACCTGCTCCTACCTCCACAGTTAGCCTGAGCACTTGGATGGATCATAATTTATATGGCAATATACTGGTATATCAGTGACTCTAAAACTCAGTCTCTGGGCTACAGAACAGTATGTATTTAGGTGAGGTTGATGTGAAAGCTTGTGATTTTTGGCTTTGGAAGAATAGATGAGACAGATTCCCTTCCGCACTGCTCGATACTGCTTGTTAATTAGTCAAAGAGGGTTAAAAAATAAAAAAAAAATATGGAGAGATATACCTATCTCATAGAACTGGAAGGGACCCTGAAAGGTCATTGAGTCCAGCCCCCTGCCTTCACAAGCAGGACCAAGTACTGATTTTGCTCCAGATCCCTAGGTGGTCCCCTCAAGGATTGAACTCACAACTCTAGATTTAGCAGGCCAATGCTCAAACCACTGAGCTATCCCTTCCCAAGGGACTGCCTTGGAGGGACTGCCTCTCATCATCCAGCTGGGAACAGCGTGGGCCTGATTCTCCATCGCCCTGCACCTCCGGTAGCTGTATGCATCATGGCAAAGTGAGTGCAAAGAGGCTATAAAATGCTACCACCTCACAATGGCAGTGTTACTCCCCCCCATGCTTTGCTGTAAATGACTTCACAAGGTGCAGGGTAACAAAGAATCAGGGCCACTGCCACTGAGGCTGCTTAACTGAGCTTGGCTCTCCCTTCCACCTGCTTTCTTGCATCTCATTTTGCCCTTCATTGCAATTTCAATATATTCCTTTCTTGACTGAAGCATCACAGTGGTTAAGACTGAGATGACACTTCCACTCTACCCCCCTATTTTCAGTCATTTATAGCTCTCCCCCCCCAAATTCTTTTGGGACTTAAATCTCTCTTATAAAAAGGTAAGCGTGTATCACAAACTGACAAGCATTGAACTACCTTTCCAAGGTCCTTGTTTAATTCATGGCACTAACGGTTCACTTAAAGTCAGATTGTCATACATAGCTTTAACAGAATCCTTCTTTTTTTTGCCTATGGTCCCTAATGCTGATATATTTATTTGAAGAAATAAGCAAGGAAAAAGCTCATTTAGACAGTATTTACGTAAAACTATTTCTAAAAAACATTTAGCAGTCCTGTAATTTGCATACACAAGAGCGACAAGAAATGAGGTGTTGAAATAATCACAGGCCCTATGAGTGAGACTGAAGCGTACCTCTTGTACTGCGCTTGGCCTTGGTTAAGTCTACAAAGAGGAAAATGAAGATTTTTATGATTCTATTAAAATGACTGTTCTACACATTCAAGGGGATGATAGTGAAACATAAAGGGCCGTGTCTCGCACATTAATGTTAACCCGGCAATATCATGTATATTGAAATTTGACTTGACTTTCAAGCACCATTTGAAAGGTTATTGCATGTGAAACTGAATTAAGCAATGCAGTCAGTTTGCCCTTTTATAATTTAAAATCTAAATTAGATTTTTCTTTTTCTAAAAAAGAACCTCCCCAAACCCTGGAGCAATAAAAAAGACACGGCTCACCAAAAAACCATGAAAACCTAAGAGAGAGAAAAATACAGGGTGCCAGATTCTGATCTCACTTACACTAGTACTAACTTGAATGGGGCTGCTTCATCTTTAAACTGGTGTAACTCAGGTCAGAGTCTGGCCTCTGGGAGCATAAAACCTTATAAGCCAGTAATCTGTATCCACGTCCTATTCCTTTTCAAAGCCAACTAGAGCCTTCCCCCCTCCATCCCTGGCTACCCTTCCTCAAATAGTTTCTGAATCTCTCCATTCATAGGACACTGCATTCTCAGACTGATATTTGCCCTTTATGTGCACATAGGCTGACCAAATAACCCCTGTTCACTCCCTCACACCTTGAAGTTTTGGCAGGAGTTTTCCTGACCCCCAACTTCTTCCTCTCTAAGGTCTCTACTGTATGGTGTCAACAGGTGTATCTGTTTTTGCTAGGCTGGCTAGATGCTTTCAGATGTTGCAGGTCCAGAGCATCCCAGAATATATTGCATCGCACTTATCCTGAGAAGGCCCCAGAAAGAGCAACACTTAGAGAAGCTAGTTCAACACTATCAGGGGGAGGAAAGGGTGCAATGGTGGCATCAGGAAGTCATGAAATTTGTTTACTTCAAATAAGGGGTCACCCATCTGAAAGATTGAGCTGCAAGGTCCTGCAGGTCTAAAACCCAGGCCTGTAGAGCTGCCAGGCAGCTAGTATCTCCAGGCAGCCATCCATAACCAGCTTGTGTGCTACTTTCCATGACCTGCTGTGGACACAGACTATGGGAAGTTCTACCTCAAGGGGTTTGACAGGCAGCCGTCTCACAGCTCCTGATTAGCTCCCTGCCTTGTATAAACACAAGGGATGCATTTCCTGTAGCTGCTATTGCCTTTCCTGCTCGCAAATTCCTGGCTTTGATCTTGGCTTATTTGGAGTTTGCCCCCTGCCCAAGATCTTGAAACCAGACTTGGACTTTGACCATTGGTATTGACCCTGGCCTGGAACCTGATGCTCAACTCCTCTGCTACTCCCAGCCTTGGCTTTGACCTGGCTCTGACCCTTGGTCCTGACTGTCCTTATTAGGATCCTGACATTGGCTAAGGTATAGGCAGGTTCTTATTTTCTGTTAAATTCATAGAAGTTATTGCAGAAGGATCCTTAAAGTCAAACAAGAATGTGGAGAGTCAGTTATAACCTTCGCATCTTTGAGTCAGGCCATGGTAAGCCATATTGACTGATTCTTGTTCCTTGCATCCTTCATTATTGATGGAGCTGTGGTCTGTTATGCCTCTAGGACTCTCCAGTCACCTACTGCATCTGTGGATTTCGTTGTTTCCTCGAGCCTCACCATGCACATGCTGCCTTTAGATTTCTTAGTTCTCCAAACTGTTTTCTTAGTCTGATACCTCGTATCTGATACCTTCTGCTGCATTCTGTGAAAACATATTAAAAAATACTCATTCGACCATTTCCTTTTGATTCAAATGAATTAGTTAGAGGAAGGCAGAGATAATATCCCCAAAATTATACAGGTAAATTTACATAAACAGGTATACAGGACACATGTGAACTTACACAAGCAAATCATGCAAACAGGAATTACCATAGTGATGTAAAAGTGCATTGCTACATTGGTGCCTGGAAGTCAAGTTGGTATTTGGTGATGCAAGCCTAGGTGGGGACTTTGTAATTTCATAGGTGGTGGGGGAGCATGCTGGACCCCCCCCACTCTGTCCCAGCCTTGGAGCACCCACGGAGTCGGCACCTATACAAACCTATTTGTAAACAAGTAGGAGTCAGAGGTTAGCCAGGTTATATGCAAAACTTGGTGTGACATTATTATACCTAAGTAGGTACTTAATAGGTTTGGTATGGCTACTGTCAAACTCTAGTAGCTTGTGGTCTTCTATACTAATTTCCTAATTAGCTGAGAAGTAGTAGCTCCAGAATAGTGGCTTCTTTGTTTGGATCATCTATGTTTTTTATCATAAAATGGCGTGCTGTGTAATTTTGGAATTTTTTTTTTTGCTGATGCATACTTAGCAGTATCTTACACATTGGATGTCTGCCTAGTTCAAGTTTTCCATGAGTTGTTTTAGGAGCTGTGAAAGTGGCTAGAATAACTTTTGCTTCACTCTAGGAGAGTGCTGCAAAGTGTTGCATTTTTAAAAATATTATTGAATAACAAACTGCATTGGGCAGCACAATCTCATTTACTGTCCCACACTGTTATGGCATGGGTATACTCACTGACTCTTACAAGTACAACCGAGCACTGACAGCTACCCAAAGCAACATAGACAGATGCTCCTTCACATATAAGAATAATAATGTTCTACAGCACTGACATCTTGTGGCTGATTGGAGATGACACAAACATGAGATCAGTTGCAAATGTATCTATGTCATTTGTGTATTCTGCATTCCACAAAGTATGGTGGTGCTTAAAGGGATAAATACTAGGATTTGAGAAACCTACAGGCTGAGAGGCAGCAAACACAAAGATAGTGTTTTATTAGTTGACTAAACTGTGTGTGTGGATAATCCTGCTGCATGCTAATCCTTTTCACTAATCTTCTCTGTGTGAATGATTCTCTCCAGAGAGCAGGGATATAGCTTGGAATGTTTGACTCAATGAACATAGGCTGCTGCTCCCTGTAGCTGATCTTTATTTTTTTTCTCTGTGTTGAGAAACTGGAACTGAAAAGTCTTCTGCGAGATTCTGTTACTTCAGGAGGAGTCTGCTGTAGTTCCTATCACTGCAGCCACTAGAAGGAGTTTCAAAAATGGGCCCTGATTCTGCATCCTGTAGTCAGTGGAACTCTTGGCAAATTAAGGATCTTCCTACAGAGAACAATTTTCAGTATTGACCATCATTTTCAGGGAACTCTGCAAATAAGTCTGTGCATTCTAACGTATTTGGCCATGAATGCCTATATCCAGTCTGTTCTCTGTCTTCTATACAACATTCCCGATATTGCATGGTAAAAAAGGCTACTCTGAGAGATGCTGGAAAGGAGACATTTCTCCCCTGAAGCTAGAACCATCCTGGCTGTGGTAGAGCACAGGTGGACCTTGGCATTTAGTAAGGCTTTTGATACTCTCTCACGTGACCGTCTCATAAACAAACTAGGGAAATACAACCTAGATGTAGATACTATAAGGTGGGTGCATAACTGGCTGGAAAATCAATCCCAGCGAGTAGTTATCAGTGGTTCACAGTCATGCTGGAAGGGCATAATGAGTGGGTCCCGCAGGGATCGGTTCTGGGTCCGATTCTGTTCAATATCTTCTTCAATGATTTAGATAATGGCATAGAGACTACACTTATAAAGTTTGCGGATGATACCAAGCTGGGAAGGGTTGCAAGTGCAGCCTTTGGAGGATAGGATTAAAAATGATCTGGACAGACTAGAGAAGTGGTCTGAAATAAATAGAATGAAACTCAATAAGGACAAATGCGAAGTACTTTATTTAGGAAGGAACAATCAGTTGCACACATACACAATGAGAAATGACTGCCTAGGAAAGAGTACTGTGAAAAAGGATCTGGTGGTCATAGTGGACCACAAGCTTAATATAAGTCAACAGTGTAACACTGTTGCAAAAAAAAAAAAAAAGCAAATATCATTCTGGGATGTGTGAAAGTGAAATGAATTATATTACAGAAATAGAATGAATTAAAGAATGCTGTATGTACCTTTAAGTAGAAATGAGAAATGCTGCAATCCATGTGGCAGGAAAGCAGACATTAACTGCTTAATGAATAGCCCCACTTAAGGGCAATTGGTGAAGCATTAGCCTTAGATGGATAAAAGTTAATAAGGAAGCAAGATATGCACATTGTGCCCCAGGCAAATTTTACAATTTTGCTCTCTCTGTCCCTTTGTTTAGTTCACACCCTTTTATCTGTATAAATAAAGACTGTTTGAATCTTGCATGGGGGCTCACATTATCTGAATGTATTAGCAGAGAGCTGTGCTAATAAAACAGAGTGGTCAGACAAACTATGAGTCCTGAGTCTAACTTTGACAGATGTATTAGCAGGAGTGTTGTAAGCAAGACACGAGAAGTAGTTCTTCCGCTCTTCTCTACGCCGATTAGGCTTCAACTGGAGTATTGTGTCCAGTTCTGGGTGCCACATTTCAGGAAAAATGTGGACAAATTGGAGAAAGTCCAGAGAAGAGCAACAAGAATGATTAAAGGTCTAGAAAACATGACCTATGAGGGAAGATTGAAAAAATTGGGTTTGTTTAGTCTGGAGAAGAGAAGATTGAGAGGGGACATAACAGTTTTCAAGTACAGTAACTCCTCCCTTAATGTCCTCCTGCTTAACATTGTTTCGAATTTACGTCGCTGCTCCATTAGGGAACATACTCGTTTAAAGTTGTGCAATGCTCCCTTATAATGACGTTTGGCTGACTTTACAAGGGAGCATTGCACAAGTTCCTCTTCTCCGCCTCCTCACCCTCTCTTCCTCCCTCCCAGTGCTTCCCCTGCCGCCAAACAGCTGTTTGGCAGCGCTTAGGACTTTCTGGGAGGAAGGGAGCGAGCGAGCGGGGAAGCTGCCCCCCTCCCCCCGGTGGGCAGGGCCACCCGGAATGCAGGGGCTTTAGGGGCTTCAGGGCCCTGGGTTAAGGGGGCCCCAAGGCCCTGGCCTGCAGCTCTAAATCCCCTTTTGGAATGCGGCCCTGTGAGCACAGGCCAGAGCACTCAGGTGGAGAAGGGGAAGCCGCGCAGCCAGCAGCCAGAGAGAAGGGGCACTTTCCCCTTCGAAGCGCTGCTTCTCTCCAGCTGGCTTGGAAGGGGAAAGTGCCACTTTTCTCTGGCCGCTGGAGAGGAGGGGTTACTGTACATAAAAGGTTGTTACAAGGAGGAGGGAGAAAAATTGTTCTTCTTAACCTCTGAGGATAGGAAAAGAAGCAATGGGCTTAAATTGCAGCAAGGGTGGTTTAGGTTGGACATTAGGAAAAACTTCCTAACTGTCAGGGTGGTTAAGTGCTGGAATAAGTTGCCTAGGGAGGTTGTGGAATCTCCATCATTGGAGATTTTTAAGAGCAGGTTAGACAAACGCCTGTCAGGGATGGTCTAGATAATACTTAGTCCTGCCTTGAGTGCAGGGGACTGGACTAGATGACCTCTCGAGGTCCCTTCCAGTTCTGTGATTCTATGATTTATGCACGATGGCAGCTGTGAAGTGCCTTGCATCTCTCATTTGGATCAATTCCTTATTCCAATTACATGCTTGCACTGTTTTTGAGTGTCAGTATCTGCCTTAAGAAATGAATCCAGTAATGGAGTGTGAATGCACATCAGGTTAAACAGTGTATTCTGGGGTGGGTTTTTTTTGTTTTTTTGTAACTAACTAGAGGACGAACCTCAGCACTTAGTTATGGGTGCTTGAGCTGGCAATGAACTGGGCACCAACCATTTTACATGACTACAAGTTACCACCTTAGGGATCAGTTCTGCTCTCATACTCTTTGCAAGTCCATGGAAGTCAAAACAATTGCATGGCCGCGTGAGCAGGACTGGACCAATACTACATAAAATCCTGCATGAAACCTCTGGATAGAACTGGCTACTTGGTAGGTTTTTTTGTTTTTATAATTATGAAATTCTAGATAGTTGTGTTTTTGAAAATCCAAGAACAGAGCTAGTTCAGACAGGGGGTGCTACTGAATCACAGCTCCCTCCCCACCAAAATTTGGGAAGAGGTTGTATAAAGAGTTTCTGGTTTGGCATCTCTCTCTATCCAATGCTGACATCACCAAAAGGTGCATTCCTTTTGATTATTAAATAAATAATCTGTAGAAGCACCTAGATGCCTCATGTCAGGATTGTGACTCCACAGCGTTAGGTGCTGTACACATGCAGAGGGGAGACACACTACCTGCTCCAAAGAGCATCTCCTTGCATGTGCTGACAAATGTTTGTGTATTTAAAAAAACTTCCACACACAAAAAGAGACTCCCTCTGGAAAATTCAATAAAGACACAACTAGGTCTATGTAAGAGTGGAGGTAGCATTGTTTTCCTCCTCACTGAACTAGTTTATTTATTCCCAGTGAATGAGACTGACCCAAACCAGACTGAGAGACAATAAAATGGGAGCTTTCTACAGAATGTGATATGTCCCTCTCAACAGGGTCTAACCAAAAGTTATATTTTTTCAATTTTTAATTTCATTTAACTCATTAAAGTGATCAAAAATCTCCCCCACCCAACTTATCTTTTGTTTTGGTGCAGTAAGTCAAAATTTCAATCTAAAATGGTACTCTCTTATGGGGGGGAAAATCCCTTTGTAGGCTCTGACGTCACCTATTATAAATAAATATTCTGAATAGACGGTAGCAATCTAGAGTGAAAGCGATTGTTCATTATAATGTGAAAAGTGAGTGTTCTAGAACTAGCGAGCAGCAGTTATTCATACTGATGAATGTTTTTTTTTCCCCCCTGAAACATTTTGCTCTGGTGTCTGTATATTAAAATCTATTGCACTGAATCATAGACATGTTTCAAAGAATAAAAAAGTGCGAAGGTCAGCAGGAAACTTGAAGCAGTGTGCTGAGTTTGCAGCTTTCAAAATGTCAGCCAACTTAATGTACTGTTTGTCTCTTAAATCTCTTACAATGCATTTTAGGAGAGAAAAGATCTTAAATCTGATTCTCTCCCTCCCTCCCCCATGCTCCCCTTCAACCAGGGCCGCCCAGAGGATTCAGGGGGCCTGAGGCAAAGCAATTTCGGGGGCCCCTTCCATTAAAAAAAAAGTTGCAATACTGGAGAATACTATATTCTCATGGGGGCCCCTGCGGGGCCTGGGGCAAATTGCCCCACTTGCCCCCCCCCCATCTGGGCAGCCTTGCTTTCAACATATTTTCCCCCATATTTGATTACAAATATTTCCTCCTAGTTCTACCCTACATTGGCCTAATTTTCCAATGTGCAGTCAGTCAGTGACTCATTCATTAAATAGTAAAGATTTGCCAATGTTCACTTTCCTATTCTACATATTGGGATAATTCTGTCTTTTCATAAATTGCTGGGTAGTAAATGTTGCAAAGGCTGATGTTTTAATGGCGAGCAATATAGGTTGAGCCTGTAAAATGTGTATGTACAACCTTTGTGTGCTGAAATCATAGAATCACAGAAGACTAAGGTTGAAAGCGACCTCAGGAAGTCATCTAGTCCAACCCCCTGCTCAAAGCAGGACCAACCCTAACTAAATCATCCCAGCCAAGGCTTTGCCAAGCCTGGCCTTAAACTTCTAAGGATGGAGATTCCACCACCTCCCTAGGTAATCCATTCCAGTGCTTCACCACCCTCCTAGTGAAATAGTGTTTCCTAATATCCAACCTAGACCTCCCACACTGAAACTTGAGATAGTTGCTCCTTGTTCTGTCATCTGCCACCACTGAGAACAGCCTAGCTCTATCCTCTTTGGAACACCCCTTTAGGTAGTTGAAGGCTGCTATCAAATCTCTCCTCACTCTTCTCTTCTGCAGACTAAATAAGCCCAGCTCCCTCAGCCTCACCTCGTAAGTCATGTGCCCCAACCCCCTAATCATTTTAGTTGATCTCCACTGGACTCTCTCCAATTTGTCCACATCCTTTCTGTAGTGGGGGACCCAAAACTGGACGAATACTCCAGATGTGGCCTCACCAGTGCCCAATAGAGGGGAATAATCACTTCCCTCGATCTACTGGCAATACTCCTACTAATGCAGCCCAATATGCTATTCGCCTTCTTGGCAACAAGGGCACACTGTTGACTCATATCCAGCTTCTCGTCCACTGTAACCCCCAGATCCTTTTCTGCAGAACTGCCACTTAGTTAGTCAGTCCCCAGCCTGTAGCAGTGCATGGGATTATTTTGTCCTAAGTGCAGGACTCTGCACTTGTCCTTGTTGAACCTCATCAGATTTCTTTTAACCCAAACCTCCAATTTGTCTAGGTTACTCTGGACCCTATCTCTACCCCCTAGCATATCTACCTCTCCCCCCAGATTAGTGTCATCTGCGAACTTGCTGAGGATGCAATCCATCCCATTATCCAGTTCATTAATGAAGATGTTGAACAAAATCGACCCCGGGGGACTCCGCTTGACACTGGCTGCCAACTAGACATTGAGCTGTTGATCACTACCCATTGAGCCCGATGATCTAGACAGATTTCTATCCACCTTATAGTCCATTCATCCAATCCATACTTTAACTTGCTGGCAAGAATGCTGTGGGAGACCGTATCAAAAGCTTTGCTAAAGTCAAGGTATGTCACGTCCACCACTTTCCCCATATCCACAGAGCCAGTTATCTCATCATAGAAGGCAATCAGGTTGGTGAGGCATGACTTACCTTGGTGAATCCATGAGGACTGTTTCTTCCTCACCTTCCTCTCCTCCATGTGCTTCAAAATGGATTCCTTGAGGACCTGCTCCATGATTTTTCCAGGGACTGAGGTGACGCTGACCAGTCTGTAGTTCCCCAGATTATCCTCCTTCCCTTTTGTCAAGGCTGCTTCCCCACTCTGAACTTTAGGGTACAAATGTGGGGGTCTGCATGAAAACTTCTAAGCTTAACTACCAGCTTAGATCTGGTCCGCTGACACCATCCCAAAGCTAATTCCCTTCCCTGGGTAGCCTTGAGAGACCTTCACCAACTCCTGGTGGATCAAGATCCAACCCCCTTGGATCTAAAAACAAGGAAAAATCAATCAGGTTCTTAAAAAGAAGGCTTTTAATTAAAGAAAAAGGTAAAAATCCTCTCTGTAAAATCAGGATGGGGAAAATAACTTTACAGGGTAATCAAACTTAAAGAGCTCAGAGGACCCCCCTCTAGCCTTAAGTTCAAAGTACAGCAAACAGAGATAAACACTCTAGCAAAAGGTACATTTACAAGTTGAGAAAACAAAGATAAACTAACACGCCTTGCCTGGCTGTTTACTTACAAGTTTGAAATATGAGAGACTTGTTCAGAAAGATTTGGAGAACCTGGATTGATGTCTGGTCCCTCTCAGTCCCAAGAGCGAACAACTTCCCAAACAAAGAGCACAAACAAAAGCCTTCACTCCCTCCCCCTCCAAGATTTGAAAGTATCTTGTCCCCTTATTGGTCCTTTAGGTCAGATGCCAGCCAGGTTACCTGAGCTTCTTAACCCTTTACAGGGAAAAGGATTTTGGAGTCTCTGGCCAGGAGGGATTTTATAGTACTGTAGCCAGGAGAGCAGTTGCCCTTCCCTTTATAGTTATGACACCTTTTTTAAAGAGGGGCACTATATTTGCCTTTTTCCAATCATGCGGGACCTCCCCCAATGGCCATGAGTTTTCAAAGCTAATGGCCAATGGCTCTGCAATCACATCAGCCAACTCCCTCAGCACCCTTGGATGCCTTGCATCAGGCCCCATGGACTTGTGCATGTCCAGCCTTTCTGAATAGTCCTTAACCTGTTCTTTCACCACTGACAGCTGCACAACTCCTCCCCATACTGTGCTGCCCAGTGCTGCAGTCTGGGAGCTGCCCTTGTCTGTGAAATGGGTAACTGCATGAGCAACTACCTATTTAGTGCTTGTGACCACAACTTTGGCATCAGTATTTGAAAGTTTGGCCTTGCACAGATTGTTTAGTTAGGAGATTCAGTACCTCTCATCAGAACAATTCATGAGAATTTTAAATACATTGGCATTAGTATATTAATTTGAGTTATAAACCTCTGAAAATTGGGGCTTGTAGAGGTTTTATAGTAGTATGGTTAGACTATAGTATCAAAACTAGCAGAACCAGCTGAATATACTAATTCATTAATTACTCATGGGGGTTTTTGCGAAGATTTACTATTGGTAACTCCTCTCCCCTTGTATAGACAGGGAAACAAGCAGAGAAGTTAAGGAGCGTTACTGAGCTGTCAACTGTGTGCCTGAAGTCAGTTGTAATTGTGGGTGCTCAGCACCTCTGAAAATCATAGACTAAGTACCTTGCCCAAGAACACTAGAAAGTTGGTGTTAGGATCAGAACCCTGGAATTCTTGGCATCTGGTCACCTAGTCAATTCACTACTGTGCTTCTCTCACAGTATATTTTTATAACATCTGTCTTTCAGCTGTTAACCGTATGGTACACAGGCAAGTTATTCATGGTTCATTGGCTAGATAACTGACTGTTTGTCCCAATCAAAAAACATTTAAACACAAAATAATGTTGCTGCTTTCATACCCTTAGTCAAAACCTATTTACCAGTTATAATCATAACTTAAAACAATATCTGTATCTTGCCTAACCATACAAACAGCTGTAGTTATTTGTTAAGTAATGGGCAAGCAATGAAACAGCTGTTGAAACATTGCACTGGGCTTTTCTTCTCCCAAGCTGAGCAACAAAATTTGCCAGGTCATTTAATCAATTTCATACTGATTTAAACTTGATAAAGTCAGTCATGTTAGCTCATAGATTTGGTAGCTGGAAAGATTATATATCCCCAGACCATAATGCTATATTTAAATCACTTTTCAATTAAAAAAAATTCTTGCTGGAATAACTTTCCTGTAGTTATAATCTTTGCAACCCAACAGCTGCCAAATTTTTGCATGAGACCGTTCAAGCCTACAGTTTAAAGTGCTAGTAATTTGAAAAGCTAAATGTGAAGGGATTATTCAAGAGATGGACCTGAATGGTCAATTGTCTTCCTTCCTTGAAGTGAGATGAGATGGTTTAATCAATAAATAAATGGGAGGAAATTCCATGCTGGGCTTAGGGTTGTTTTTTTTGTTTAATTAGCCACCTGCTTTTTATACAGGTAGGCTACCCAAGCCCTGATAAAATGAACAAATGGAGGTTTCCCTTACTAGTTTCAGTGTAAGTCAAGAGCACTATGGATTATTTTTAAGGTATGGTACAAAATAATTGATATTTTCCACAAATGAAGCTGGTATTAGGGAATATTCTGCCTTATTAGAAGGCTGGACTTGCTTAAGATTTACTCCTTAAGAGTAAATTTTTCCTTGTCTTAATCAAGCAACACTCCCTTGAATTTAATGGGAGTTGTGCTCAGTTAAGGACTGTGGAATTTGATGCACAATCATTCAGACTCAGAAAATGCACCCATTGAAGTCAATGACAGGATGCCAAGTTTTGATATCTTTTTATAAGGCCCACATAGAGGTTAAGCTTTTTATGTGCTATCTGAGTGCCATTATCCTACGACAATAATCTCTTAGGGGCCTGATTCTGACACCCTTACTGCAACAGGGTCAGCACCCACCTCTCACGAAAGCCCCCTCTGGTTGGGTGTGTCCACAATCTATAAACCAGTCCAGCTCTGGTATGGGGCCATATCTCCAGGGCTTCCTCCCTGGAGACACTATTTTCCTTCAGCCCTCCCCAGGCTCAATCCCTACTCAGTCCCCACAGCCAGTCAGGAGCTCCCTCAATGCTCCCTTAGTCCATGTCCCTGTCCCTGTCTCTGCCCCCAGTTAGCTGTCCGCGATCCTGCTGCTTTTCCAGCTAAGCACACAGTCCTTCCTTCTCCAGCTCCAAGCAGCTACTAACTGCTGGTCTGTTCTGCAGCTCCTTTTGTATGGCCGTCCTGGGCCCTGATTGCCTGCTTCCCCCTCCAGCCACTCTAGCCTGCTTGCAGGACCTCTCCACTGCTCCTTTCCTGGGATGAGTATGGCAGAACACCGAGGCCTCCAGCAGTGGGCCTTTGGGCCTAGTCCACCCCATCACACTTACTCAACAGGGTTCCTTCCTGAGTACTAAATGTGAGTAAGGTCAGGAGAATTAGTAGTCAGGAGAGAGACAAGTGACGAGAACATTCTCATAGGATAATAGCACTCCCATACCGTGGTGATGGGTATGGATGGTACTCACTGATCGTGTATCTGTCTCCTGCTCCTGTTAAATAAATACCTTAAAAGCAGACAACATTCAATCTTTTTACTGGTGTTTAATAATAATATATTCACAAACTGTAATGCATGACTCCCCATCAGAGAAAATGATTATTTGGGCTAAAAGGAATAAAATAATTGGAACAGAACATTAAAATAACTCTTGACAGGTAGGCCTGGATTCACAAAGGGACTTGGCATTGCGATGCTCCGCGTCAGACCGCCTAACTTTTAGGTGCCTAGAAAATCACAGGAACAACACCGTGATTCACAAAGCCTGAGTTAAGTGCCCAGGCTGTCTGTACAAGGAATGAGGAGAGAGAGGTGCTTAAGAATGGGATCCACAAAGCAGCATGCTAGGAGGGAAGCTGTCTAAGCTCACCACTGGGAGATGCTAAGAAGAGGGGTGTGTCCTTAGCCCTGCCCCTCTCTTGGAGATCGCACCGATATCTGGGCTACAGGGAGGTGCCAGTCTCTGCTTAGTGATCCACGAATGGAGTGCTGCTCCTCCTAACAGGGGGGTGGGGCCTGAGGCCTGTGCTCAGAGGCACTTACATC
The DNA here is from genome assembly GCF_013100865.1 of Trachemys scripta elegans. Taxonomy (NCBI): domain Eukaryota; kingdom Metazoa; phylum Chordata; order Testudines; family Emydidae; genus Trachemys; species Trachemys scripta. The sequence goes on from NC_048302.1 coordinate 124,857,558, forward strand.
CACACAAAATAGTTGGAGGCAGAAGAGGAGAGAATAGAGGAAGAGGACCTCTCTTATAACCTTTAGCCCACTGGTTAGAGCACTCACCTGGGATTTGGTTCAGGTCCCCCCTTTGCTTGATAAGGTGAAGGGATCTGAACAGGGATCTGCTACCTCTCAGGTGAGGAACCTAGCCACTGCGCTATAGAGTTCTCATTTACTCTCTCTTAATATTTAATTAAAGTGGAACAACTCTAGTGGGAGAGACTGAAGAAGCTCCACCCCTGCATATCCCAGTAGTTAGAGCACTCCCCTAAGAGGTGATAGAGCCCTGTTCAAGTCTATTGTTCTTATCAGGCAGAAGGGGGAGGCCTTTGACATCCTGATGAGAGCCAACCACTGAGCTAAATGTTAGATAGGAGGTGGGCTTCCTCCCCCCACCGTGTAGTTCGATGTGGCCTCTGAGCATGACTGCCAGATCGGAAAATAGGAATTGCTGGACTGGATCAGACAAATAGTCCATCTAGTCCAGTGTCCTGTCTTCAGGAGTGGCCATTTCTATTGGAGCAAAGGAATGAACTCTGCAATAGGATATCCTGCTCCCAGGTAATGTTTCCTCCTCCCTCCCAATAGCCAGAGTCTGACTCATACCCTGTAGCTTATTATGGAAGGCTGGATGCCCATTAGGTCATCCAGGGATGATAATTCAGAGAGGAGCTTGTCCTCTGCTCTGTCCCACTTCTTGACCTTGGCTCCACTTTGGATCTTCGCTACACATAACTCTGTTGCTCCAGTCAAAGGGCTCGGGGAAGGGGCTAGGGTTGCAAGGTCACATAATGGCTCAGAGCTATGGTTGTTCCACTTCCATGCTCTGGAAAAGTCCTTGTCTTAAGGCTGCTCAAAGGAGAGGAAGACACATTCTAACCCCAAGCTACTAGGGAATGCTCATAAAGGTTGTGGCTTTGTTTTGCCTTTGTCTTTGTCCTAGTATACAAAGTTTAGATAGTCCAATAGGAAAACTGAATTTACATCATATACCAGATCCCATCAAAAGCACTTGAAAATGATCTTCAGACCCCTGGATGTTACTTTGTGTTGGAGCATACCTGTAAATACACAACTGGTTGTTTTTTTCCTCTGGTAGTTCCTTTCATATCCTCTACTGCATTTTGATCTCTGTAATATATTTAAGTCACTGGATACCTAAATATAAGAATAACTTCACAAACTATTACAATATAACAAGATATGAACATTTAGCACTTCATAAAGTCCACATCATGGCCTTGCCCAAGCACAATGTCCTTTAATCGTCCAGACCTTACATCACATATCCATCCAGCCAGGTTATATACAATCTCGGCCCACAATAATACATAAACTTCGCATTTAGAACAATAGACCCCAAAGATACTTATCCTTGAAAAACCTAGCTGAATTACGTTTAAGGTAAAAAAAATTGCCCTATCTGTTACAGGGGCACTTCAAAACCAAGCTTATTTCCACATTCATGGAGATGCAACTGGAGAGACTCATCTCTGTTTTGTGCCATGTTAGTGTTAGCATTCTTGCAAGAACAGCTTAGGTACCTGCCTACAGGAGCGAGTTCCCAGCTGGGGATTGCAAGTAGAGATAGGTGCAGGCTAGACTTAGGTGAGACGAAGGCTATGTCTACACTTAAAACACTACAGCGGCACCATTGTAGCACTTCAGTGTAGACTCCCACTACAGCGATGGGAGGGGTCCTCCTGTCACTGTAGTTAATCCACCTCCCCGAGTGGTGAAGAAGAATTCTTCTGTTGACCAAGCAGTGTCTAAACTGGGGGGTTAGGTCAGTTTAACTACATCACTGAGGAGGGTGGATTTTTCATACCTCTGAGTGACGTAGCTGGCTCATCCTAACTTTTTAGTGTAGACTTGGCCTAACTCTGAGAGAGAGAAGGGGCTTAGGCTAGGGTTGCCAACTGTCTAATCACACAAACCCAAACACCCTTGCTCCGCCTCCTGCCCCGTTCCTTCCCTGAAGCCCTGCCCCTTTTCTGAGGCTCCGCCCCTCCCTCCATCCCCCTTCCCTCCGTTGCTCGCTTTCCCCCACTCTCACACTTTCACCTGTGGCCCCCCCAGGGGGGGACAGGAGTCTCTGCGCACTGCCCCTGCCTGCAGGCACTGTCCCCGCAGCTCCCATTGGCCGCAGTTCCTGGCCAATAGGAACTGGGGAGTCAGTGCTCGAGGCAGGGAGACCCCTGGCCCCCCAGGGTGTGGCGGCCGCTTTCAGGAGCAGGCCAGTGCAGGCAGGGAACCTGCCTTAGACCTGCTGTGCCGCTGGACTTTAGCAGCCTAAAATCTCCCAGTTTGGCTTCAGTAGCCTCCAGGAGATAATGCCCAATTCGGGGAGACTCCCAGCGAAACCAAGAGGGTTGGCAATCCTTAAGACACACCCCTCTTTGGTGGTGGCTCCTATTGATGAGCGTAGGTGACTGCTCACCTAGTTTTCTGGCTTTTGTGCATCCCATTCTCAGATAGGTATCTCTCTCCATGTATTGTATAGGGAGCCTAAGCGCCAGACCCAGGGTTTGTGGAGTCCCGTGATTTTCAGGGCACCTAAAAGTTAGGTGCAGCAATACCGAATCCCCTTGTGGATCTGGATCTACCTCTTCTCAGTTAGTTGTCTTTTTACAGGATCCTTTTCTCCAGCATGTCTTTCTGGGGCTGCCCCTTTAAAATGAGCAGAACCAAGAAACTGCAGCCATTTTGTGACTGGCTGCTGCGTGCTGCAGCTCCCTGCCCTCCATCTGGTAAGTATTAACTCCTGTTATGTTCTTTCCCTTTATTACAGAAAAGGTGGTGTATTTTAACTGATGTTATGTATGCTTATGATCATAGCCCCATGCATGCAGTAGCATCCTGACTAAATTATGGGTAAGGAAAACAAGCATACTTTAAGGAGCAAAAAGGCAAGAAGTGAAATGGTTACGAGCAGAAGATGATGAATTTTTCAAAAATCTGTCTTTGTTATCATTACAGTAGAATCCCACCCAAGACTGAGGTCTGATTGCATAGTGCCTAGAACAATCACATAGTAAGAAATGTTGTCTGCCCTGAAGAAATTTACAATCTAAATAGACAGGAGGGTGGAAAAGAGACAGAGGTACAATAGATGCAGTGATTTGCCTGAGGTCCCACAGCAGTTCAGTGGCAGAGCCAGAAATAGAAGCCAGGTTTTCTGAATTTCCAGTGCTCTAGCCCCTGAACCATGTTTTCTCAGTTCAATCCCTGGGGTTGATCGAAAGCACCACTAAGCTGTATAGGTATTGCTGGAGAAGGCATTAAGTACAAATAATAGGATCCAGGAGTAGATTGATTGTTGTGTGTGTTTGCTTTTTTTGACCTGTTCTACAAAGTACCTCTAGTGCATTCCTATGCCATTTTGCAGCAGTTAAGGCTATGGAGCTGTTCACAAATGTCTGTGCAATCAAGTTAAGCATTTAACTTAATTTAGCTGCGAGAACCTTGTTCTGGAGAACACATGCACATAAGATTTCTACTCTGGCAGTTGGCTGCATTTATTCAAAATGAGTTGTGGCCCACAGGCTTCTGGTAAGTTGCCAGTGCTGCTCTTGAATGGGGATATCTTGGGTATTTCCAGTCTAACAGGATGTAAGAAGAGGTTAGTTGCAAAACTGATTTGAAATGAGGAACATTGCTATGAAAACTGTACTCTTTCTCAGTGGACCACAACTTTAAAATATACTGCAAATATTGAATAACTTACTTCAAAGGAGATTCATACTTCTTCTAAAATGAATACAAATAAAACATTGACCCCCTTCACATATACAGCGCTTTCTGATTTGTTTTGTCTTTAATAATTAAAAACACGGCTCGCACTAATATATTTTATAAAAGCATTCTGGGGATTCATGAATGTAAAAGAAAAAAACTAGACTTGAATAATTCATACTCCAATAGCTCTGGACCAAGATATTGCTTCATTGTTTCCAAGTAGGCAGATTTTACTCAGACTTTAAGAGAATAATAAAAACAAGGTTGTTTTATCACACTTGGATTAATCAATGATGTGCCTGAAGCACCGTTGGTAGTAAATGATCCATTTTAGCTTAAAACATTTGTAAATCTACGTTTATTGTAAGAGAATAATAAAAATCTTCACAATAAAGATTTTGAGCCATAAAAACACTAATATATTTATGGGTTTTTAAGGCAAGAATGTTTCCAAATAAACAGGAGATAGACCGAGGGTTCCTTCTCTGAATTACTACTGTTCATCAGATTTTCACTCCCTGTTAAGATACCCTTTGTGAAATATTTTTACATTACACTTCATGATGTAATTTGAATATATTAGAATTAATTCACCAATAATAGGGTTACCATATTTTGTGCCTCCTAATGGAGGACACTCCCGGGGGCCCCGGCCCCGCCCCCAGCCCCGCCCACCCCCCGCCCCACCTCCGCCCCCTCCCAAAGTCTCCGCCCCCTCCCCTGCTTGAAGCCTGAAGAAGGTGAGGGGGGAGGCGCGGCCCAGGCTGGCCCCCGGCAGCTCCAGCCTGGGTCGGCTCGGGCCCTGGCCGACCACCCCCCGGCTCCCAGCCCCGCGGGCCCGGCCCGGCTCCCAGCCCCGCGGGCCGGCTCCCCGACCCCGGCCCGGGCCGGCTCCCAGCTCCCCGACCCGGGCCCGGCTCCCCGGCCCCGCGGGCCCGGACCGGCCCGGCACTGCGACCCTGGCCCGGCCTGGCACCATGCCCCCGGCCCCGCACAAAGAGGCCCCGGCCGAGCCTCCCGATTTTCCCGGACATGCCCGGCTTTGGGGGATTTCCCCCGGACGGGGATTTGAGCCCCCAAAAGCCGGACATGTCCGGGAAAATCCGGACGTATGGTAACCCTAGTTTTGGCATTGTGTTTGCTCCTAGGACCAGGGGCAGCCAGGGTCTCCACGTGCTGGGCCCGCCACAAGGCAAGCTCAGTGGCTCCCATTGGCTGGGAAAAGCTCCAATGGGAGCTGTCGGAGCCAGCCCCTGCAAGTCCTGCCCCCACAGCTCTGATTGGGCAGGTATTTCGCAGTGATCCACCACACTGCTGTGTCTCATCACAAATGGGGAGCTGAGTGCCATACAGCACACCCCAGCCCCAGGAGCTCTGATCCACTTGCAGGCAAGGCAGCCCGATGCCCATCGCAGCCAGAGCTCTGATCCCTCTGCACACTCCTGCCTTTTTCACACTGCCCTCCCCTCCTCCCCCACCACAGTCAGTGCTTTTTGGCGACTCCCCGGAGCAGCTCCCCCAGCGCTGCCCCCCACCTGTGCAATCAGCGGCGCATGGTACTCCCAGCTTTGCTGGCATCCCTGGCTTACCTTAGAGCAGGCTCTGGCGACTGCTGCTGCTCCCTGACTCTTCGGCTCTGTTTAAGAGCCAAGCTGCCCTAGTGCTACCGGCTTCAGGCACTTCTCCTACCTGGGCTCCAGCTGAGCTGCTCCTGCCAGCTCAGACTGTAAGAGCCGAGCTGCTGGCTTCAGGCAGCCCTCCCCTACCTCAGGACCCAGAGCTGGCTGGACACGTCCCTTCCCCAGCTCCAACTGAGCTGCTCGGCTCCGCCCCCTCAGACTTACAGAGCAGAGCTGCAGGAGCCAGCGTTACCGGCTTCAGGCAGCCTCCCCCCCTGCCTCCGGACCGTGCACCGTGGGAGCAGCTCAGCTGGAGCCGGGTAGGAGAAGTGCCTGGCTGGGGGCTCGGGGTCCGGAGGCTGCCCGAAGCCAGTAGCGCTTGCTCGGGCAGCTTGGCTCTGTAAATCTGAGAGAGGAGGAGTGGAGCAGAGCCACAGGGGGAGAGGAAGTGCTGGCCATTTTCCCGGACATGTGTGGCTTTTCAGCAATTCCCCCCGGACGGGGGTTTGACTGCTGAAAAGCCGGACATGTCCGGGAAAAAGAGGACGTATGGTAACCCTACCAATAAACTACAGGAGAAGTACAGAATCTATCCCCAAATGTTTCGGAGCTCTCTGCTTAGATTGGGTCACCTTCCCAACGGTTTCACATGTAAAGTTTGCAAAGAAAAAAAAAGATCTTATTAAGGGCCTTCCTCTGCAAAGCTTTACTCAGGCGAGTATTCTTTATTTTAGGGTGAAATCAACACCATCTGCATACAGCCCTGGTGCTCACGATCTATTCACACGGAGAGCAGTGCAGCTAGCCAAGTCCAACCCAGAATTAGAGTGCAGGGCTGCTGCATAGCCCCTTAGAGTAGCTACTCCAGTCTAGGAGCTGGAAGAGTGGCCACAGTGCCTCTGCACCAGTTGCATGGGGTCAGGAGTTTACTGGAGCACTGCCAAAGTGATTCTGTGGATCTTCTGGCCTGACCCCCAGCCTACTTCAACTGTGGGGCCAGAGACCCTTTCTGTGATTCATAGGGTGTGGAGTCATCTCCTGTGTGGCTGGTATTCAGGGCCGGCCCACAACATTTTGGTAACTGAGGCAGGGAGCTCAAATGACGTCCCCATGCTCCCTCGCTTGGGCCAAAACTTTGAAAGGTCTCAATTCTGCCTTTGTCCTGTTCTTCTCCTCTGATGGTATTGCTCTGCTACCTACCCCAATAAAGGAGAACTAAAATTTTTGAACAAGGCATTTTAAGTTGTTAAGTAACACTTCTAACTTTCAAACGCCTAAACAGCAAATTTAACTTTTCTTGTCTGCATAGTAAACACTGGCATTTTTATCTGTTTGAATAATCAAAGTGGTGCTTTCCAGGCCTTTTTGGTTCCAAAGATTTGAACTGCTTCCTGGAGGTCCACAGTCTGGGCCAGCTTATGCTCTATTCTGATGGTTGCAAGGCTGACCAGCCTCGCCTTTGTCATTGTGGAGCGTAGATGTGTTTTTATTAACTTCAGCTTGGAGAAGCTAGGTTCTCCACTGGCAGCTGTTACAGGAAGTGTTAGAAGTATGCGCAGAGCAACAAAAGCATTTGGAAAGAGGGTGGTCATCTTATTTGTGCACATATATTCCAGAACAGCCTTTGGAATTGATCCTGCTGAAATGTATCTTGAAAGGGCTTTCAGTTCATCACCTAAATCACTCACATCAATCTCGCGCGTGTCAACACTGTCTCTAGTGCCCTGCATTGCTGGTGTAGGATGAAGCAAACACACGAGGCTGCTACCACCTGTGCTAGCTACTAAGAAACCCAAGAACCTGTTACAGAGGACAGGGAGAAGTGCGGTACACGAACTGTTATGGCAGCTCTAAGCTGCCTGAGGACCCACCTACACAAGACAAATCTGAAGGGGCTGTATCTGCTGGCTTTAGGGTTGAGGTGCACCCCTGGAGCAGTGCAAAGTGACTGGCTTATACCTGAGGATCTGCCCCATTTGACAATCTCATCACTGTAAAACTTAGAGAGAGGAGAATCAGGCCCCAGATTTTCACAAACCAAACAAATATAGCAAAAATACAGTATTGTTCTGGTGCATCTGGCCCACTGCATCTGCATCTATCTGTCATCTTTATTAGTGCTCTAACTGATCAGTTACACTAAGCAGTGTTACAGCTGTAGGGCTATAAACTACTTGCAACTCCCATTCCCATTCTGTGTGTCTGCATTTCTAAAGAACCTAGTTCTAAGGTATCTAGTTCAAACGCAGTAGATGTTCCCTATATGTTAACTTCAGTCATGCTACACAGAGAGTTGGAGAAAATCCATAGAAGGTTATGCAGTATTCTGCTACTGACTGATTTGTGCTTTTACTGTCATTGCATTCAGTGGGAATGTGCATAAAAATTGACATCCGGATATGGCTCTCTCCGTGGGCAAACTCACGTGTTACATAGCAGCATCATTACTTCCTTTATAAAAATCATGTGGGCTTTATAAACCAAGTATTTCATTAAAGTGGTGAGGAGAGATGGTCACATTGATTGGAAAAAAGCAAGAACTGTCATACTCCCTGTCCAGGCGGGACCAGAATTGGAAGTGCTGAAATATCAAGAGTCTGTCTTGTATTTCCATCTGGTACCAGAAGTAAAAATGCTGGAAATCTCAGGAGAAAGTCTATTCTCACAAGGTTTCTGCCTAATTTTCCAACCCAAGCGGCTCATGCAGTTTGGATGAAGCTTCAGATGAGATTTATATCTATCACACTTATATGGCCCCTGTTACTGCATTATTTGAGAGCCTCAGAATGTAATGTATTTAATCCTCACAATGACCTGCTGAGGTAGGACAGTGCTATTGTCCTCATTTTACAGGAAGTCTGGGGTGGAGCAGGAAATTGAAACTATGCCTCCCGAGCCTCAGGCTGGTGCCCTACCAACCATTTTAACTTTTGGATACTTTAAACCAGTGGTCCACAACCTTTTTCGTCTGGCGGGTGCCAGATGATGAGCCACGGAGGACCGTGGCGGGGGACGAGCATCCGCCAAAATGCTGCTGGCAAGCGGCAATGTCAATAGGCGTCGCCGCCGAAATGCTGCCGAAAATCGGTGGCGACGCCTCTGGATGCTGCTGCTTCTCGGCGGCATTTCGGCGGATGCTCATCCGCCGGCCAGTAGGCGGGCGCACTTAGACGCCCCGGCGGGCGCCACGTTGGGGACCCCTGCTTTAAACTAGTTAGAATGGCGTAAAGCACAGCAAACATCTGAAAGGTCAAGAATAGCTGAAGACTAAGTGGTGAGATCATCACTATCAGCAGCATTGCAGAGGGAGAGGGTTAGTTGAAAGGACAGAAGCTGGTCTTTGTTTGTGGCCTTGCTTCTTATGGGCTGAATTTAAATAAGCCTACTAGGCAAATGACACAAGGCTTGGGAGTTTGGGGGGCTTACTTTTAGTGAAATTATACTGTGGATCTATTCTGCTAAAGGCATAGAAGGAACAGGAGAAGGCAGGCAGTGCTGCTTCCAACATTTTCTGGTTAATGGTTTGCTGGGAGGGCAACTTTGAGTTACAATCTAGGTTGCATAGATGTCCCACAAGTGGAAGATGTGCTGATGCAGGGCTACCTCTCAACATCTCTTAGACACCCTACCAGGTTTTCTTTTCAGGCCTTGCCATCCCTTTAGCACTCCAGCCCCAGCAGATTGGAGTTGTTGCTGCATTTCACCCATGTAGGGTAACCAGATGTCCCGATTTTATAGGGACAGTCCTGATTTTGGGGGGCTTTTTCTTATATATGCACCTATGACCCCCATCCCCTGTCCTGATTTTTTACACTTGCTATCTGGTCACTCTACACCCTCTCCTGGAGGGTTTCCTGCTACTGGGGTCTTCTGCCAGAAGCTCTGCTAGAAGACGACCCTGGTATGAATCCGGCCCAAGGTCTAGAACATTTCAGATGACAGTGTATGTGAGACAGTGGTCCTATCATTAATGCTCTTCAACATGAAAGACTGAGGTTTGATTCTTTTGTTCCTCAGGGCAGGAAAAACCTTGGAGCTATTCGGAGGCAACACATTATGCTCCCATGAAAAGGAAGTACTTTCAGTCACTCTCTAGTTAATCCTTTCATCTCCCATAGGACCAGCACTACAGGGCTTTGAAAGGAATCCCATCTAACCTTCCTTGGCTAAAGTATGATTAGTGCAGTAAGAGGTGTAAAATCAGGACATTTTTTTGTTACAGGAGAGAGGTTTTTTTTCCTGAGATCATGGAACTGTTTCAACTTTAAAAATTAAACATTCTTTCTTGTTGAAAATTTGCAAAAATATTTGGCACCAATGTAAAACCAGTGTCCAAGGTATCAGTCCTTAAAAGCAGAGTCTTAAAATGGAAAGACTGATGCAATCTTAAACTATAATAGTGCAAACAACATCATTATGATTTTCAGTTCTGATTACCGGTTATAAAACAGACTATCATATACCTAGTTATTCATGATCTTGGTGAAAACAATCTGCAAAATGAGATCTATAGAGAACTGTTGAAAGAAAAAAAACATGCAACTCTAAATATAGGAACTATAGTGACAAAAACAAGCCTGGAAACAGGAGACCGATAGCTGATAACCAGGCAGCAATGTTTCCCACATACTATGCAAATGACATGGATTACATTTAATCAACAAGTTTCTAAGAGCTCAGGATCAAGCAATTTACACACATATCCAAAAGAAAAAAAACACTTTAAAATTGAGTTAATTTTTAGAGGCCATATCAGTAATTTCAGGTTAAAGAAATTAAAGGAATGTTGTAACTCTACCCAAACTGAGTATTACAAACCCAGGATATTCACAGTTAAGTTTGCATTTAAAAAAAAAAATATCCAAACATGTTAAAGTATGTATGGGTGAAATCCTGACCCTACTGAATGGCAAAACTCTCATTGATTTCCATGTGGTCAGAATTTCATTTAAGGCACCCAGACAACCTTAATTCTGCAATAATTATACAATTATGATTAAGAAATTTTAGTGTTTGTCGTCCCTAATTAGATAACTTATTTTTAAAGACACATTAGCTTTTCCCCTTCTCTTATACATTTCCCCCCTCAAGTGTCGCTACAGGGCAGACTTAAAAGTTTTAATCTCCCACCCCTTTTTTTCAGGTTTAGATCCCTAATTAATCTCTTATATAGTATATTCATCTCACTTAGTTTTAAAATTTTATTTCCATTTTATAGATACAAATAGAGGGACAGAGAAAGTAAGCCATTGGGGGTCTAAAGTCAGACACCTAAATAAGGGTTCTTTATTTTTAGAGATTCTGAGCATCCACAACTCCAGCAGAGTTTATCAAAGAGACAATCAGTTGCTTCACTGGGAGATGTGGCATCTCTGAAAAATGCAGGACCCTTATTTAATCCCCAAAATATGGATTTAGGGCCCTAGCATTAGACTCCTGAGATTTAATATTTTGGCCTAAGTGACTTTCCCAAGGGCCCATACTGCCTTTGGAAAAGAACCCAGGCATTCGGTTTGTGAATGCTCTGTTTTAGCCCGTAAATACTAGCACCATAACATGAAAAGTTAAGCTAACTATGCTGCTTTGGAGCCCAAAGGTCATTTGGTAGGGAATTTTCCTCCCAAGCAAAGACCGAGACATAAAAAGTACTCACAGGCCTGCAGATTGACCTTATTGATTCTCACTTGTTTGTTTGGCTTGAATTCTATATGCTTCTTCACAGAAATGATGCGATTCTAAACACACTAAACTGCAGTCAGGAAGAGTGAGGGCAGCACGTGTAGCTTTGATGGAACTAGCTCACTAAAAATAGCAGGGTAGCTGTGACAGCATGGGCATAGGTTACGCTCAAGTATGCAGGTTGTACTTGGACAGCTAGCCCAAACCACCACCCATGCTGGGTATGCCCACGAGAGGTGCAAATGCACCTCTCAATTGCAGTGTAGACGCATCCTTAGTGTAACTGAGAATCAGACCCTATGGAATCTAGCAATATCTACAATACTTCCTTGCTGTTTTTTTTTTTTTCCCAATCAAAATCTTGCTAAGCCAGGGGGATGGATGCAATGTGACAGATACTATACAGCAAAGTACTTAGATGTTGGAAAGCTCCCAGGATGAGAGAACTCTTTTGAGAATAATAAGACAACTGACTCCAGAATGACAATCTTTAGAAAATGCTCCTCCTGATTTTAGTTATAAAAACTGACAATCCCATGATTAACTTTTTCATACCTTAAGATGCTTTTGTTAAGGGGTCAGTGCTGTTGATTCTAAGTGACCTCTAGTAAGAACCATATATTTCAGGGCACACCTACTAATTCTTTTTTTAAATTGTTTTTAAAAACTGAGAAGTCCATACAAACTATCTTGAAAATCACTTTCCCAGCAAAACTCAGCTACATATTTATTTCCTAGCATTTTAAAAAGAAAGGACGACTTGTCCTGACTGCTTACTGAAGTCTTGAATGGCAGAATTGGAGGATGTTATTAAAATACGCTTTCTCTGGACTTGTCTCGTAGGGAAAGAAGAGAATTCCCCTTGACCAAAAATACCCCAGTAATAAACTTTGAACACTGAGTTAATTTGCTCTGTGCTGGCACCAATATGAATTTAAATTATGTGCTTCTCCCCTTATTCCTAGCCAGTGTCCCTCTGTAATTGTGCACTTTAGTCCATTTGTAAATATCATAACTAAATTTGGAAGTATCATTTAGTAACTCTATTTAAGGGTTAGGAAAAAAGAATAACATTACTTAGAGTCATACATAACGTTTTTGTTTAGTTAATTTTACATGCTCTGAATGCCTTATCTTTCAGTCACTACCCACTTCAGCTCTCAGTTTGGTATGTTTGGGATATTACTGATATGTGCTCTTGAAAAATTGGCCAAACATTAGTTCCTTTACAAAATAAAGTCTGTGTATGTGTATATATCAATATTATATTCACATAATAATTATTGTATTTAGAGAGAGGAAAAGACACATTGGATCATCTTATCTATGCTCCTGCTAGATCAAATTTAGGACTGCATAGAGGACTGCTAACTTTACCAAGGACACCATAGAATTAAATGATGCTTCTAAAAAAAACCATGGTCAAGTGCATGGGTCTATTATTATTCTTTGTTTTCTGAAGAGGATAATTTTATGTCTTTTGAATTTTCAAGGGCTGTTCACAAGTACTAACCTCTGATTTAGGTATTTGATGTTTGGTTAAATTGAAAAGAGATACTGATTTTTTTAATGTTACTATTACTTATGGTGAGTCCATGAGGCAACACCTTTCAGCCAGTTTCTTTTCTTTAACTTTTGCTAAGGGGTAACTGAGTAGTTTTAAAGCTCCAAGCAGCTGTTTTTAAAAATACTCTATCTGCTTTTGAAAATTTCCCCCCATATTTGGCCATAGCCATGTTTTTTATTTATGTGAAATCATAACCAGTTTTAAAGGCATGCACTATGTTGTCAAATAGTGAATAAACAGACTCTTCAATGCATATACTTCAAAAGCAGCATGGAGCAGACCCTCAGCTTGTATAAATTGCCAGTTTGTGAGTTTGTATGTAAGTATCAGACTCAAAACAGAGTCTTCAATGATAATAATATAATCCTTTCGCTCACTAACTATAAATCAATAAAGTATTGCAAAAGACCCACTTACCTTTTTGCCAATGTCCTGCCCAGCAAGGACACAAGGGGAGGCACATAAAAGATTAATATCATAAGGGAACCAGGCAGAGCAAAGATACATCATAAAACATCATAGTACACTTATTAACAACAGCTAGATTTGAAAAAGCTGTCAGTTATGTAAAAAGCAGAAGCTCGAAATCTGGAAGCTTGAAATAAGGCTAAACGACATATCATTCAACTCCAGAAAATATTCCTTCAATAGACTAAATCCCCATCCAGTGCCCAGGAACAAATCCCCATACATAAACAAATCCTCCAGCACAACAGGAAATAAGGAACAAAAATAGCAATACATCATTTCAGGAGAAGTACAGATTCCAAGGCAGCAACGGCCCCCAAAGCAGCAGTCATTTTAAACAGAGAATCAAAAGTTTTAAAAAAGAGAGAATATTAGGATCATTGTTTCTGAACAGAGTTGCAAGAAAAATGCCAGCAAAACATACAGGACACACAAATCAACATTTGTAAAGGATGGGTCCTGAATCAGAAAGTATACTATAGTCCAAAAAATGGGAGAAGTTTCATAGAAACGTTCAGTCCGGTACAGACTTCAGTTCATTAGGTAATTGGCTCCATAGCATCATCAGCACAGCTTTCTTTAAGATCTCAAAATCTTTTAGCCTCCTTGTCATTCGTGGTGTATGGATATGTGTTGTACTTATGGCTTGATCCAACTCTCATTAAAATCCGTGGAAAGGCTTCCACAGCCTTCATTTTGGCTGGAGAAATTACAGCATTACTTGCACCCTGGTCCTTGAAGTCCAGATTTAAGCTTTTTAAGATGCTTCACTGCCTTGACAAGAGAAGGAATAGCATCTTCTAACAAAAAGACCATTACCATCTTCTTGACAATGTTCCTTGCAGGTTACAAAGTATGGTCTGGGGCTTAGATTAAAGGACTTGGAATCAGGACTACAGGTGTCTATTTGCCTCTGCAAATCAAGCTGCTGAACTTCTAAGTGCATGCAATTGGGATGTAAATAATTGCACCAGAAATTTTGCACCCATGTTTCATTACAGGCAGAGAATTGTGCTGGCAATATCCGAGGCTAGATTGAGAGCTACCTTAAAAATCAGACCAAATGGTCTACAATTTAATGCTAAGAACTAGTTCTAATTAGGCTTATGATGATGATTTCAGTTGCTGGTAGCAAGTAAATTGTCTAATTACACTGCTCTACAGCCAAAATGCTTCTGAAATAAATGTAGTCAAACTTTACTAATTCTGGATCACTGAGAACGAAAATGATGCTTAAAATTGTTGATTGGCTCTAGTTTTCAAGATATGCTATTGGGTCAGTATATACAACCTTTGACTTGGGAATGGCAGAGGATAAGTGAGTTATAAAGGGAAGGGATCTCAATTTAAACCAGAAATGACTAAAATACATCTTTGACTGGATCTATGAATAAATCTATGACTGGGTTTGGACAGTACTTGCTTTTTAGGCAAAACAATGAATGATGCAATCTGAAGCTGGTATTGCATCATACATGATATGAATTGCATCATGTTATTCCTAGAAGTCATGGATGATGCAATCATAACTCAGCTTACATCACTCTGCTGAACAAATTGCCCTATATCAGCTCTAGAAATCATACAGTGTCTTGCTCTCTTATTTGTCAGTGTTTGATTTTGCAAAGGGACACATTTCTGTTTAGCCAAAGTGAGCAGAGATGCCTCGTACTTGTGTGAACAGTGCAGATAACTTCTGCTATGTTTGTGGTGAAGTGATTTTTGCATCACAAAAGCGCAGTAAAACCACTATGGTTAAGAAAGCCTATCACCTTTATTTTGGCTGCAAAATTGGAGATCAGGACAAGAGGTGGGTCCCACACATATGCTGCAACACTTGTGCAACAAATCTTCGCCAGTGGTTGAACACTCTTGGATGTCTAAAGCTATGTACCTAAATAAAGGTGCTTGAATTTCAAAGGTGCATGGGAGTTGCAAGTGCTCAGCACCTTGGAAAATCAACCCACTTTGACGGTATTTAGGTGCCTACGTATGGATTTAGCTCCCTACATATTTATTAATTTAAAATTTTTTAATATTTGGGCCATAAGCCATTCAATTTATTAGAATGACAAATGCTGGACATGGCTGGCATTCTGTATCCTAAAGGTCACCATATTAACTGAGTGAATTTGACCTGCCTGCACTCAGCATAATGAAGAGACCCAGCAGCTGATGGAAATATGTGATTGCACATTTGAATATCATATCTAGCACGTTCAATACACAAATACGCTTTGTATTTAATTACATGGTCCCTTTGTGGGTAGGTGTCATCAGGCACCATCTCCAAAAAGCCACTTGTGAGTTCATTTAAAAAAAAAAGTATTTTTTATTCAACCGCAACTGGGTGAAGTCCTCAACATAAGCATGCTGGTTCAACATCTGTTGTCTCTTTAAAAAGTTTTAAACAAAAGCTTCTTTCACAAAAAAATAACGTTCAAATAGTTGCCAGTCCCAGGAAGTAATGCATGAAAGGTTGCTCAATCCAGCCCTATCTTGGGTTTGGCTAAAATACACTCAGCCTAAAAACACTTGGCTAAATGGTGGGAGGACATCATAGTCTACAAGTATGCACCAAGAATTAGGTTGGTAAAGGGCAGTAATGGAAATAGGAGTAATAAAATTAAACAGAGGAAAATGCAGCTGAATACTGGGAACATTTACTTAATGACAATATCAACAATATATTCCTTCTGCTTGAGCCATTTAAAAGTAGACTATACAAAGCCCTAGACAGTATATTGGAATAAATACTTCTGTAGCAAGGGTGAGATGGACTACAGGTCCTATGTGACCTTCATGGGAATGGAAAAACAAAATGAAAGCATCTGTGGTACTGGCATGATGGCTATCCGTAGAGATCCCCTTAGAGTGAAAGGTTATCAGCCTTGAGACCATTTTCCTCATGCTACATGGTTTCCCAGTATCTATAGGACTGTCCTAATGACTACCTCAGGTCACTGGTTTGTAGGCCTTCCCTCCAGAGGTGGTGCTGTGATTTGATGACTGCATCCCCTGCGTATGAGAACCAGAAGCAGTGGAGAGGATTTTTCGGGAGTTAATATTGCTTTTAGCGTCATTAACTCCTGCGTGGATTTTGGGGGAGAAGGGGAAAGAATCCATGGGAATCTTGAGAAGTGTCTGTTGTGGACAGTAGCTGCTCCCCAGTTCCACTCACAGTAGGTTTGCAGGGGTGATCGCAAGACCTAGGATGGAGAGAGAATACCCAATTGGTTCTGTTCCCTACCTTCTGCAGGTTTAGAACATCTTGTGAGTTAATCCCTCTCCTTTGTTGCTCTTCAGGCTGCCTAGTGGAATATAGGGTTCCACTCAATCTGAAGTACTGGTTTTTAAGGTTCCTTTTGCCTTCGGAGGGAGGATGGGTCAGTGGTTAGGGTGCTAGCCTAGTATTGGGGATTCCCTGCTCTGCCACTGACTGCATGTGACCTTTGAGCAAATGATCTACAAATAGATTTTTAAAGGTATCTAGGCATCTAAAGATGCAGCTAGACCTCTAATGTCTGCAAATTCCACTGGGTGCCTACATGAATCTTTAGGTGCCTCATTACATCTTAAAAATCTAGCTTTTAATCTCTTTCTTCCTTTGTCCCCATTTGGCAAAGGGATAACTATCTACCTCACAGGAGTATTACAAGTATATGCCAAGATTGTGAAGGGCTCAGATGCAATGGGAACTGTATAAGCACATAGGACAGGATAGCTAAGTGCTGATAGATGACTACACAAGCGAGGGAGGGATCTCTTCCTTCTTTTACTTCTGTTGGTGCCTGTGAACTGTGCACCCATAAACTCCAGGGCTTTTCCTGAGCTGATGTAATGTGCAACCCCTATAGCTTCCTTTCAGATAAACACAGCCCATTGAGATGTGCTGCTGATTTAGGGCCTCATCCAGAGCCCATGGAAAGAGACTCAAAGATTTCAGTAGGCATTGGATTACAGCCTTACTGACAGAGGAGAAAATAATCATGCTCCGATTTCCCCTCTCCCCCCTCTTCGCGAACTACTTCATTCAGTTAACGCATCCAGAGGGCATGCTGGATCTAAAGGAATGATTGAAGAAGTGACCTGTCCTTCACTGGCTCAGGTGTAATTAAAATCATCTGTCTCAGGTGTAATGCAGTAATCCTGATCAGGCTTCAATTTTATGTGAAGAACAACCTTCTTTTTGTATTTGAAAAGATAATTTATGGCTTCTGTTTAATAAGGCTGAAGTCTGTTTGGAGAGTAAATAATGGTATAATGTTTATAGCAGTTTTGTGATTCACAGAGTTCTGTTTTTTGGATTAATTTGACAATATATTTTCCTATTTAAATACAAAAGTTGACGTTAACAAGAAAAAAGTGCCTATGACAGGCAAAATTAAAAAAATATGAGAAGGAAAGCTGTCTTGTGGAAAATACCTAAATATCTAAACCAGAGCTAGAGAAATCAATACCATCTAACAGAATGAAGGG
Organism: Trachemys scripta elegans; assembly: GCF_013100865.1. Taxonomy (NCBI): domain Eukaryota; kingdom Metazoa; phylum Chordata; order Testudines; family Emydidae; genus Trachemys; species Trachemys scripta. The sequence continues at coordinate 124,875,132 of NC_048302.1, forward strand.
AAAGAGCCAGGCTGAATAGGGATTAGCTACTAAGGTCGTGATGTTTTTGTTTTGCTCTTTAAGTTTAGTTCCAAAAGAAATGGCATTTTTTTAAAGTCTGTAGCTCAGTTGTTTAACTATGTATGTTGTGTGGCAATGATAAAAGTGAGCAAAGTCTTGCATGGCTAGGTCCTGTGCCCCCACCCCTGCAACTCTCAATGTTGTTACCTTTCTTTGATTATTGTTGTGCTGAATTATTGATTCGTGCACCGGATGTGTATTCAGGATTATCAAAAAGAGGTCAGTGCACTTTATGCATTATTTCCCTTTTACTGTATTTTAAGCTCAAATACCTTTTAGAAGAGTTTATTGATGAACTTCAAGGGCCAAATCCCTGAGTTCCTACTCATTCCTTTCTCAGGCAAGGAGTCTGGTGGCACCTTAAAGACTAACAGATTTATTTGGGCATAAGCTTTCGTGAGTAAAAACCTCACTTCTTCGGATGCATAGCATCCCCTGATACTTTCTCAGGCAAAAGTAACATTAAGGTTTTGGGATAGAACTTCTAGAATGTCTGCACCTGACTCTGCAATCATTATTCACTTGAGATGGGTCAGTACCTTGAATCTTATTAAATCCATCAATTTTCAGGGAGGTCTGGATTTGAATCCCTGGTTCATTTTCACCCTGCCCCCACCAAAAAGAAAACCTCCAGTCCCTATTATTTTGGTTCCATCACACGCTCAGAACCAGAAAAGATCACTTGTGTCTTTCTGGGCGCAGACAAGAACAGCCTCCTCCCCAGATGGCTAAAATAGTGCCAAAACATCCGATCTCACAGGATTTCTGTCACTTTGAGCCAAATTTTTACAAGTACAGTTTGCAAGATTTCAGTGCAATTGAATGGAAGCCTGAATCCTACATCTGATTCATTCTTGGCCTCTGACTCTGAATTCTAGCCTGAAACTGAATCCAATCTAGAACTGAAAAATGGAAAAGATTTTCCAAGTGGTTAACTGACTGAGGATCACAAGTTTCTAATGGGACCTTCAATGTCACTTGTACTCTTAAGTGCTTTTGAAAATCCCTCCCATTGTCCAGGGCCGGCTCTAGCGTTTTTGCCGCCCCAAGCACAAAAAAAAAAAAAAGCCGCAATCGGCGGCAATTTGGCGGCCGGTCCTTCGCTCTGAGAGGGAGTGATGGCCCCACTGCTGAATTGTGGCCGGACATGCCACCCTCCTCTTCATTGGCCGCCCCAGTCACCTGCTTGCTATGTTGGTGCCTGGAGCCGGCCCTGCCATTGTCTCTTCTGCTTATCTTTTTTTGCAGTATTTGTTGTAGCTGTGTTGGGCCCATGAAATGAAAGAGACAAGGTGAGTGGGGTAATCTTTTATTACGATGGTGAAAGAGATAAGCTTTTGATCTCCACAGAGCTTTTCTTCAGGTCTGGGAAAGGTAAATACAAGATGGAACAGATTGTTAAGTAACACATTTTGCAAGAAACCATTCAAAATAAATATGCCAACCTCTTCATGGGCCTCCTTGAGGAATAATTTCTGGAAAAATGCAACACAAAACCTGAGCTATATCGATATTTTTATCCTCTAGACAGACAACCTAAGTACCCATCATAACTTCAACAACCACCACCCATCCATCAAACTCTCTAAAACACTCCCACACAGCATCAACTTCAGGATACCATAATCAGCTTCAACAATATAACCCTACAGACTACCATATACAAAAAAACAATGGATCACCACATCTACCTTCATAGATCCTGTAACTACCCCAAAAACACCAAGAATTCTGATATCTACAGCCAGGCACTCAGATACCACAGAATATGCTCTGAAGAGAAAATCCAGAATATACACTTAACACACTCAAAACTGCCTTTCACCAAACAGGACACTCCACCAGAGAAGTAGATTGCATCATGGATGGGCCATTGAAATACCCTGAGAGAACTTGCTTCAATACAGGGGAAAAAACCCACTGACAACACATCCCTAGTTGTCACCTACCACCCCATACTGAAACCCCCTAAATGGGGTATCATCAAACAATCCCAACCCATACTTGAAGGGGACCACATTCTGAAACAAATCTTTCCTGAAACCCCCTCTTCTGGTCTTCAGACAAGCCCCACAGACCAGAACACACCAACACTCTAGTTACCTTTCCCAGACCTGAGGAAGAGCTCTGTGGACCTCAGAAGTTTGTCTCTTTCACCAACAGAAGCTGGTGCAATAAAATACATTGCTTCCCATTTACTTCAGTGGGACATTTGTCTGAGTTGAGGTGGCAAAATTTGCAGATGATACAAAACTACTTAAGATAGCTAAGTCCCAAGCAGACTGCGAAGAGCTACAAACGGATCTCTCAAATCTGGGTGATCGGGCAACAAAATGGCAGATGAAATTCAATGTTGATAAATGCAAAGTAATGCACATTGAAAAACATAATCCCAACTATACATACAAAATGATTGGGTCTAAATTAGCTGTTACCACTCAAGAAAGAGATCTTAGAGTCACTGTGGATAGTTCTCTGAAAACATCCACTCAATGTGCAGCGGCAGTCAAAAAAGTGAACAGAATGTTGGGAATCATTAAGAAAGGGATAGATAATAAGACAGAAAATATCAGGTACACCCACATCTTGAATACTGAGTGCAGATGTGGTTGCCCAATCTCAAAAAAGATATATTGGAACTGGAAAATATTCAGAAAAGGGCAACAAAAATGATTAGGGGTATGGAATGGCTTCCGTATGAGAAGATATTAATAAAACTGGTACTTTTCAGCTTGGAAAAGAGACAACTAAGGGGGGGATATGATTGAGGTCTATAAAATCATGACTGGTGTAGAGAAAGTAGATGTTGTTTACTATTTCTCATAACACAAGAACTAGGGGCCACCAAATGAAATGAATAGGCAGCAGGTTTAAAACAAACAAAAGGAAGTATTTTTTCCACACAGTGCACAGTCAGTCTGTGGAACTCTTTCCCAGAGGATGTTGTGAAGGCCAAGACTATAATAGGTTCGAAAAAGAATTAGATAAATTCATGGAGGATAGGTCCATTAATGGCTACTAGCCAGGATGGGCAAGGATGGTATCTCTAGCCTCTCTTTGCCAGAAGCTGGGAATGGGTGACAGGGGATGGATCACTTGATGATAACCTGTTCTGTTCATTCCCTCTGGGGCACCTGGCATTGGCCACTGTCGGAAGACAGGCTACTGGCCTAAACGGATCTTTGGTCTGACCCAGTATGGCCGTTATTATGAGTTAGGACTAGGCCCTGTCTCTTTGTTTGCAGACAGACTTCCAGCTGACTAACACTGCAAGATTATATCAATATTTAGCTGTCAAATTTGTCAGTCCAGAGAAAGCAAATATCTCCTTGGAATGATATTCCTGTGAGAGAAGCTTTCACAACTGCTTATCTGAATGCATGGAAAGATAAATGCCAAGGTTCAAATTTTCCCTCAAGAGAGTCTCTGTTCTTCAGGAAAAGTCAAAACACTAGGGGCAGGCTCAACGGATTTTATAAAATATGACAAACTACAAAGAATTTCTAGCAGTGGCTCTCTGTAGACAGATTTATGGAAGATGTAGGAATTGAGGATTAAACTTCTTGTTGGCTAGTGTAAGTCAACCTGATTATTGTGTCCAGCTGGAAAAGGAACTTGTAGTAAGGTCCGTCTCAAGAAAATTAATCTACTTAAATGGCGCAATGCAGTCCGCATCTGACAGCAGATGGACAGCAGTGAATGCAAACAGAGTTTATGACTTCATGAAAGAACAAGCTGCATCAAGAAAAAGGTACTGCATGTGTTGAATCCATCCTGTAGGAAACTGCGTAAAGGGAACAAAGTAAATAGGAGGCTATCACATTCTGGGGTGCAATCCAGATCAGTGAGTGGTTGTGTCCACCTGCCCTGCAGTCTTGGGTGCCTCACAATGCTTTGCTGCTGTAGCTCCCAACCTGGGCCCATCAAAAACAGCAGCAGGTCACCCCCTGAGTGTCTAAGTTTTCAAAACCAAGGCCTACATGGAGAGGGAGTCTATCTTCATCAAGAGGTAATAAATCTTACTCACAAATGTGCAAAGTAGTAAAAGGGTGGGAAAAGCTCAGATTTTGAGCCTTTTGAATTTCATTGTGAATTCTTCACATTGGCATAATAAGAATGGTCTAGATCACCCCCTCCTACAACAAAACCCATGGGCGGGGGGGAGTTTCTAGGGGAGGAAATATCTGTGAGCATCCTCCAAATCATCACCTTGTCAGGGGCTGGGGTTTACCTCATTGTGGAAAATGCCACAGACTCTGTCCCCAAAGCTTGTAGATGCCAGTGTATAAATGTAGGTGGCCAGGGTCATCCAGATGGTATGTCTGTGTATCCACACCATTTCTAGCCTCCACCTTCCCTTGCAGAAGTCAGTTGCTACAGGGGACTCTCCTTGGCAGCTGCTGCTTCAGGATGCAGATGGGGTAGGGAGAGGGGAGTAGTTCCATGGAAATAAGACAGTCTGAAGCCATATTATCTTTTCTGATTCAGTTCCACAGGGGCAATGGAAGGGATAATGTGTGTGCTCCCCACCCCTGCCCATAGCCTGGACACCAGAGGGTCAGAAGGGGAAGGGAAAGTTCTGTGGAGGTGACTGAGCTCTCTTCCTGTGTGGGAGTGGTGAAATCCATGTGTGTAGAGTTCTCCACATCTATGCATCTCTGAGGGATAATCTGAGCCAATTATAATGAGTAATTTACACCTGCAAAGTGCTTTATAGATACTAATAATTCAAAATTTCTTGTTCTTATATGGCACTTTCCATCAGTAAACACCAAAGCACCTTTCAAAGGAGGTCAGTATAATTATCTCCATTTTACAGATGGAGAAACAGAAACATGGGCAGCTTAAAGGCTTGATTCTGCAACTTGTTGAGCACCAATTTCCATTTTCTTCAGTAGGAGCTGAGGGCTTCAGCACCTCACAGTGTTGGGCCTAATGTTACTTACCTACAGTTTAAACACAAGTCCCAAGCAGCTGCAGGATTATAAACAGGGTTTCCTAGTCCTGTGCTCATTCCACTAGACCATATTGGCCCTCTGAAGTGCCAGAAGTGTGGAAGAAAAGGAGGGATTATGACCCTTGGTGCGTATAGTGTAACAAATAAAATGCTTGGGTGCTTTCAAACTTATCCTATGTTAAGGAAAATAAATCATACTAAAGCAACTGGAAAGTGTATTATTTTACATTGTCCCCTTAGATTCCACACCAAACCTGAAGATGATAAAGCATCTACTACTACTGAATGATAACAAAAGAGAACATCAGCTAAACACACAGTAAAATAAGCTGAATAAGCTTATTTAGATTCTGTTACTTATATGAAACCTTTGTCATCTTGTTTAGCTTGAGTAATTAATCACATAAACAAATTCTTTTAAATGCCAAAGTCAAGTTACTACAAATGCTGGATTTAAAATCTCAAATATTGGTGTCTAGTCTTTCACACCTCCATGGCAGTTACCTATCTTAAATGGAAATATGTCAATATTTTGAGTTAAAAACTGCAGGTTATGAAACTTCTGGAAAATGGTTGTCAATTGCTCCCTGCAGTCAATGAGTATACGTAGATGAAGCTAAACTACAGTTAAAATAAAATGTAGGCAGTGTTTTGAGATTTCTTATTATTCCCAAATATTATTTCCCAAATCTTATTTTTACTCCACAGAAGGATTCTGCTTTGCTAGCCCAGAGGTCTCTCCCTGGAAATCTTTCATGTTGCTTACTTGGGGCATGCCTTAAGGGTTCCAGATTTCCCCCATGCAGGGATTACCCATGTAAAGGGCTGAAAAGGCCATGAGCGCTCACAGATTTCCATCCTAATTCTTCTGCTGGACAGAGGTAGAGTTTGTCTTGTGAGACCTTGTCTGACTACATGACAACATTTTGTGTTTCCAGCACCATTCTAACCTCCTAGTAAACCTGTAACATACCATGTCTATACACACCTGCTTGCAGCTGTTCACAACTGTTGTGGGTTGCTTTTGCTCTGAGCAAGGCCAAGCACTGTTTTCCTGCCCACTCTCACTGTATTATTCTAGTGTAGACAAAAAATGCAAGGAAGTGCTGGAGCGGCAACAGTGCAGTTGACTTATCTGGTGCTATCCCACAAGGCTGCTGCCCCTTGCTGAGTGACAGTACCTCCCAACACATCCAAGCCTGTGAGCAGCTGAAACAGAACTCAGCTGGCCTTGACTTTGACCTGAACTGTCCCTGATTTTAACCAAACCACTTATTCCTATTACAAAGTATAGTCCTATTACAAATAAAATTGTATTTATACTTTTCCCTTGACTTTTTGAGAATGTAAAATTATTTTTCTAATACAAATGTTGCAACTGGGCCTCTCCACTCCTCATTTTGTTTTTTAACCCTAAACTAACTGGAGTTCATGGAGATGCAGAACTCAATCTCTTCTCTCTGGAATCAGACCGCCTCCATCTCAGCATCCAAGAAAAGAGAAGGAAACTCTTACTTCAATAAAAGTCAAAACCACAGAAGAGGAAAAAGTAAAGCAAAACAACTAAGCAGCCAAAAAAAAGGAGTAATTAAAAAAAACAAGCTCCTGACCTCCTTGAGCGTTGCCTATTACCAGTCATTGTTAGGTTTTTCAGTTACTCATCGTGCAAATCATGGTGTTCACTTGAATGTGCTGGAGAGCTGCCCTCAGAAGAAAGTGAAGACAGGGGCAGCTACGAGGCAGAAATTCTTACAAAGTTTCCTATGCATAAATGGGGCACAGTTCTTGTCAGCCCACTAGCCTGCAACAACTGGAACACAAAGGATCATAAAACAATCCCAGCACAGTGAAATAAAAAAAGGTGAATCAGAAGAGAGGGCATTTATAAGAAAGATTTGTATTTTTATAACTTTTGACTCAGCTTTGTTATGGACCATCTAAGCGCAAGTTGCTAAAAGGAGTTTGTTTTCTTAAATGCTTTTAGATATCATCTAAGTTGATACTGTGGGGCTTGATTATTCAGTCTCCCCTGTTCCCTTTATTATACTCAGAGGTGTAAATGGGAAAACTGGCCCTTCGGGTACGTCCCCTGACTAGGGTGGTGCCCTGGGAATGACTAGCACATTTATTCACATATGTGCTAACATAGTTTTTAGACACACAGGTTAGGCTATCTTTGTGATCTCCTTATTCCTGCATCTAGCACATCTGAGCAGAAAGAGAAAATTGTGGCTCTATTTGTCCACCTACCTAGATATCCCCAGTCACCATAGTATCCCACTACCTGCCAAGTATTTCTTTCTTTCTTAGAAATAGCTTCATTATTGAATAGTGTTGTTTGTGTGTATTTTCAATCTGGTGAGGTTCATTTGCTTATCTCTGTAGGAGTCAGTTCCACGGGACTGGTCCAGTCCCTGTGAAAGTTCTGTTTCTGCTTATGAAGTTTCCCTTAGTGGCCAATAGTTTCATGGTTCCACTGGAATGTAGCTGTCCTTTGAGAGGAGAGCAGATATCTCAGGTAGCTAGGGTAAAATCTATGAAGGGCCTTGAATATCAAGGCAGAGATTTTGATCCAGGCCTCTGTATTCAGTGATGAGCTGGTGTAGAGTGAAGCACCAAGGTGGTGCTTACCATAACTTGTGCTGCTAAACATATGGGAGGTTGCCTTTTTAAAAATAAACACTTGGAGCTTTTTGTGGGTTAGAATTGCAATAACAAAGCCCGGAGCTGATGTCACGAATGTGTGGATCACTGTGGATGGGTCTGTGACTGGTATAATAGGTGAGATCTTCAGTCCAGTCTCAGAAGGAAGTCTGGTTTTTTTGCTACTGTCCCTATTTGAGATTCCAGTAGTATTAAGGAGTCCAAAAGGACCTCAAGGCTATAGATCAACTTATCCATCTGAGGACAGTTGCCTTAAAAACTAGGGGGTGATACGCAGGGCTGGCTCTAACGTTTTTGTCGCCCCAAGCACACACCAAAAAAAAAAAAAAGCTGCGATCGCGATTGGCGGCAATTCAGCGGCAGGTCCTTCGCTGCAAGAGAGAGTGACGGCCCCGCCACCGAATTGCCGCCGAACAGCCGGATGTGCCGCCCCTCTCTTCATTGGCCGCCCCAGGCACCTGCTTGCTACTCTGGTGCCTGGAGCCGGCCCTGGTGATACGAATGAGGAAAATTATTTTGAAGGCTTTCTTCTTACTAGCATTCCCTCAGTGTTGTCTGGGTTCAGCTTTAGCCAGATATTATTAGTCCAAGTGCAGACAATCCAGGAATTTTTTGGAAAGTGTAGGGGACAATTTCCTGGTGCAAGTGCTGGAGGAACCAACTAGGGGCAGAGCTCTTCTAGACCTGCTGCTCACAAACAGGGAAGAATTAGAAGGGGAAGCAAAAGTGGATGGGAACCTGGGAGGCAGTGACCATGAGATGGTCGAGTTCAGGATCCTGACACAAGGAAGAAAGGAGAGTAGCAGAATACGGACCTGGACTTCAAAAAAGCAGACTTTGACTCCCTCAGGGAACTAATGGGCAGGATCCCCTGGGAGAATAACATGAGGGGGAAAGGAGTCCAGGAGAGCTGGCTGTATTTTAAAGAATCCTTATTGAGGTTGCAGGAACAAACCATCCCGATGTGTAGAAAGAATAGCAAATATGGCAGGTGACCAGCTTGGCTTAACAGTGAAATCCTTGCTGATCTTAAACGGAAAAAAGAAGCTTACAAGAAGTGGAAGATTGGACAAATGACCAGGGAGGAGTTTAAAAATATTGCTCAGGCATGCAGGAGTGAAATCAGGAAGGCCAAATCACAACTGGAGTTGCAGCTAGCAAGGGAAGTTAAGAGTAACAAGAAGGGTTTCTTCAGATATGTTAGCAACAAGAAGAAAGTCAAGGAAAGTGTGGGCCCCTTACTGAATGAGGGAGGCAACCTACTGACAGAGGATGTGGAAAAAGCTAATGTACTCAATGCTTTTTTTGCCTCTGTCTTCACAAACAAGGTCAGCTCCCAGACTGCTGCACTGGGCAGCACAGCATGGGGAGGAGGTGACCAGCCCTCTGGAGAAAGAGGTGATTTGGGACTATTTAGAAAAACTGGACGAGCACAAGTCCATGGGGCCGGATGCGCTGCATCCGAGGGTGCTAAAGGAGTTGGCGGATGTGATTGCAGAGCCATTGGCCATTATCTTTGAAAACTCATGGCGATCGGGGGAGGTCCAGGATGACTGGAAAAAGACTAATGTAGTGCCCATCTTTAAAAAAGGGAAGGAGGAGGAACCGGGGAACTACAGGCCAGTCAGCCTCACCTCAGTCCTTGGAAAAATCATGGAGCAGGTCCTCAAGGAATCAATTCTGAAGCACTTAGAGGAGAGAAAAGTGATCAGGAACAGTCAGCATTGATTCACCAAGGTCAAGTCATGCCTGACTATCCTAATTGCCTCTATGATGAGATAACTGGGTCTGTGGATGAGGGGAAAGCAGTGGATGTGTTATTCCTTGACTTTAGCAAAGCTTTTGATATGGTCTCCCACAGTATTCTTGCCGGCAAGTTAAAGAAGTATGGGCTGGATGAATGGACTATAAGGTGGCTAGATAGCTGGCTAGATTATCGGGCTCAACGGGTCGTGATCAATGGCTCCATGTCTAGTTGGCAGCCAGTTTCAAGCGGAGTGCCCCAAGGGTTGGTCCTGGGGCTGGTTTTGTTCAATATCTTCATTAATGATCTGGAGGATGGCGTGGACTGCATTCTCAGCAAATTTGCAGATGATACTAAACTGGGAGGAGTGGTAGATACGCTGGAGGGTAGGGGTAGGATACAGAAGGACCTAGACAAATTAGAGGATTGGGCCAAAAGAAATCTGATGAGGTTCAACAAGGACAAATGCAGAGTCCTGCACTTAGGACGGAAGACTCCCATTCACTGTTACAGACTAGGGACCAAATGGCTAGAAAGCAGTTCTGCAAAAAAGGACCTAGGGGTTACAGTGGACGAGAAGCTGCATATGAGTCAGTGTGCCCTTGCTGCCAAGAAGGCTAATGGTATTTTGGGCTGTATAACTAGGGGCATTGCCAGCAGATCGAGGGACGTGATCATTCCCCTCTATTTGACATTGGTGAGGCCTCAGCTAGAGTACTATGTCCAGTTTTGGGCCCCACACTACAAGGATGTAGAAAAATTGGAAAGAGTCCAGCGGAGGGCAACAAAAATGATTAGGGGGCTGGAGCACATAACTTATGAGGAGAGGCTGAGGGAACTGGGATTGTTTAGTCTGCAGAAGAGAAGAATGAGGGGGTATTTGATAGCTGCTTTCAACTACCTGAAAGGGGGTTCCAAAGAGGATGGATCTAGACTGTTCTCAGTGGTAGCAGATGACAGAACAAGGAGTAATGGTCTCAAGTTGCAGTGGGGAAGGTTTAGGTTGGATATTAGGAAAAACTTTTTCACTAGGAGGGTGGTGAAGCACTGGAATGGGTTACCTAGGGAGGTGGTGGAGTCTCCTTCCTTAGAGGTTTTTAAGGTCAGGCTTGACAAATCCCTGGCTGGGATGATTTAGTTGGGTATTGGTCCTGCTTTGAGCAGGGGGTTGGACTAGATGACCTCCTGAGGTCCCTTCCAATCCTGATATTCTATGATTCTATGATTTTGGCTAATCACTGAGAAATCTGGGAGATGGTGCTGTTTTCATATGATGTAAAAGAGACAGAGAGCTATACATCTGCTGCTGGCACTTCAATCCCATCTCATGTTGTCTCAATACCTCTCGCAATGGCTTAATACACATGTTGAATAATACAGCGTAGATCAGTGATTCTCAGATCTCGAAAGAGCCACAGTAGTGTGACTGTATTGTTTCATTTACTATCCATCTATCTATATACATTCTCACAGCAAAATAACTAAGTATTATTTTATCAACTTCAATTGGTTAATAACATCGTAAAAGCATCCTGATTGGTTAATAACTTAGATTGGTTAATAATTAAATCATGTGGTGTTTTAATATCCTGTTCTGCAAAGAGCCACAGGAAATACATTAAAGATCCACTTGTATCTCTCAAGCATCAGTTTGAGTATTGCTGGGGTAGAGGACTGAGACTGGAGGGATTCTGCTGCTGAGGCAAAGGAAGGATTTGAATCATTTCAGGACATCTCCTTACACTTCTGCATCCTTTTGGGGGTGGAGTATGTTGTACATTCCAGGAGAATACCGGAATTTGTATTCTGCAATAATCCATCCATTGATGTTATGGAATCTTTCATCCAATATCTCACAGTAGAGTATGTTATCCTTTCAAAGGGCAATGTGGCACTCTCACCAGCTGTTTTTTAATGCTCTAGTGTATTGAGAGACATTCTGTTCCTCTTACACCCATGTCCATTATATAGTACTTTTATAGAATACAATTAATATAAATTGAGATTTTTCAGAAGTGCCTAAAGGAGTTAGGCACCCAATTCTCATTGATTTTTTTTTTTCAGTGGGAGATGTACACCTAACTTGGTCAGGCACTTTATTGAAATCCCACTCCTGGAGTTTGGTGATTAACTACACAGAAACATTTCTGTAAACTATGATTATTACAAAGTTAAAATGGATTAACTTTATTGTGTTATCCCTGTGACATCTGTGCAGTTGATTCATAACAATAATTATACTTTGTTATGTGGAACTTTACATCTGAAGTGAAGGAAAAGCATCATTATTTCCATTTTCATAGGGTTACATATTAATCTCTGCATTTGTCATAAAGTCGAAGAGTTTCAGAAATGTTTTCTCAGTTTGTCCATTGAAATGTAAAATAAACAATGAAAGTTCATATATCATAAAGAGCAGGAAAAATAGAGGACCCGGTTGGCCGAGGGCAGTTAGTAATGGGATACATTATGTAGCTTTTTATTGTTAGGGACAGATTCTGATGTCATTTACTCCAGTGTCAAGGTACAGTAACTACGTGTGATTACTCTGTCTTTACACTGGAGTAAGTGACCTCATAATTTGTCCCCAATGTTGCTTGTTTGAATTCATTGCTGCTCAATATTGTTTCAAAATCATTATCAAATGACATCTATTTTCTAGCCTATGTGGAACGAGTTGATGACCTCAGTTTATTTCCTTGTAGAGAGGTGCCCTCAACATAACGAGCACTGTTGATCTCAACATAGAGTTCAAGGTTTGAACAGGCACCGAAAGCAAAGTTCTCTTGCCTCTCATGTACTGATCCTACAAGAACAGGATTGAGATATACTGGGACAGGTGATGCCATGTCAATTCAGAGTAAAACTGTTGAAGTTTACTGTACATTTGCATTGGTGTTACTGAGATTGGAATATGTTGATATTAGGGCAGTGCCGGGAACGCATGTATTAACTCTGTCCATATGCTACCTGTTCCAGTGCCTTAGGTTATGTCTATGTTTGAGCTGGGAGGTGTGACTCCCAGCTCTCATAGATGATACCCTAAAATAACTAGCTCTCTGCCAGCTAGTGCCTATCAACAGTAGTGCATCCACAGCAGCATGGGCAGTGGCTAGCCACCTGAGAACATAGCTGGGGAGTCGGGTGGGTTTGTACTTGGGGTGGTGAGCTCAAGTGGCCACCTATGCTGCTGCTGACAAACTGCTATTTTTAGAAAGCAACAGAGGGTCCTGTGGCACCTTTGAGACTAACAGAAGTATTGGGAGCATAAGCTTTCATGGGTAAGAACCTCACTTCTTCAGATAGGTGCTAGTTCAAGCAGCGCCACCATGGCTACTTCTACATGGGTAGGAATCACCACTCCCAGCTCATACCCTAAAGCCTTGATGGCTGCCAGTCGGGACCTTTCATGAGCTGGATGCTCACTTAAAAGATGAATAAAAATGAATCTGAAGCCTGACTGTGGGTCAGAACCTGCGTGGCCCTTACATGTATGTCTTCACCCTGTCCCTCATGCGGCTCTCTTGAGTGCCAGACAGAACTACAGCCTGTATGCAGAAGGGCATGGGGGCTTGTAGGCCTCACCCTGGTACAGAGGGGGTTAAATCACCTTGTTTGGCACAGCTAACCCCATCCTCTTTGCAGAAGTATAAAAGCAGAGAACCCTACAACTCAGTTGGGGTTGGACCAAGGAAAGGGGCAGACATTCCTACCACATAGCTGAGCCACCAACAGAGCCCATGGCTGGATTTGGGAGAAGGTAGGCGGTCTCTGTATGTATAGAATACCTCCCAGTACATGCAGCATGGCATATATGAGCTGGGTCTCAATGGCACATGATACCTGCAAGCTCTTAGCTGGTGCAATATGTGGATAATACATTATTTTTGCTTGCACATTATCAATTTATTCACTTTCAGTCATTATGTTGCAATGAATCATCGTGACATGATTTTTCTGTTTTAAATGCAGTCAGAATGATATTTTCCAGATAGAGTCTAGTTTATATTTCTTATGTGTGTGATGGGAACTGCACTTGATGTTTACTGACTTCCCAAAAACAAAAAACCCCTCAACCACAACTATCCAGACTGTTATTGCACACAAGCCAAACACGTCTGTACTAAATATGGGTCTCAGCAAGAATGCAAGTGAGGGAAGGATGATCTGCAGGCACTGCTCCCTGGAGGAAGACTATGTATTTGCTACATTGTCTAAGCTTTCTTTCCCATGAGCTGCAAATCCATGTTAATAGGAGAATTCACAACCAGGAGTAAAAATTGGGCCAAATGGCCCAAAAATACCTTGTGCAGGTAGCAAATGGTCAGTTCCTAAAGAGAATGTGTACTTTAATTTGCAACATTAATTATTATTATTTTTATTTTATTTATTTATTATTTGCATTATGATAGCACTCAGAGGCCCAACTGAGCTCAAGACCCCACTGTGCTAGGTTCTGTACAAATACAAAAAAATTAGAGTCGATTTAGATGAATCAGAAAAAGGACAGGAAACAGGCACAGAAAAGTGACAGTAGGATGCTAAATACGTGCCATTGTTACTGTAAGAACTGGGGGGGAAGAGAAACAACGGTTGAAAGAAGGCTGCTTTGTGAGGTTTCAAGAGCTTGCCTGAGCTGGATGAGGTAATCCAGCAATATTTATGGATCCAGCCTGCTTCCCACTCTGCCTCTGGATTTTAATGGAGAAACCTCAGAGTGGTGTCAGGGGCAAAATAGCAACACAAACATCTCAGAAATAGAAAAAGGATAATTAAAAATATGCCAGCAAACAGGCCTGGTGTGTATTTTGTAATGTGGACCCCATAAAAGAAAGTGCTTTATGTTGTACTGGGGTGTAGCTGGAACTCTTGGGTTCTCTTTCCAAACTTCAGTGAGGTGCCTTGAGGGCAGTAGATTCTCTTCCTAGGGGTGGTTTAAAAATATTATTAAATGGCATTCTTCCAGGAGATGCAAATAAAACAGCAGTAAACTATGAAAAGAGGCTATTATGCAAGGGTGTTACATTTACAGAAACTGGCTGTGGCTAGAGTCATAAATTAAGACTCCGAACGTTCCAGAAAAAGAATACCAATTAAAAGGGCAACAGAACATATGGAAACCTCCTAACTCTGGATTGACAGTACGTAACTTCCACGCCATATCAGACACTACCAGCTTGACTGCCACTCAGGTGGAACTGATGCTCTTGTACTGAGTATCTCCAGGTACTCAACAAAAAACTACATTTGTTTGTATCTATCTTATGCATCACCACCATGGTATTTGAGCATCTTTGAAAACCTCTGAACAAAGGGATGCTCCAAATATTATGGCTTGAGCTCATTTTGTATCTGTAATATATGGAGAAGGAAAAAGAACTAGACTGAAAATCATAAGGTGGTGTAGGTACATTCTTGGGAGTAGTATGGGATGTCAGAACTAGAGCGGAAGTATGCTTGTAACCTGGCTAATCTGCTAGGAGGAGTAGACTGCAGTGAGCATAGAAAAGTGTTTTAAACCTTAGCCCTGCTACAATGATAGGCTTTTGTCTGAGCAAGATTGATCTAAACTACTGTAGATTTCTCTGTTGAAACTTTTACTCAACTGGGAATTTCCAAAGCAATAGCAGAAGAAAGCAAAGGTCCTTGACTGCTTCAAAGGAAGTAGTAAGGGAAAGCACACGTGGAGACTGTTGGTTTGTTTTGATTTTGTTTCTTGTTTCTTGGGATATTATGGTAACGGGGCACTGTGGAAAAGGATATGGGTGTTATAGTGGATCACAAACTAAATATGAGTCAGCAATATAATGCCGTTTCAAAAAAAGCGATGTATTAGCAGGAGTGTTGTAAGCAAGACACAAGAAGTAAGTCTTTCACTCTACCCAGCACTGATAAGGCCTCAATTTGGTGTCCTTTTCTGGGCACCACATGTCGGGAAAGATGTGGACAAATTGGAAAAAGGCAAGTGAAAAGCAACAAAAATAACTGAAGAAAAACATGACCTATGAGGAAAGATTGAAAAAATTGGGTTTGTTTAGTCTGGAGAACAGAAGACTGAGGGGAGAAGTGATAACAGTCTTCAAGTATGTAAAAGGTTGTTTTAAAGAGGAGGGTGATAAATTGTTCTCCTTATCCACTTAGAACAGAACAAGAAGTAATAGGTTTGAATTGCAGTAAGGGAGATTTAGTCTACACATTAGGAAAATATTCCTAACGGTAAGGGTAGTTAAGCACTAGAACAAATTACCTAGAGAGAATGTCTAACTTGCTTTTAAAATCTTCCAATGATGGAAATTCCACAAACACCTGTCAGGGATGGTGTAGACAATACTTAGTCCTGTCCGCGCAGGAGACTGGACTAGATGACCTACTGAGTTCCCTTCCAGTCCTACACTTCTCTGATTCTATTTGGAAGGGTATAAATAATGATGTAAATTGATACATTTTGGATATACAGTCTAAAGAAGTGGAAGTGGTCCGTTGGACAGGGATGTACTAACTGCCATGAACTAGACCAAGGATTGTCAACCTTTGGCACGTAGCCTGTCAGGGAAATCCGCTGGCGGGCCAGGACAGTTTGTTTACCTATAACGTCCAAAGGTTTGGCTGATCACAGCTTCCCCTGGCTTTGGTTCGCCATTCCAGGCCAATGAGGGCTGCAGGAAGCGGCATGGGCTGAGGAATGTGCTGGCCACTGCGTGCCAAAGGTTGCCGATCCCTGAACTAGACCCTTTGGGATTTTCATCGGGCTGCTATAATTTAACCTGGGAGTAGATCTGGAGGACCCTGGATGAAGCGGGCAGAGAAGGGAATTTTTGTGATTCTCCCTCACTCGATTCGGCTATGCTGAGCCTTGTCTTAAAATTGTTTTAAAAGATCAAGTAGTTGCAAAAATAATCCCTGAATGGATCCAAAGAGCTTTCCTAAAAATGAATAGAAATTAGCTGAAATGAGAAGAGGAAAATAGGTGTATCTGGTTGACGTATCCCTTTTTCTCTATAAAAGTGACCTATCACTAGCAGGCCTGTAAAATCCATGCTAGAGCTATATAATTAAAGATGTAGGTACTTCAATACCAGGGAAGTGAGAAAAGTGGCAGACTCATGAAGTCCACTAGGGAGGGACATTGTCCTGCAGATGTAATTTACCTGGGAAGTACTTAAATACTACATGGGTGGGGAGTATAGAAAACCCTAAGATAGAATTTATGTAACAAGACGTAACCAAATGAGTTAATTATGAACTTTAAACAGGCCACAGTTTCCTCCCTTTCTTTGCACACTGAAAACATCCACTCCATGTGAAGCAGCAGTCAAAAAAGCTAACAGTGTTAGGAACCATTAGAAAAGGGATAAATAAGACAGAACATATCATAATACATCCATATAAATCCATGAAATGCCCATATCTTGAATACTAAGTGCAGATCTAGTTGCCCATCTCAATCAATATATATATATATATATATATATATATATATATATAGGAATTGGAAAAGATACAGAGAAGGGCAACAAAAATGATTAGTGGTATAGAACAGCTTCCTTATGAGAAGAGTTTACAAAGTCTGTGACTTTGGAAAAAAGGGGATATGCTAAAGGTCTATAAAATATTGACTTGTGTGGAGAAAGTGAATAAGGAAGTGTTATTTACTCCTTCATGTAACACACTCCTTCATGTAACTAGGGGGCACACTGAAATGAATAGGCAGCAGGTTTAAAACAAACAAAAGTATTTCTTCATACAATGCACAGTCAACCTGTGGAGTTCTTTGCCAGATGATATTGTGAAGGCCAAAACTATAAGAGAGTTTAAAAAAAAACTAGATAAGTTCATGGAGGATAGGTTTAGGGTAGCAATACTATACTTGCATTTCATATAGTGGATCTAAAAGTATTTTCCTTCTAAATAAGGGAGTAGGTACTAAACGTCTCTGAATGCACACACAACTCCTCTATGGAGTGGAAAATATCACCTTGCATTCCTCAGCCATCCCACCTGCCCATTGACTCCAATGAGTTTTGGATCAGGCCCTGAATGCACTGATTACAGCTACTTGGTTATATCACATCTAGTTTCTATTTGTGTTTTAATCCAACCTTGCTAACTCCTCTCTCCATCAAACACTGATCTTTTCAAGTCAAAGCAAACATTTTTTTTAAAGTCATAGTTGTGCCAAGTGGATGAGTTCTGACTTCTTGGACTTTCAGGGAAAAAAAACCACCAATAACCTGGATTCATAATTTCACAATATCGGTTACAAGCAAACAAACAAGGTTTTACTTTGCTAACCCATATTCTCACCCTTCCTGCTTCCTGTGTTGCAAAATCTACCTAATTAACCTCCTCCCAAAAAACCCCAAACCCTTAAAAACAAAACAAACATTTCCAGGTCTGTTCTCCTGAGGTAGAGTCCGTTGCTGTGTGAGAGAGGAGTTTTTCGCATGCATGGTACAAAGTTAAAATGTTTTGTAAAAAATTAAACACTTAAAGCAAGAAGAAGGGGTGTGTGTGTGTGAAATTTAAAAGATAAAATGTACCTGTTTTGCATTGTGTGCAGCAAACATATCTCAGTGATTTATTAGTGGGGGGGGGGGAGTAAAGAAAATGTCATCATTAAGCTGTCTGTTTCTTGGCTCTAGATATTCCATAACTTCCCCATCAAGGACTTTATCCGACCCTTTCTCTTTATGGACTTGGTCCTTCAAGATATTGAACATTCTGGACCCTACTTGTGTTTAAAGCTAAGAATGCTCTTTGCTAGATTGGTACAAGGGTGCTCAGCATTTTGCAGGCTAAAACATTTTCTTTGGCTTGGGCAATTTTGTGCTCAATATTTTATGACATACCATTTACCTCAGCTGAGTAATTTCTGTAGGAATTTCACAAATACATTACCATGCAATGGTATGTGTGAGCCATAAAAGATTTCAAGCTGCTCTTGACTATTTGTTTCTTTAAACTTCTTTTGAGGCATTCTCCTGTAAATCCTTGCTGTTTACATACAGCGTAAGATAGACAAGGTAGCAGATCATTCTGTGAACCTGGATTTTTGGAAGGGCTATATATCTTGACAAAAATATAATGTCTGAGTTACAAAAGATAGTTAACGGATGTTGTTTGTGCTCTCCACATATTGTGCAAAGTACTGTTCAAGCTGTGCTTGACCAGCAGCCAACAGATGGGAAAGTCATTAGTGACGAGATCTGAACAACAGTTGCTTTTTTTGTTTACAAAGTTCTGTACAGGATCTGGACATTAACAAGTTGTAAATTGAATGGGAAAATGCATTATGTATCTCCAGCGTGCAACCAGTGTGAAAATGAAAGTAATCAACATATAGTTGATTTAGTGCACTGCGGGAATCTTATCCAGCATATGGCTGAAGACTGTAATAGCCATTTGAAAAGGGGACAGTTCTGTAGGGAAAGAACAGAAGCCATCTGGCATAACTGTAAAAGAATACCAATTTGTGAATAGTACAACAAGTTCATCTTCACAAAAGCATGGGGCCTACTTGTACTTTCATTAAAATCAATGACAAAATTCCCATTGATCTCCGGAGGTGCAGGAATGGGGCCCTAGGTGCATAAATTATACCCACATCCAAAGCTGATAATCCATGCTCTGGAAGTTCTTGGCAGCGTTACTAGAGGAATATATTCTCAAGGATAAACTGTGTTTTGGACAATCTCTAGAAATTACTAGGCACAAATGGATGTTTAGTTAACAGGGTTGGCATTGCCTTTTTTCCTCCTATCTAGTTCATTGAAGAAATTAACACTGGATTAAATTTATCTCTAATTTCAGTGGAATTGTGCTAAAAGATGAATTTGGCCCATTATGGCTAATTTATTATAATGGAATCTCTGTTTTTTTACTTTTAAATGTTTCCCTTTGCTATAACAACAAACTGTTCCCTCTATAGTATTGTTCAGTGACCCAGGTTAATCTGTTTGGATGCTCTGTCAAGATGCCAGAGGCACTGTGTTGTTGGAGGTGCCATCTTTCAAGTGAGAGTAAGACTGACTTGATCACTGTTAAGCATTAAAGTTCATGTGGCACTTTTGCATTCTAATCAAGTGGATTTTGATCCATCTAGATCAACTATCCATTTAGATATTGAACCACTTGAAGATGTACAGTAAATCCACAAAGGATAAGGGAAGATTTTCAAAGGCACAAATGGGAGATGTGTCCAACTCTTACTGATATTTAATGGAAGTTGAGCACCTAAGTGCACTTCATGCTTTTGAAAATCTCCCCCATAATTCATAATATCCCTCCCTCCTCCCTTCTTCTTAAAGCCAAAAATGTGATTCGTGAGAGAGATGATACCTGGGATGTGTGAGATCTTCAAAAGACTATGATATTGAAATGTGCCAGACGGTCATGAACTTTTGTGACAATATTAAGTGTTAAATATGTTTTCAGGAGTTCTGGCTTGCTGAGCTTGTTTCCTGGGGAGTTCCAAGTGGGAGGGGGGAGTGGATAATGCAAATCTTCCAAAAATGGTTATTCAGCCCAGTCTTTGAAGGAGAGGAGGCATTGACTAAGTTACCTGTTACAGGAGGTCAGAGATCAAAGACGCAAACTGTGTAAAGAAACAGCTGACCTGCTTGTGATGGGATGTTCACCTCACACTTGCCCTGAAAGGGTTAATGAAGACTAAAAAGAGGTCTAATTAACCCAGCAGGCCACAGCCGGGAGGAATCAGGTGGCTGAGTAATCCCCTGACTGAGTGAGAGAGTCCAGCTGAGGAGACTGAGCTGGGCTGGACTTATAAAAGCAGGAAATTGACAGCTGAGGGAGCTGCTGAGAAAGTCTGCTATCTCTCCTTGGAGGTTACAGGGACAGGTAGCCTACAATTGCTCCCTAGAAGGGGGTGGGGAGTTAGAAGACTGGCAAACCACAAGGAATGGGCAGAGCTAGGCAGTATGGAAGAGGTTCACAGAACGGTAGCAAGGTGCAAGGAATGGAGAGCAAAACAGCAATGCACAGACAATCCAGGAAGTTTTTGGACACTGTTGGGGACAACTTCCTGGTGCAAGTGCTGGAGGAACAAACTAGGGGCCATGCTCTTCTTGATCTGCTGCTCACAACCAGAGAACAATTGGTAGGGGAAGTAGAAGTGGGTGGCAACCTGGACAGCAGTGGCTATGAGATGGTCGAATTTTAAGGATTCTGACAAAAGGAAGAAAGGAAAGCAGCAGAATACAGACCCTGGACTTCAGAAAAGCAGACTTTGACTCCCTCAGAGAACTGATGGGCAGGATCCCCTGGGATGCTAATATGAGGGGGAAAAGAGTCCAGGAGAGCTGGCTGTATTTTAAAGAAGCCTTATTGAGGGTGCAGGAACAAACCACCCCGATGAGCAGAAAGAATAGCAAATATGGCAGGCGACCAGCTTGGCTTAACAGAGAAATCTTTAGTGAGCTTATACACAAAAAGGAAGCTTGCAAGAAGTGGAAACTTGGACAGATGACTAGGGAGGAGTATAAAAATATTTTTCGAGCATGCTGGGGTGTAATCAGGAAGGCCAAAGCACAATTGGAGTTGCAGCTAGCAAGGGATATGAAGGGAAACAAGAAGGATTTCTAGCAACAAGAAGAAGGTCAGGGAAAGTGTGGGAACCTTACTGAATGGGGGAGGCAACCTAGTGACAGATGACATGGAAAAAGCTGAAGTACTCAATGCTTTTTTTGCCTTGGTCTTTGCAGACAAAGTCAGTTCCCAAACTGCTGCACGGGGCAGCATAGTATGGGGAGGAGGTGAGCAGCCCTCAGCAGTGAAAGAACTAGTTAAGGACTATTTAGAAAAGCTGGATATGCCCAAGTCCATGGGGCCTGATGCAATGCATCCAAGGGTGCTGAGGGAGTTGGCTGATGTGATTGCAGAGCCATTGGCCATTATCTTTGAAAACGCATGGTGAACGGGGGAGGTCCCAGACGATTGGAAAAAGGCAAATATAGTGCCCATCTTTAAAAAAGGGAAGAAGGAGAATTTGGGGAACTACAGACTGGTCAGCCTCACCTCTGTCCCTGGAAAAATCATGGAGCCAGTCCTCAAGGAATCCATTTTGAAGCACTTAGAGGAGAGGAAGGTGATCAGGAACAGTCAAATGGATTCACCAAGGGCAAGTCATGCCTGGCTAACCTAATTGCCTTCTATGATGAGATAACTGTCTCTGTGGATATGGGGAAAGTGGTGAACATGATATACCTTGACTTTAGCAAAGCTTTTGATACGGTCTCCCACAGTATTCTTGCCAGCATTGAATTGGATGAATGGACTATAAGGTCTATAGAAAGCTGGCTAGATTGTCAGGCTCAATGGTAGTGATCAATGGCTCGATGTCTAGCTGGCAGCCAGTATCAAGTGGAGTGCCCAAGGGGTCTGTCCTGGGGGCAGTTTTATTCAACGTCTTCATTAATGATCTGGATGATGGGATGGATTGCACCCTCAGCAAGTTTGCAGATGACACTAAGCTGGGGGGAGAGGTAGATATGCTGGAGGGTTAGGGTCCAGAGTGACCTAGACAAATTGGAGGATTGGGCCAAAAGAAATTGGATGAGGTTCAACAAGGACAAGTGCAGAGTACTGCATTTAGGATGGAAGAATCCCATGCACTGCTACAGGCTGGGGACCAACTGGCTAAGTAACAGTTCTGCAGAAAAGGACCTGGGGATTACAGTGGATGAGAAGCTGGATATGAGTCAACAGTGTGCCCTTGTTGCCAAGAAGGCTAATAGCATATTTGGCTGCATTAGTAGGAGCATTGCAAACAGATTGAGGGAAGTGATTCCGCACTGGTGAGGCCACATCTGGAATACTGCTTCCAGTTTTGCCCCCCCCCCCCACTACAGAAAGGATGTGGACAAATTGGAGAGTGTCCAGTGGAGATCAACTAAAATGATTTGGGGGTTGGGGCACGTGACTTACGAGGAGAGGCTGAGGGAACTGGGCTTATTCAGGCTGCAGAAGAGAAGAGTGAGGGGGGATTTGATAGCAGCCTTCAACTACCTGAAGGGGGTTTCCAAAGAGGATGGGGTTAGGCTGTTGTCAATGGTGGAAGAGGACAGAACAAGGAGCAATGGTCTCAAGTTGCAGTGCAGGAGGTCTAGGTTGGATATTAGGAAAAACTTTTTCACTAGCAGGGAGGTGAAGCACTGGAATGGCTTACCTAGGGTGGTGGTGGAATCTCCATCCTGAGAAGTTTTTAAGACCCGGCTTGACCTGGGATGATTTAAAATTGGGGTTGGCCCTGCTTTGAGCAGGGGGTTGGACTAGATGACCTCCTGAGGTCTCCACCAACCCTAATCTTCTATGATTCTATGACCTCGGCTGCTGTATAGAGGGTCCATGAGGCAGAACCTGAGTAGAGGGTGGACTCACGTTCCCCTGCCAGCCACTAAGAGAGTGCCACTGTGAGGCAGTGAAATGGAAGACTGCTGGAGAGTGGGAACCTTGATACACTCCCCCTAAAAGGAAAAACCACAATAGTGACCTAGCCGGAGGGCTGAGTCATGAAGAGAACACTGCGATTCCTGGAGTGAGAGGGACTGCAGAGGAGAAACTTCCAGGGTGTAATTCTTGGAAGGGGTGTTGCCCAGACCAAAGTAATCCCCAGAACCTCCAGTTGGCAGTGCTGTCCAGTGGTGAGTAGAGCAACCCCATCACCCCTGACATGAACTTCTAGTCAAAAAAAGCAAACCTGGTTGAGAGGTTTGAAAGTTTGACCCCCTACTAGAGTCCTGTGTTGGAGATGGGGGGGGGACTTCTAGTAAGCTTTTAGCATTTGGGTAGGTCTGTTTGTTGTTTTATGTTTTCTTTGTGATGCTTTTGCCTGAAGAATAAATGGACTTTGCTTTGTGAAGGCTGGTTGGTAACTGGTTATAGGCTGTTAGAGCCTGGGGAGAAAGGTTAGCCACAGGTGCTGGACTCCAGTCAGACTGCTGGGAAATCACAGTGAGATGCAGTGCCAATGAAGTACCAGTAAGAACAGTAGCATTTTAACCCACTTTGCATTGGTGTAAGTGATGTCACAAGGTGCCAGGCAAAAGAGTCAGCCCCAGGATGTTTCAGGAAACTTCCCCAGATGGAATATTTTAACTTTTCTGTCCCATTCTGTTTTGAATATCTTACTCTGAGCTATGTAAAGATCAGTTTCCTTTCTTAAAAACAAACAAGAAAGGTCATTCATCGGTTTGCTGTAGACATTAGCTGTTAATGGCAAATCCAGTTGTAGAAAGAGGAGCTTCATCTTTTCACAGTATATCAATAATTTTTCTAAAATCAGGATCCAGGAAATGTGTTGGAAAATATGACTTAGCTTTCCTGCCAGGATCCTGCCAAATGACGATGTTGGGTATGACAGCTCAGCACAGTAGTGAAAAAGAACTAGAAAATTAGAAAACCAAATTCCCCTGTGTTGTGGAGGTGTCTGTGTATGTGTACAAGTGGTTTTTTTCCCTCTCTGTATAGAAAATAAAATTTTTTTTAACATCTACAAGCAACTTAAAACCTGCTCCTGATTTTGCACCGTTAAAGTCAAGGGGAGCTTTGCCAATGCCTTCAATGAGGACAGGATCAAGCCTTTAGTCAGCAAAAATGCATATAGTATACTGAACTAATAAGCATCACACATATTCAGTCATTAAAGTGGTTTCTCATGTGTGATGAGGGGAACTTTCAAATGCTCTGTATCAGACTTGAAGTATAAACCTAGAACTATATTACCTGATTCTCCACTGCCTTGAACCTGGTATAGTCACTTACATCTGTGCAGAGTGAGTGTAAAATACAACCATTATGAGTACATCAACTTTGCACAAATGTGATAACATAAGGTGGCAAGAAGTGGAAAATCAGGACCTGTGTTTTGCCAGGATCAGGCCTGTAGTTACTTTTCACTTGTATGTCAAAATTTTTCTTGCCATATTTGTCAGTTAATTAAGTTTTTGTTTACAGAAGACCTTGTCCCATGCTCAGATGGGGGAACTGAGACAAAGTAATGAAGGGCCTCCCAGCAAGTTAATATCAGTCAGAATTAGAACTCCGGAGTTCCTTTTTCCACATTCTATGTTCATTCCTTCAAATCACTAATTATATGTGGGCCAAAGGATATATTTTCCAACTGGTGGTTTATGGGCTTTATATTTGTACCTTGGGTATCTTGCCTTGAAAAATACCCCAAATTACAGGGTGACACATTCACAGCCAGCTCAGTGACAATGAGCAATCAGATTGTTGAATAAGGAAAACGAATATAAAGATAGGGTGTTTACCCAGAATCTGGATTTGTAGCTTTTTTATAAAATGATAACCAAACACCATTCTTTGAGAACTTTCATATTTGGACCATAACTTTGAAGCTGGCATTAATCTCTAAAATGGGAAAAACCGAAATCTCAGCTCTAAATGCCTTGAATTTTGAGAGAGCTTGAATTTGGACCTGAACTTGTAGGATGGGCCTATCACTAGTTAGACATAGTAAAAGATCACCCAGTGTTTTCTTTCATCTGTAACTTTTTAAAATAGATTTCCTCTGACTATATTTTCACCTTGGGTTTTCTCCCTAAAGCAGCAAATCTTCCTCTGATGCCAACATTGTTGTAATGTGCAGAACTGGTGGCAACTTGTCAGCTGTCCTGCTATAGAAGAGAGAAGCAAATCATCCAGGTCTCCGTCCTGTCATACTTTGTGTACATCTGTCCATAATCCAACAAAGTACTTAAGAACATGCTTAATTTTCAGCACTTGAGTAGTCCTATTGACTCCAATGGATTACTTAAGGGTTTTGCTAGCTCAGGGCCAGAGGGCTCAGCACCGTGCAGGATCAAGAGATTTAGATTAGGGGAGTCACAATGGCTGGTTCTGGTGGCCCCAGACAGATGCTGACCTCCTGATCTTCATTAGTCCTGCACTTCATGAAGCAGAGAGCAAGATAGTTTAGGATGATATTTCTGCAATCTTCTCCCTTGGCGCACGGGGGGATTATTGCTGTGCCAAAGAGACATTATTGTACATAAAAACTGTAATAAAAAGAAGCCTGTATTTGGAGTGGCACTAACTTGGCACCATGAAAGGAAAAACTGCAGCTCCACTGGAAAGAATGGGGTAAAGGATTTAAAAGAATAAAAAACTCGACAATTTTGCTTGACATGAAATTCAACTATATTTTCCTCATGCAAAATGAAAAATAATGCTGGCAATTGATACTGACTGTTGAACAAATTGAAACCATAGGCAGAGAATTAAGTTATAGTTTTATGGAAAGAACAGAATATGTTTAATAAGCACTGGCTAGAGCCAACAGGTCTTGCGCTGTATAACTTGCAGGGTGTTTTAATTATGTTGAGGTCAGAATATCTGTTTCCAGCTTTAATCAATTGATTCAGTTTTTTTTATTGGGTCAGAATAAAAGTGCAACAGGGATTTGTTGCCTAGATTTATCTTGTATATTTAAAATATGAATTGAAGATAAAAAGGTAACATAGTCGATGGTACGCTAGTGATGCCAAGTTGTGTTTATGACCAGACATTTAAGTTAAAGAAATATGGTTACATCTTTGAAAAAATATGTTGTCTGAATTCTGGGTGTTGTGCAAATCTTGGATTCTTAACCAGTGGCTCTTACTGTAATTTTGAGTCACAAAGCAGTTTAGTTTATATTACAAGATGATAGTTAAATAAGAAGGAAACAAACTTTTCAAGCCTTCTTTGGACTCACGGGGTCCTTTGCTTTCGGAGTTGAGCTATACTGGTATCATTTGTAAATGGTGCTCTTTAATGTGTACTCTCAAATACCAGTTCATTGATGTCAAATGTGAATTAAACAAGATAAACTCCTTGGTTTTCCTTTGTTGTATCTGCAGGGAGGTACCAGTTTTTATGTAATTCTGTCGCTTTCTCTACATGAGAGATGGATAAAGAAGTGGGGAGGGGGGTATCGCCTATTTATATTTTTCATAGTGGTGGACATCCGGTGGTCTGGACATCTCTCTGCACTAGACCTACTCATTCCATCACAGTGGAGGCAATTTGGCTTTTAAAAATTTTCCTCCCCTTCCTTTGAGCTCAGAAAGGCTTTGCTGAATTCCAAAGTTGAAACTACAAAAACTAGGTCAAAAAAAAAAAAACCCATTGAAGATTATTGAAACTAGATAGAAACAAAAGGACCATTAAAGATTATTAGATTAATAGGTTTAAGGTATAACAGACAAACTTAATTTTATAACAGCTTTTTATATAGAGAGGGGCTTTTCAGACACACTGCAGGCTTTTCATTATGAAATTAAAAATTATAGGTAAAGAAACCATATTTTTTTTTCTTGTTGCCAGTCATCCACTGACCTGGACAATACTCAAGGGATGTATCCAGTAGTAAGAGCCAATTCTTACAGAGGGAACAAATATTAAATGTATGGCAACATAAACCCAACTGGGAGAAATGAAAATGGAGTGTAATAATTTACTTTCTCCAATTTTTGTTTCCTTGCTTAGTTTGGATTAATGGCAGCCAGAATGACTAAAGACTACACTGGTTGAGGAGATTGTCAGTTATGTAGTATGTGTTGAAAGAATTGGAAATCTCCAGTGGGTGTGGTGCAAATCCAGTGTGCAAAGACGTAAGGTTTTCAGGAGCCTCTTGCAGAATATATTTTGAAGATCCTATGAGGGATCCTATAATGGATGCTTCGAATGTTTGCCATATGTTTGATATGATTCATTGACAGCATTAGTACTGGAGTCTCTCAAACATTTTTGAGACCCTTGGAGGTATGAGTAGACCCTTGGAGGTATAAGTATCTGATGTTCTCCACTCATTGGTCCAGTGTAGATAGATGATAAAACTGGCTGTTTTTCTAACAATATTTGGTCTTGAAACAAATATTAGGGAGAGAGAGAAATTGTTTAAGTGGAACTTTTTGTTTTCTGGTTGTATACAAAGTCAGGATCTTAACTAAATACCATCTTCTGCAAGACAAATTGAAGATACTTCCTTCATTGACAGAGGTCCCAACTTCTCACTTTCCTAACAGAAGAAATTTCTGTAAGGAAGGTATCTGTAATGTCCATACTAGCAGATACCTTTGTCTGAGAATAGCCCATGAAGAATATGGACTAGCAGCTAGCGCACTGAATGGGAGTTAGGAGATCTGTGGTTTGTTCTTTTGTTAGGTTATGTGACTTGGGACAGTCACAACCTCTTTGTAAAATGGAGATAATTATATTTGCGGGAGATTATGAATAGAGGTGGGCAAAATATTTTGACCAACTTATTTTTTAGCCACCGAAAATTGCATATTTTGGTTGACCAAAACATTTTGTCTGTCGCCATCTGGGATACAATTCCACCGACCTAGGAGTGGAGGCGGCCCAGAGGCAGGCGCCCTATTACATGGGTGCATCAAGTCTGTTCCAACATTGGACTTTCAGCCCTTCAAGTCCTTGCGGCCACACAGGAACAGACCAAATGGCAAACTATCATTATGGCTGACTGTTCAGCTAAGTGTTGAAGAAGAAGAAGAAGAAGAAAACATTTTGTGAATTCATGTTGATTTTGTTGTATTGTTTCAGCTGGAAAAAATTCAGGAATGTTGAAATGATTCATTTTGACCTTTCAGAAATTTATTCTTTTGTTTGGAACACATCATTTGGACATTATCAAAACAAAGCCTTTTGATTTTTTTTCAGACTAAATTCACATGGGGATTTAAGTGGCACTTACAAAATGGAGAAGATGCCCTTGTGCCCAAAAGCTCTGTGGTTAGGCCATTCACCAAGGATGTTGGAGACCCAGGTTTGAATCTGGAGCAGGGGCTGGAAGCCAGGTGTACTTCCTCTCAGATGAGTGCCCTAGCTACTAGGCTGTAGAGTCATTCTCTCTCAGGCCCAATGACTGTTCAAGTATGTTCTATAAAGCAGAATTGATTCAACATGAGACAGACCTACCTTAAAATAGCCAATAATATGGTGGATAGGACATTCACCTGGGAGAGAAGAGAGCAGGGAAAGGAGGCTACCAGCACTGCCTGATCCTTGGTTTTGTGGATGGTGCCCTGTAGCGGGGTGGACCCCCGCTCCTGCCTGAAAGGGGTTTGAAACAGCCCTGGGAGAAGGCTGGTGCAGGGAGAAGCAGCTACTGCAGCTGGGCCATGCCCCAATTAGGCCTCAGCTGGCCTGTACAAAAAGGCTGGGAGCCAGGAGCTCAGCAGTCTCTCTCTCTCTCTGCCTTCAGAGAGAAAAGGGCCTGACTGTGAGGAGACAGGGTACCTGAGTGGAGCAGGGCTGGGGAAAGGCTGAGGAGCTCCAGCCTGGAAAGCCCCAGGCTGCGGCCTACTAGAAGGCCAAGGGGTACTGGGGGTTGCAGAGGGCAGCCCAGGGCTAGGCCAAGGCAGCAGGTCCAACCCAACCTTGCCAATGATGAGTGGCCTAGTGCTGAGGCAAGGTGGGGATAGTGGGTGGGGGTTTCTCAGGGAGGGGAGACCCAGATCTGTGGGGTACTGCTAGGGAGCAGCATCCCAGTAATAGGGGCACCGGGTCCTGGGAGGGACACGGGTGCCAGAAGAGGACAGGCGGATCACCGGCCTGCAGAGGGCGCTCCAGACGCTGGACAAGCTGATTCCCCGGAGTAACCAGCAGGAGGCGCCGCAGGGGTGAGTCCGGTTCCTCTTACATGCCCTAAATCCCCATATGAATCTAGTCCAAAAATCAAAATGCTTTTACTGCAGTTGGGCTATAATTGAGAAGGCTCTCATGCAAATAGGGCTCAGATTGTGTGAAGACAGAATTGGCCACTAGTAGGTGAGTAGAAAGGGGAGTAGTGAAAGACCTGCTCTGTGAGGTGGGTTGAAGCAAACAATTGGTGCTTCTTAAAAACCCGGAGGGCAGTTTTTCACTGGATGCCTAGTTGAGGATGTTTTCAGACATTGCTGCTTGTTAAGTAAGCAGCATTTTATTCCATTATGCTCTTGTGAGCCCACGGATGCTTTTGCAAGTGCTACCCCATGGGGGTTCTGTCACCTTCTGGTCTGCAGCAGCAGCTTCCTATTCTGAAGGGGAAGTTCCAAGGGGTGGCCACATAAAGCCTAATATAGCCTCTTGTGTGCTTCTCCTTTCTGCTTGCCTGGGGTGAAGTCAGACTTTGTTCCACCCAAACCTTGGAAATGACATTAAGAGAGGCAGCCAACATCCCTGAATGTCCAAGGCATGGAAACTTCTTGCAGGGATCACACTCACAGCCAGCCAAGAAAAGTTCTTAAAAAGGTCGCCTAAACATGGAGAAGAGACCTTCTGGGGAGATTCTCCCATAGTGCTGGTTAGAGGAGGAGTTAAGAACACCTTTTCAATAGTGATAGGAACCCCTTGTTTTAGATGGGCAATCAAGGAGGAAAAGCTCCCTTAGTTGTTGTAGAGCAAGTAAACTTCATGACCTCTTCCTCTTCCAAATGCAGAGATTGTGAGATTGTTGTCATCAAACCTGTGTGAGATCATATCGATACTGTCAGCTTCAACTTCTGTGGACTCTTGTCTTATGCTCTCTGACTGTCCCCTGAAGCAGAGTTTGGGCTAGACATGAGTGGGGAAACCAATGGGAGCATAACTTCAGAGGCAGCCAGGCTGTTAGGGGAATAAGTTGTGCAGAGGCATGGGGCTATCCTTCTAATGTACTAGAGCTCTTCTGATACCCTGAAATGTGCAGAATTTCCCATTGAATCCTGGGACATCCACAGGCTAGGAGGGCCACTTTCCCAACTAAACCACCCAATCTGGATGAAATGATTAGAGGAACTTCAGTGGCCTTGATGCCACGGATGCTATGCTTACTTTTGCCTACACTATGGATTTTTACACAGAAGGCTACAGTTTGGCTCAAAATATTCTGTATACATTTTTATTGCATGATTAATAGAACAAAATAGTCTAACCTGCACTAGGAGGCAAACATTCCATTGTTAGCTTTTTCATTGACAATAGTAGCTCTTTTTTTTCCTTGCAGCGCACGGTGTCTCAGGAAATGAAATATTACTGCCGCTTGATATGTAGAAAAACTATAACTCTATATTGGTTGATGGTCAGCTTTGCATGGACATACCAGACTGAGAGAGGAAGCTGTGGACCCTTTAGAATTTGGTTTGGTTTAGATAATGAAGCTGATCTGAGAAGCAGAATGCTCCAATCAAGCACCCACATGCCATGTATAAAGCATGTTTTGAAAAGTTACCATTAATACTAGAAACAGACCCATTTGTGATGAACTCCAGATGATTCCACAGATATTAATATGAAAATCTGGAAGTAATTCAGAGATTCTTGCACTGTTAAAGAAATTGTGACACACTTTGGAACTAGCAAAAATGAAAATGATTCATAGCATCTTTCCTAAGTGGGATTTTTTTAAACATTTATTTTGCAGTGGCTTTAAGTACAAGCCAGTTAGGTAACAACATCAATTTTAATAAACAAATGTTTGTAGACAAAGTTTGAAATGGAAAACATCTGCAGAACAGCATCAAAAGAAAAATATTTGAGAGCTTTCCCTCAACCCCTCCCAAAAGGGATTTTAAATTTTTATTTTAATTTTTTACTCTTGAACTGTAAAATGTTTGAGTGTTGGGCAGACAAATGGCTAATATTGGCCTCAGTTCAGTAAAGATCTGCAAGAAAGAAAGTATTGTGACTTTTTTTTATTGTTTTACCTGACATATGTTATTTCTCTCACATCACTCAAGCAAAACTCTCATTGGCCTTCAGAGGACATTTGACTGAACAAAGCCTTTAGGAGAGGGAATGAGAGAATATCCTTGGCCCTCTTCTATCATGGCACTGTTGCCAGATGCTGCTGGGGGTGCAGTGTGAAGCAGCCCCCAGGGTACCCGAGGATCTGACCATACATCGCAAGGAGCAATCCTGCAGCCAAAAGGGAGGGAACAGAGAAACTAAGAGGTCTTTTCCATCTCTAATATATTGGATTCCATGATTCATTCTGCTAAATGCTGGGAAACTTTTCACAGTTCGAAATCTTTCCATTGTCATCAGGTGAGTGCATGCTGAAAAAGTATCCATAAGCCAAAATGATCTTGCTCAGCCAACTTTTGCATGGAGGAAGGAGTAAAACGGACAAAATAACAGTAAATGCAGACCTCTGCCTTATGTCAGAAATAGGGCGATTTTAAATTAACTTTCCTTTCTCCTCTTTTGCATAGTTGTGCTTTTCCTGTATTTTCACAAATAGGGAATATCTGAACACAATTAGTTGAACTTTGGCACAGGGCTGAAAAGTTACATAGGTTGGCAAGTGTCATAGTAAACAAAGATGGAAAAGCCCCAGGAAGATATCTTGTCAATCCTCTGCCAATGCAGGATTGTTCCCTACAGTATATTTTCTAATGCTAGTCCAATTTTCCACAGACCAAGTAATCAGCCTTTTAGTTCCAATGAAATCTAAAAAGAAAAGTATTTAATGTCAAATTTTTAGAACATATGTGTAGCTCTCTAGATGAAATTTTCATTTCATATTTTTTCCCCTCTGGAAGTTAGTAGTATGTATGTCTGAGTTTCTAAATCAAACACTACTTTTTAATTTACACATTTTGAAAAGTAAATTAACTTACTTATGCAGCATAAAGTAAGCACTGTTATATTGCTAGCAAATTAGACTTCACATAACCACCAATAGCCCAGTTCTAGAATATTTTATCTTCATTGGAAACTGCCTTAGAAGTTTTGGAAATTTCTTAGCCCTTTCTTAGAAGTGTTGTGTCTTAGAAGAAGAGGAGGCCTCTTTGAAAATATTCAGACAAGATAGGGTTTCCTCTGGAGATTGTCAGTAGGGGCTCCTGAAATAAATTTGACAATTTTCATAATCTCTTCTTTGCAACTTCTTTTTCTATCATACATGTACTTTTTCTGTGGTCTAAACCAGCGGTTCTCAACCAGGGGTACGGAGCCACCTGGGAGGGCCATGAGCAGGCTTCCGAGGGTCCGCCAAGCAGGGCCAGCAATAGATTCTCTGGGGCCCAGGACAGAAAGCCAAAGCCCCACTGCATAGGGTTGAAGTCTGGGGATCTGAGCCCCTCCACTCAGGGCTGAAGGTGAAGCCTAAGATATGTAGCTTCATGGGGGAGGCCTGTAGCATGGGGCTTTGGGCAGTTGCCCTACTTCCTACTCCTAATGCCAGCCCTGGCTTTTATATGCAGAAAAACAGTTGTTTTGACACAGGTGGGCCGTGGAGTTTTTATAGCATGTTGGGGGGGGGCCTCAGAAAGAAAAAGGTTGAGAACCTCTGGTCTACGTTATACAAGTAATATGAGCCAACAAGAGGGGAGGGGGCAGTAAAGCTTGCATTGGATGTGTGGGTCAAGAGACACAAAGGGGCCAGAGATGGTGCCCAGATTCTAGGCTGGAATGACAGGGAGGTTGGTGGGATGATCAATGGTGACAAAGTAGGGAGGGCTGGGAGGAGAGTACCAGTTACTTCAGAGAAAGGTGCAAGGATCTCTATAATAGAAAATTGTGGAATAACCTATGCATGAAGGAAGTGTCTCTAACCTCTGTAACACTGGTCTACAATTTTTGAGAAGTCGTCTGCTTCAGAGATAAAATGTGTTATTTATTATGTATTTTGATGTGTTGAATTCAAATATGACAATTAAAACAACTGATTGGCTACTGTTTCTAAGATATTTAAGTTTTTACATTTTATGTCTATATATATTGGGTAGATAGTAGAGTTTTAATCATAAATTGTAAACCTAGCTCTTTTCATGTGTTTATGGTTGCTTTACATGATAATATTTCACCTGTCCTGTTTATGTAGCACTTTAAAAATCAGCAAAAGGGTTCTATAAATAAAATTTATAATGAAACAAAAGGCAAAAAGCTATTATGTACATAGTTTAGTCCTATTCAGTGTCTGCTCAGCACTTCTTGGCTTGTCTCTTGTATTCATTAAATGGAGCATCTCTTGTCACTGTCCAGCAATAGTCTGCACGCACTGATGGGCTCCATTTGCTCTGATAGCGTTTCTCCATTGTTGCAATGTCCCGGTGAAATCGCTCGCCGTGCTCGTCGCTCACTGCTCCACAGTTTGGTGGAAAAAAATCTGGATGAGAGTGTAAAAAATGTATCTTTAGTGACATGTTGCAACCAAGGCTTTTGTATACCTTGAGGAAGTTTTCCACCAACAACCTGTAGTTGTCTGCCTTGTTGTTTCCGAGAAAATTTATTGCCACTAACTGGAAGGCTTTCCATGCCGTCTTTTCCTTGCCACGCAGTGCATGGTCAAATGCATCATCTTGAAGAAGTTCATGAATCTGAGGATCAACAAAGACATCTTCCTTTATCTTAGCTTCCCTTAACCTTGGAAATTTTCCACAGAGGTACTTGAAAGCTGCTTGTGTTTTGTCAATGGCCTTGACAAAGTTCTTCATCAGACCCAGCTTGATGTGTAAGGGTGGTAACAAAATCTTCCTTGATTCAACAAGTGGTGGATGCTGAACACTTTTCCTCCCAGGCTCCAATGACTGTCGGAGTGGCCAATCTTTCTTGATGTAGTGGGAATGTCTTGCATGACTATCCCATTCGCAGAGAAAACAGCAGTACTTTGTGTATCCAGTCTGCAGACCAAGCAAGAGAGCAACAACCTTCAAATCGCCACAAAGCTGCCACTGATGTTGGTCATAGCTTATGCACCTCAAAAGGTTGTTTCATGTTGTCATAGGTTTTCTTCCTATGGACTGCATGACCAACTGGAATTGATGGCAAAATATTGCCATTATGCAGTAAAACAGCTTTAAGACTCGTCTTCGATGAATCAATGAACAGTCTCCACTCATCTGGATCGTGAATGATGTTGAGGGCTGCCATCACACCATCGATGTTGCTGCAGGCTACAAGATCACCTTCCATGAAGAAGAATGGGACAAGATCCTTTTGACGGTCACGGAACATGAAAACCCTAACATCACCTGCCAGGAGATTCCACTGCTGTAGTCTGGAGCCCAACAGCTCTGCCTTACTCTTGGGTAGTTCCAAATCCCTGACAAGGTCATTCAGTTCACCTTGTGTTATGAGGTGTGGTTCAGAGGAGGAGGATGGGAGAAAATGTGGGTCCTATGACATTGATGGTTCAGGACCAGAAGTTTCATCCTCTTCCTCTTCCTTATCTGACTCAAGTGAGAATGATTCTGGTGCATCAGGAACCGGCAGTCCTTCGCTGTAGGGTACTGGGCATATAGCTGATGGAATGTTTGGATAATGCACAGTCCACTTTTTCTTCTTTGACACACCTTTCCCAACTGGAGGCACCATGCAGAAGTAACAATTGCTGGTATGATCTGTTGGCTCTCTCCAAATCATTGGCACTGCAAAAGGCATAGATTTCCTTTTTCTGTTCAACCACTGGCGAAGATTTGTTGCACAAGTGTTGCAGCATATGTGTGGGGCCCACCTCTTGTCCTGATCTCCAATTTTGCAGCCAAAATAAAGGTGATAGGCTTTCTTAACCATAGTGGTTATACTGCGCTTTTGTGATGCAAAAGTCACTTCACCACAAACATAGCAGAAGTTATCTGCACTGTTCACACAAGTACGAGGCATCTCTGCTCACTTTGGCTAAACAGAAATGTGTCCCTTTGCAAAATCAAACACTGACAAATAAGAGAGCATGACACTGTATGATTTCTAGAGCTGATATAGGGCAATTTGTTCAGCAGAGTGATGTAAGCTTCGTTATGATTGCATCATCCATGACTTCTAGGAATAACATAACGCAATTCATATCATGTATGATGCAATACCAGCTTCAGATTGCATCATTCATTGTTTTGCCTAAAAAGCAAGTACTGTCCAAACCCAGTCATAGATTTATTCATAGATCCAGTCAAAGATGTATTTTAGTCATTTCTGGTTTAAATTGAGATCCCTTCCCTTTATAACTCACTTATCCTCCGCCATTCCCAAGTCAAGGGTCGTATATACTGACCCAATAGCATATCTTGAAAACTAGAGCCAATCAACAATTTTAAGCATCATTTTCGTTCTCAGTGACCCAGAATTAGTAAAGTTTGACTACATTTATTTTAGAAGCATTTTGGCTGTAGAGCAGTGTAATTAGTGGCTGATTTATGTTGTGAGGATTTATAGCCCTTACATAAGTCATCCTACCCAGTGTAACCAGGGATAGTCTCATTATCGTTATAAAAGTCTAATCCTGTTCTCAATCCTGCTAAATTCTTAATCTCAATGATATCTTGTGGCAGTGAATTCCTCAGGTTAATGTAAATAAATCTCTTATCAGTTAACTTTCTGCCTTTCAGTTTCATTGGATGCCTCCTTGTTATAGTATTATGAGACAGTAAGTAGGAGCACCAGATTTACCTTCTCTACACCATTAAATGACAACGTTTTATCTTATCTACTCTCTAAATTAAATCTTCATGCTTTTAATCTCTCATCATACAGTAGTCTTCATGCTTCTAATCCAGGGGTTCTCAAACTGGGGGTTGGGAACCCTCAGGGGGTCAATAGGTTACTACATGGGGAGTCGCGAGCTGTCAGCCTCCACCCCAAACCCTGTTTTGCCTCCAGCATTTATAATGGTGTTAAATGTATAAAAAAGTGTTTAATTGATAAGGGGTGGGTTGCACTCAGAGGCTTGTTATGTGAAAGGGGTCACCAGTACAAAAGTTTGAGAACCACTGTTCTAATAATTTTCACTACCTACCTATTGCTGCCATTCCTTTTCTGAGATTTGGTGACCAGATCTGAACACAATATTCTAGGTGAGGGGATATCATCAATTTATATATTGCCATTATAATGTTCTTATTTTCTATACCAGGGATTGGCAACCTTGTTTACCTGCCATGTCCACAGGTTTGGCCGATCGCGGCTCCCACTGACTGCGGTTCGCCGTCCCAGGCCAATGGGGGCGGCGGGAAGTGGCGCGGGCCAAGGGATGTGCTGGCCACCGCTTCCCGCCGCCCGCATTGGCCTGGAGCGGCGAACCGCGGCCAGTGGGAGTCGCGATTGGCTGAACCTGCAGACGCGGCAGGTAAACAAACCAGCCCGGCCTGCCAGGGTGCTTACCGTGGCGGGCCGCGGGCCAAAGGTTGCCAATCCCTGTTCTATACCATTCTTTATGCATCCTTATTGTTTGGTTTGATCGTGTGTGTTTTTTTTTTTTTTAACCCATCACTCTGCATTGAACAGAAGTTTATTGAGCTGTCCACATAACATGAGTCTTTTCTCTGAACTGAAATAATTAATTTAGAACTCAAGGTATATGAGTAAGTCAAATGATGCCTTTCAATGTGTAATACTTTGCCTTTGTCAGCAGTGAATTTCATCTGCCGTTGTGCAATTAGTTTTGCCAATTCCCTCACAGTCTTTAATCTCAGTTCTGTCATCTGCACATTTTGCCGCCTCCTCGTTCATCCCTCTTTCCAGGATCATTAAAAATATCTTTAGATTAGTCCAAGGATAGATCCTTTGGACTTGCAGCTATATTTACACAAAAAGAATGTGCATCTCCATTGTTATGTTGTTAGAAAACATCCACATCTTTACTGAAGATAAACTCAAACTTACTGTAATGTCTAATAATATAGAATGGTACAACAACGAAAACCAAAATATTGCTATACACCTCTTAAACATACTTCTAACAAGTAATTTATAAAATCTTTATAGTGTTTAAAAAAAAGGCAATTATGCCACAATGAAAAACAGTTAAGGGTCAGTGAAACTTTCTAAAAAGCTCAGAGATTTCTGTCTAAAGATACTCATGCTGAGTTACACTTCCATATTTATTACTGTGTGTGACATACCAGTATACTGTTTGTATGTGAATATTCTTTCTGTCGAGCAACTCTGGAAAGTCAGAAAAGGCAGCAAATCTTAGCGTAAATCTCTCTTGATTGTTCTTGATTTCTCAGAAATCTAATATAGAGGAGCCCTGCTGTGTTGAACTTTGCCACAGTGAATTCCCTAGGATCGTAAACTTTTTCCTCAAGGTCTACTACCTTTCAGTCTATCCCACCAAATCATAATCGCTTTGTAATGAGATACTGTTAGAGTGAGGAATCATTGGCAACATAGCCTCCTTGTCCAAGGAGTAATGGACAAATTACTCCTTAATCAAGTTTTACCATCTGTTCCATTCCCATTTAAGACTGCAAGAGGAACATATTTTACAATTACATCAGTAAAAAAATTAAATGATTGGAGTACACAGTATGGATTATACATATTCATTTAAACAGTATAACATGTAATGGTGATGTTTTCTCCTTGCTCTGGGCATTTATGAAGGAGAACAGTTAATTTCTGACACAATACATTTGGAGTTATTTTGATGCATTAAGTACATGAGAGACTTTTTTCTCTCTCTAGGTTTCATTGGATGTACATCTTTGTATCAGAGCATCCTGGCGGGATCCTGGAAGCAAAGCTTAGCTTGTTCTACAACATGTGGAGGATTAAAAGATATCAGAGGCATTAAAAACTGACAACTGTAATTTTAATATGCCAGGTAAATGGAGCTATTTTGTATCACTTTCTAAAGTTGTTAACAGTTATGCCATCACCATGATTTACAGAAAAAGGACCTGCAGTAGCTATTTAGAGGGAAAACAACGATTTTTCCTGCAAACTCATGCCCTGGTAAATTACAATAAAGACTGATAGAGCAGCAATTAAATGAAAAAAAATCCAGTGGCATCATTAAAGTGTGCAGTTAGGGGAAAACTTTGTGATAAATATGGCAAGTAAATCCTTTCCCTTCCATTCTCTCTTTCCACTGTTTCTTCCCCTCCAGGCTTTTAAAAAATTGTTTCAATATTTTAATTGCTATACAACATATACAAAATCTCTTTGCTGCTGTCTTTGAGTTCAAAACAAATTACTACCTGCAGCAATAATGTACAGCAGATTTATCTCTTCACAGTTGCATTTGATCAGGAGAGCATCACTAGAACCAGTCTAAGACCAGTTGTTCTACTTTCCATGAAGGTTCTCTTTTCTGATCAAAAAGATTGGGCCAGATTCTGAACTTGGTTACTTTGGTGTAGGTTGATTGAAGTCAGGTGAAACTAAGATCCAGATTCGTATTATTGTAGCAACTAGGAGCCCTAGTCAAAATTACGACCCCCATTGTGCTAGGTGCTGTACAAACAGTCTAGTCTGCTGTCTGTTAATTACCAATTCTGCCTAAGTGTTTAGTTATAACAGATTTAATGCCACCTTTGTAGTGTTATAAGGGACTGACATCAACCATTTGCAAGGGGGGTGCTCTTCTGATGGTTTTAGGGGGCACTGACTCTAGAATGACTGACTCAGTCATATAAAGAATAGAAGTGGCAGGCTTAGCAGAACAAGACAAAATACATTAGAGAGAGAGATTTGTGGCAACCATGAAAACCTGTAATAGAAATGGAAAAGTGGAAAGACAATCAAACCAAAATATACAGAAGCTGATTGCTGGATCATTTCTACAATTTTTTTCTTACTGAAGACGGATTTTAAAGGATGCTCAATATGAGCTATTTTCAATATCTTATGGACCTACTTTTGGCTAGTACCTTTCCCCTCAATATACATAAGTACTTTTCTTGGGCGGTTTGTTTGTTTGTTTTTTGGAAGAGAGGTGCCACAGGGGCTTATGCTTTTAGCTTAGAGAAGGCAAGTTAGAATAAGTGAGTCCTGTGCTTGGCAAAGTCTGTGATGGTCCTTAGATCTTGTAGGAGTTTGTTCCACAGTCTCAGACGATCCCCGAGAAAACTGTCTCCTGTGTAGACAAACTTTATCCTTATGATAGAAAATTTCACTGTGTCATAGGAGTGGCATTGTCGACCACGGTCTTCATCCCAGAACAAAACCCTTTCAAACATCCCTTTCAAAACGAAATCTCCTGAGCCCAATTATTCAATTATTTTCTTTCTGTAAATCACCTTTATGTTTCAGTCTGGGTCCCACAGACCCCCACCAGTTGAGGCTTCCTGACTATTTGAAGTGTTCGGAGGTTTGGCTTGTTAGTAGTCTGAGGAGAGATGGATTAGTGGGCAGAATACAGATGAGGTGGTTAAAAGTTCATGATAAATACATTTTATCATTTTGTTCTATAATTTATAACATGGATCATGGATATAACCACTGTTTTTTTGGTGGGGGGGGGACATGTACATACACCTGGGGTATCTATAGATGTGGGTTGTTTATGTATGGGTTCTGTAGTAAAAACGAATTGAACAGTTGTAACTGTCTCTTAGTGGTAGCTGACATTTTGCTGATATAGTAATGAATCAGCCTAGGGTCTCCTGTTTGGAAGTAGATAGCCTGATATAGGAAATGCATCCCACAACTGGAATGAATGGAAAAATCAGAAACTTTCAAAATCTTAAAAAGTTCAATTTTTTTTTTTTTTAAGAAACTTGTTTTATTTAACAGTGGTTTAACTGTATAACCTTGTTTATTTTGCTGAAATGAAGATTTTCTTCTAGTGAAGAAATCAAACTTCTTCCTTCGTCGATTTTGTATTTAGGAGGTGATAACATTTGGGCCATAGCTGTTCTTTACTGTGTCTCTTGGGAGTTCAAACTCTGGAATGAAACCAGAGCTGCAGCTGTGGCAGTAACCGTGAGGCTTTTCTAATGAGAAACATCTTGCTGTTTTTTCCCCTTCAGGGTAAACTTGTGCTCTACTCACAAAAATAAAGACTCCAAATCATGGTTAGGCCACAATCTACTGAAATCTTTCATTTGGATCAAAGAATGTATCCTTAAATTGGACTTAATGACAACTTTTTTGTGGGGGGGGATGCTAGGCTATGAATATTACGTTTGTATGTTGAGATGCCTCTTGTAGAAGAATATCATCTTTCGTCTATTCTGTGTGTTAATCCCCAAACCACCTATGAAATAGAAATGTTGTTTTTAAAAAACAGTATTCTATACAAATACATCCTCTTCTTATACAAATTGTAGCTATTTAAATAAGTTGATTTATTGGGGAAAAAAGTTTAAATTCTTCAGATTTAGCTTTGCGATTAAAAAATTGGTTAATTTTCCACAGAGTTTGAAAACCACATACTGTTTCATTAATTCCAATGCATCCATTGATGGGTTAATTTTGTGTATTTGGAATTCTAGACATAATTTTGCTTTGGCAGCTGTATTTACTCCAGTAGGCTAATTGCTGGGAATCCCAGTTGTTAAGATGAGTTTATGATGTGTTAGCAAAAACTAAAAAAAAAAAAAAAACCCAACAACAGACAACTACACACTTTGTTTTCAGGACAAAATTTATATTTACTTGCATTTTTTTTTCAGTGATGTTGAACTATTAGAACACAGAAGAATTCACTTAAAAGAATATTGTTTTGTTATAAAATACTACTTTTTAACATTTATTTTGTACTACAATTTACTTAATATTTCTGTCTATAATACAGCTAAATGCAGTGAACAAGGTAAACCTAAGGTAATAGTCTATTTTTGTGGGTTCTTATATTGCCCTCATCACCATATTATCTGAACATCTTCCAGAACAGCATTAAGCAACATGACTAACATTTGTGATCATTCTCTCTCACGTCTTATCTTATACCACAAACCTAAATTCTGATATTAGGGGCTCAATCTTTTAGGCAAAGGCATAAAAATAGCAAGTGGCTGGAAGATGAAGTTAGAAACATTCAAAGTGGAAATAAGATGCAACTTTTTAACCATGTTAATCTGACTTATTTTTCCAGTTCTACAGACATCAAGAAGGCTCAGGTGTTTAATGCCTATTCTGTTTGTCTTCACTAAAAAGGTAAATTGTGACCAGATATTTAACACAATTATTATTAACATCAAGGGGAAAGGAAAGCAAGCCAAAATAGAGAAAGAACAGGTTAAAGAATATTTAGATAAATTAGATGTATTCAAGTCAGCATGGCCTGATGAAATGCACCCTATGGTACTTAAAGAAGCAGCTGAAACGATCTCAGATCCATAAATGATTACCTTTGAGAATTCATGGAGGATAGGTGAGGTCCCAGAGGACTGAGCAAACATAGTACCTATCTTTAGAAAGGGGAACGCAAAGGACCTGGGGAATTATATATCAGTCGATACCTGGAAAGATACTGGAACAAATTATTAAACAATCAGTTTTTAAGCTCCGACCTAGAGGATAATAGGGTTATAAAAAATAGCTAACATGAATTTGCCAAGAAAAGTCATGCCAAACCAACCTAATTTCCTTCTTTGATGGGGTTACTGGCCTAGTGGATAAGGGGAAGCTGTAGAGGTGATATCTTAATTTTTAGTTAGGCTTTTGACACTGTTCCATGTGATATTTTCATATGCAAACTAGGGAAACATGGTCTAGATGAAATTACTAAAAGGTAGATGCACATGACTGATCGAAAGATCATACTAAAAGAGTAGTTATTAATGGTTTGCTGTCAAACTGAGAGGATGTGTCTAGTGGGATCCCACGGGGCTTTGGTACTAGTCAATATTTTTATGACTTGAATGATGGAGTCGAGATTATGCATATAAAATTTGTGGATGATACCAAGCTAGGAGATGTTGCAAGCACTCTGGAGGGCAGGATTAGAATTCAAAATAACCCTGACCAATTGGAAAAGAGATCTGAAATCAACAAGATGAAAATCAATAAAGACAAATGCAAAGTACTACAGTTGGGAAAGAAAAATCAAACTCACAACTACAAACTGTCTAGGCAGTAGTACTGCTGAAAAAGGATCTGGGAGCTATAGTGGATCACAAATCGAATACGAGTCAACAATGTGATGCAGTTACTAAAAAGGCTGAAAACATTGTGGAGTGTACTAATGGGAATGTCTTAAAACAAGGGAGATAATTGTCCTGCTTTACCCAGCATTGGTGAGGGCTCCACTGTAGTAATGTGTTCAGTTATAGGTGCCACACTTTAGGAAAGATGTGGACAAATTGAAAAAAGCGACACACATGTTAAGTTTTAGAAAATCTGGCCTATGAGGAAAGGCTAAAACACCTGGTCATGTTTATTCTTAAGGAAAGAAGATCGTGGAGGCACCTGATTAGCCTTTACCTATATTAAGGCCCGTTATAAAGAGGACAGTGACCAGTTGTTCTCCATGTCCACTGAAGATTGGACAACAAGTAATCAGATTAATCTGCAGGAAGAAGAGTTGGGTTAGGTATTAGGAAAAACTATATGGATAGTTAAGCATTGGAATAAGCTTCTAAGTCAGATTGTGGAATCTCCATCATTGCGGGCTTTAAGAACAGGTTAGAGCAGTGGCCAGACGACGATCCACGGAGGACCGTGGCGGCGGAAGAGCATCCACCGAAATGCCGTCGACAAGCGGCAATGTCAATAGGTGTCGCCGCCAACAAGCAGCGTCATCCAGAGGCGTCACTGCTGAAATGTCTCTGTCGACACCTCTGGATGACGCTGCTTGTCGGCAGCATTTTGGCGGATGCTCATCCACCGGCCAGTACGCAGGCGCACTTAGACTTAGACTTAGCCATGGCGCCTGCAGGCACCGCGTTGGGGACCCCTGGGTTAGAGAAACAGCCTTCAGGGATGGTCTAGGTATACTTCGTCCTGCCTCAGTGCAGCGGGCTGGACTAGCTGACCTCTAAAGGTCCTTTCCACCCGCACATTTCTATGATTCTGTGAACATATGTCAGTGAGGCTATAAATAAGTTCAGATATAAATCTAAGGAAAGGGAGCAGTCTCTTGAAATGTACAGTCACATTTTGGAAGCAGTTTGGTGTAGCAGTTTTTACATGGGACCATAAGTCAGAAATTCTAGGTTTTATTAGCTGATATACCCTTGATTAGCAAGACATACTAGAATTTATTATCAAAAGATGGACATGCAACTGATTGCTTAATTAGCACAGACAATTATAACTTCATTAGCAAATCATGCATGCAATTTTAGGCTTTGGCCTATATTTAATCAAGATTTATGTATGCATAAACTGTCTCTAGGTACTTATATTGCCCCCATTACTCAATCTAATGCATTTATCCTCACAACGTGCTTCTGAGATAGGGAAGTACTAACATCTTAATTTTACTCAAGTTATTGAGGTTGAGTATTCTGTAAAGTTCAATGAACCTGGAGCTAAGGCCCAGAGATTAAGGGCTACATTCCCAAAGGTGTTTAGGCACCTAATGGGACTTTCAAAAGCATTTAAGCAGGTTAAATGACCACTTCCCATAAAAATCAATTAAATCAACCTGTTTAGGCACTTTTGAAAATTCACCTAGGCACCTAGCTGCATCTTCAGGTACCTAAATACCTTTGAGAATCTGGCCCTAAATCTGTGATGGAAGACTGATGTTTGATTCTTTGATCTAAGACCCAGGCTGAAACCCTAACCACTGTACCATCTTTCCACTCTACTGCTCTTTAAAACATTGGATTACTCCCCAAGAAGGGGAGTGGGGTTTTCGTTTCCTTGTCTACAAAGCTAAGTCTTTTAGAAACCGTGTTAGAGAAGGTCAGGCCTAGTAGCTGGAGCTTGGGATGGGGGGTCAGAACCAGAATCAGGAGCCCAATGTGCTTTTGGAACAAGGCTGGACCAGGAGCAGGACTGGAGCAAGAGCAAAGCTGGAGCCGGCTAGGGCTTGTGGCGTCTGTTACCACTAACAAGCATGGGACAATTCCAGACCAGGAAGTGATGTTCAGCAGACTGAGCTGCTGTTTCTTCTGTGAGGCTTATATACCTGCCCTGAGAGTCACCAGGCCAGCTCTTGACTTGTGGATTGGCTAGAGTGTAGCCTAGGAATGACACATCAACACATGTGGCTTAATCAGGCTCTAGTTGCTTTTAAGAACAGCTTATCACCTTACAAGGCCTGCCAATGTGTGTGGGTTTGTTTTGTTTTTTTGGTCTGAAAAGATGTGGGTGGGTTGACTATAATATCTTCCCCCAACCAGGTGGAAAGGAAGGGTTAACATTCTAATTAAATAATGGATTTATTAGATGCCATAGAAATCTTAGTCTGCTTTGAAGAACACAAAAACAGCAAACACATGTCCAACTTTGAAAATCTGGTCCTACCTTAGGAGTCTTATAGCAAATATTCTGATTTTCTAGGAACTAGATTTGAGAGGAAACAAGTGATTCTTCTCTCCTCTACTTTCTTGCTTTCCACCCACTCTTTTGCCTCTCTTTCTTGCTTTTTAAATAGTTTATTGTTCGAGAAAATGGAAACTAAAAATGTCATCTTCTGTTTCTGAATTTATGTGAGTCAGATTAAATTAAATGTAAACCTACTCATATGTGATGAGTTGAAAGAGACTGAGATTATAAAGAGGAAAACTGCCTCAGAATAAAAGGGT
This sequence comes from Trachemys scripta elegans, assembly GCF_013100865.1. Classification (NCBI taxonomy): domain Eukaryota; kingdom Metazoa; phylum Chordata; order Testudines; family Emydidae; genus Trachemys; species Trachemys scripta. The sequence continues at coordinate 124,919,917 of NC_048302.1, forward strand.
GAATACTTCAAGGACCTCAAATAATTAGGAGAGAGCAAAGCTGATTATTTCATGCTATCACATTAACTCATGTCAACATTCTAATTTAATGACAACTTGCAAGAGATGTCACACATCAATGTGAATTACTGTGTCAGCGGAACAAAATTTCTAACCTGAATAATGGATCATGTTGTGTCACCTCACCAATGTATCTGTTCCAGAATCTACAGATATAATACTGGTTTCAGAGTAGCAGCCGTGTTAGTCTGTATCCGCAAAAAGAACAGGAGTACTTGTGGCACCTTAGAGACTAACAAATTTATTATATTATATATATAATACTGTGTGTATGAAATAAACATTGTATTTTTTAACATTGTAAAGACAAAATCAAGCACGTATCTCTGAGTTATCTGCTGCAGCAGTATGAATGCCATTAGGTTTCCCCCTCACCCACCCACTTCCTCAGACACATTGGTTAATATTGACATATGGAAATAATGGCTATATGTCAGTATCTACTCACGAGACCTCAGAAGAAGAATTTATAGCTGAAAACAACATTGAGTTTACAGCAGTGCCCTAATAAACTTTTCATGCACCGGAATATCATGCCAGGATTTTAGACATAGAGGATACAAACAGCAGATGCTGAAGTACTTAAATTAAAATCATAGCATAGATCTTCAGCAGATGAATACAAAGTATCTAGAGGGATTTTAGAAGTAAAAAATAATTTCCTTCTCTAGTTATATCAAATTTTTCTTGTTTCTATTTCAAAGCCCGCAGTTATGATCCCAATTACCATTACTAGGAGTTTACACTATCTTGCTATGTTCCTTCATGCAAGGATTTTTTTTAACTGACAGCCTTTTCTACTTTTTGCTTTGCTAAATATAAACTACTGGCATTATACCAGTATTTTAATATACATTTTCTACCGAGAATACATATAATGATGACTTGCACAAAATAGCATGGCTAACATGGGAGATATGCTTACATCAACTCTAGAAAATTAATCTCTTTCTAGAGATTTTCCAGATGCCACAATGATTTCTGATATCATTAGAAGTTTCTCCAATGCCCGTTAGTCAGAATGTATAAATTAGAGCAGATGGGATTTTAAAATTGTTTCCCCTTAGTGTTTTCTCGGAAAGTTACAGAACACCTCACCCATTCTTTTAGGGTAAGTACAATAGTTAATATGCCTCCTATCTGCCTCATTAGTGTAGCCTGGCATGTGATTTACAAGATTCAAAACGAATATTCCATATTAGTCCCATCTCATAAAAAATGTATTTAAAGTAAAAAATACATGTTCTTCCTTTATAATTGATAATTAAACTCATATTTTACTTTGTTTAATCTTCTAACATTTCCTAGATATCAGTCAGTTTGGCATATCTAATTTTTCCATGTTTTAAAACAAATCCTTTCATTCAATTTTTTAAGTCTTCCAGATTTGGAGGCTCTATTAATCTTGCTGTCATTCTTTTCCTAACATGGGGCCAAATTGCCTCCCATCTGCAAAGGGAGAAAAATAGTTGAAACTCAGAATTTCCAAGGTTAAGTGTTTACTACTGCTTTGCATTTGTAAATAACATGGCTATCCCATACTCATGACAATCAAACCTTTGGACCGCACAACTCCTTTGAAGAGGGAAATCTAATTCTCATTTTAAAACACTCAATAATCTGAATTATATTAAAGAAATTGCCACTGGATACCAGTAACCTTGCAAACTATCACCCAGTTTCCAACCATCAAAGCAAATTAAATGAGAAGCTAGCTAAAAATACTCTTCAACACCACCATCTACATCCAACAGCCTGGATCTCTCCTAATCAGGTTTCAGACCAGGGCAAGATACAGAGAGGGCACCTGTTCTTTGGTGTCCACAATGGAAGTGCATCCTGCTGGAACTGTCTGTCCCATTCAGAGGAATTGATCATCAAATACCTGTTCTGCCTTCAAGAGGCTGCAGGAATGAACAGAAATGCACTTAAATGGTTCAGGAGCAGGTCCTTCCTCTCAGACTGAACCCACAGAGTTGTAATGAGTAAACTGTTCCTCCACCCCTACTGCATACCTGTTCTGCCTTCAAGAGGCTGCAAGAATGAACAGAAATGCACTTAAATGGTTCAGGAGCAGGTCCTTCCTCTCAGACTGAACCCACAGAGTTGTAATGAGTAAACTGTTCCTCCACCCCTACTGCATTCAGAATTAAATTTCAAACCCAGCTCTTTGAGTTATCCTCCAATAGTACATACATCAGCTCACTCACACATTTTATATTTTAAAAAATTATTTATCTCCGTAGAAGGAAGAGAGAGATCGAGAGATTGCCATTATGTCTTTATAGTGTGAGGCACTCAGATGGTATGGCTTTGGGTGCTAAGGTTTGAAACTAGGCAGATAATTATTTTATAAAATCTTGTAAGAAGTGACTACAGGAATTGTACCAAACATCAACAACAGATGTTAAAATATCCATCCATTCTTTTGTATATTGTCTAACACAGAACCTATCTGGTGGTGCTGCTGTGTGCCCTTAATTCAGTCTTTACTAGAACTTGAGGGTGCCTTATACCTCACACGGTCTGACCCTGAAATTATGAGCTCTTTGGAGCAAAGACCTTGTTTTTGTAAAGTACCATGTACATCTAAAGCACTTCAGAAATAAAGGTAACTAATACTAATAAAAACTTCATGGTGTAACTTACATGGTCAGGCTTGCTATGCACTGGATTCTGTAGCAGGAGACGGGCAGCTGCTATAATAGATAAGGAATCCTGGAAAGACACTTTGCTGGGTAAATTCTACAAGTTGTTCTAACTTGCAATGATACCGGTCAGAGACAGAGATTTAATAGCATACTCTCATGTTTCCCATTACCACTAACTTCTATTTGTTTGTCTATCTTCAGAATGTTAGCTCTTTGGGGCAGGGACTTTTAACTTTTGCCTGTCTGGAAAGAACCTAATACATAATAGGCAAAACCACAGACAAATAACAAACTGTATCTTTCATTCCATTCATCATGTAACTAGTTTGTAGTGGTTCTACATTACAAATTCACATGCAGACTCCCAGTCACATAATGGGCCAAAACCTCTTCTAACTTGTGCCCCCATAGAATTCTACTGAAATCTCAGCAAAGTAAATGTATGAGTTACAGTAACAGTGTTGAATATTGCGTACCTATGCATCAATATAATATTGCCCCCCATCTCTTTAGGTAGCCACAGATGCAGAGCCTAACCATCTCTCTCCCCTCCAACTTTAAATGTATGGCAGACAGCCTGATTGCACACAGTCAAAAAAAAGAGAGGATGGAGTTCTAGATTCCTGGCTCCCTTAAAGATGCACAACCTTCTGCTCTGCAGAATTATTATATTTGATTGATCCCTTGTATGCCTATAGACCATATTGGTACTTCAAATTTTTGCCAGCTATTTTGGAAACTGCAAAGCTGCCTAATACTTTTCTTCTGCTTATCCCAGTTCAAGGTATGTCCCAAGGTGTTTGCAGATGATGGGAAGCTGCTTGGTACCCACAGAGTGGTTGGCAATGAGTGGTTCATTCAGATTCACCCTGGCAGTTTGACTCCCAAAAACTGATGGTGTTGCCAAAGTGCCTGGCAAAGGAAGTATGTAAATAATTCCAAACTGTGCAGTTACATCTGTGATATTGGGCTCAGCTTAGTGACACAACATACCTACTTTTACGAACAAATTACTTTGCAGAGTCACACGTGGATTTAGCACACTATTATTTTCACAGATGTAAGTGGCACGTTAATTAACTTTATTATGATGGGGAAAAAATCATATCAGCACAACCATTTCCATATAAGTAGCACTGAATGCAGCTTCCTGTACTTGATGGGCGATCTTGGAAGGGCGATTTGTTTGTACAGACAAGGAAATGTGTATTTTTATGTAACGCTATTTGTATAACTATTGGAATAGCTATTCGCGTAGAAACATTGATGTTGCTGCTGGGGTTTCTGTACAGCTTGAAAAATCAATACATTTTGAAATTATTCTGCTGTTTGTGTCCTGGTATTTCTGACACTTCCCTAGGGGAGTAATAGGGAAAAAGTCAGGGTGCTTCCATACTTAGTCTAATCCACTGAAAGCTGTTTAGCCAAAAGAAATGCCAAAGTCAGTTTTCAGATATTTTAAAGACATTGGCCTCTGGATTGGAACAACAGGGAAAGCAAATGCTTGACCCAGTTTTCTACATAGCCAAAGTCAGGGCCGGCTCCAGGGTTTTGGCCACCCCAAGCAGCCCCCCCCCCAAAAAAAAGCCACGATCGCGATCTGCGGCGGCAATTCGGCGGGAGGTCCTTCGCTCCCAGGCGGAGTGAGGGACCGTCCGCCGAATTGCCGCCGAATACCTGGACGTGCCGCCCCTCTCCGGAGCGGCCGCCCCAAGCACCTGCTTGAGAAGCTGGTGCCTGGAGCCGGCCCTGGCCAAAGTGAAAAGTAGGACATGCTGAGAGAAGACTGAGTTCAATTGGTAGTGACTAGCAAGGCCTCTTATAAGGAGACAGGATTCTTCAGGAATTCTTGAAAAAAAGGGAAAATTGTTTTTCACATCAAGTCACATTACATTGTGCCATAGATAAGTTGATTTTCCTGGTGGTTTTTTCCCCCCTACAAAATGTGTTAAGAAGAATTAGAAACTTGTTTGCCATTTAGGTTACTTTATCTTAAAAAAAAAAAAAAAAAAAAAAAAAGCAAAGGGCTTGGTCCTACATTCCACGTATACACAAAACCCAGATTTATTTTAGTTGCAGTTTTGAGTGCTCACTATCCCTGAAAATTAGGCTATTTATTTGGTTGACAAATTTCAGGTATTTTAGGCACTCAGGCATTTTCATACTGCTCTACAGTCATCTAAATACTAGAGGCGTGCCAATTACATACAAGAGATTTTGGTATCTATTATAGTCCACACGGCTAACTAGGGCGGGGGTTGAGGAAGAGGGTAGTGGGAATCATCACTGAAGTCTCTTTATCCAGTCTTTATGCCTATCCAACCTTAGCAGTTATTAAATATTAATACTTTTTTGTTTCTAGTTATTCTTTTCATTCAAGGATCTCAAAGTGCTTTCCAAACATTTAGAAAGACAAGGTGGGTGAGGTACACTTTCGAGCCACACAGAGCTCTTCTTCAGGTCTGGGAAAGGTATTCCAAGGGTCACAACTAAATGCAAGATGGAACATATTGTTTAGCATAAGTACTTGGTACATGTTCTAATGGATCAGTCAAGGTAGAGTGACCCATTAATACCTCTTCAGTCATAGGACAAAAAGGAGGATTAGAGGGTTAGATTGTTGTAATAAGCCATAAATCCAGTGTCTCTGTTCAGTCCATGATTTTTAGTGTCTATCAGAGTTATGTGCTAACTACTTACGCTAAACAATCTGTTCCATCTTGCATGTAGCTGTGACGCTTGGAATACCTTTCCTAGGCCTGGTCTACACTGGGGGAGGGGGAGAATCGATCTAAGTTACACAACTTCAGCTATGTGAATAACGTAGCTGAAGTCGACGTACTTAGATCGACTTACCGTGGTGTCTTCACCACGGTGAGTCGACTGCTGCCGCGCCCCCGTTGACTCTGCCTGCACCTCTCACCGAGATGGAGTACAGGAGTCGACGGGGGAGCACTCGGGGATCCACTGATCCAGCAGGTAGTGTAGACATATCCCTAGAACCAAAGAAGAGTTCTTTGTGGCTTGAAAGTTTCTCTCTCTCACCAACAGAAGTTGGTCCAATAAAGATATTACCTCATCCACCTTGTCTTTCTAATATCCTGGGACCAAGATGCCTACAACTGAATTCCAAACATTTGTTAGTTAAGCTTCACAACATGCATGTTAGGGATATAAGTGGTAGGGACTACATTGCCCAACCACTAAAATGCAGTGACCTCTAAAGTGAAATGCAATAGTAGTTTAACAGTGTGTCCACCAGGTTAGGTCAGGAAGTAAAAAAATAATATCCTCTTTAATTGAATCTGAAGGAGGAACTCAGAGGTAGAATATTATCTAAATTACAGTTTGGCCAGGACAACTGATATATAATGTGTCTACTATGCAAAAAAGTGATATGGAATCTTTACTGACAAACGAAGTCAGGATCTCAGTTTTACATGTCATGTGAAAGACAGCAGGCCAGATTCTGACCAGTTACGTTGCTGTAATCCTCGGGCACCTCTACTAAAATAACTATATTTATATCACCGTAACTGAATATAGAATCTAGTCCAGCACCAGACGGGCACATTGATTCAGAAATCACTCAGAAGTAAGAACTACTTGGTAAGTTATCAGAACTAATTCCTGCAGCACTGGAAGCTTAATTTGGAATTTAAATTAACATCAGTTTCTACTTGCAATATATATAACTCACAGAGAAAATACAATTAATCATAAACTACTTTGGTAAATTCAGTTTTTATCACTACTAGGCAATGCCATCTTAAAATCAAAGTCAAAATTGTCAGTATTTTGTACTATTGGTGCTTAAGAAATATGTAATAATACAATAATGAGAGAGACAAGATAAGCAAGGTAATATCTTTTACTGGACCAGCTTCTGTTGGTGGAAGGTATAAGGTAGTCCAGTAAAAGATATTACCTTGCCTACTTTATCTCTCTCTTCCTTGGACCAACATGATTACAGCTACACTGAAAGTACAATAACAACAGTTACAAGGAATTATACAGCCTATTGCTTTAATGTATAGTCCACTTTTTCTTCCATTTCAGAATTAAACATTGTTTTTTCAAAAAACAAAAAAAAAACTGGCAATAAATGCCTGGCATAAATCATTACTTAGAAAATATGACTTCTTCTTTTGCAGTCCCCTGAGTTTTGTTTGGAAGCAAAGAGCAGTTGGAAAAATTTCTCCAATAATTTTTTTCTGAAGAAGCGCAAGTTGTTTTAGATTGAGATGCTGGACTAAGATCAGTAACAATAATTAGTTTGTTACACAACACTGTAGTTGCTCCTCTTCTTTACCACGTCTAAGACCTTCTTATGCTTTTGAATATATGGCATATCACAGTTCCTCCACTGTCTTATTCAACTGGTCTCTCTGTTCAGAATTAACAAATGCTCTAACTTTTCTCAATGTATATTGGATCATTTTCATATCCAAGTAAAGCAGTGATGACAAAAATATATATGTATGCAGTATCTGAACCTAAACTCCCAACAAGAACCTCCCACGTACAAAATTAATGGACTTTGTCTGATGCCTGAAGGTTTTTTTCTTTTTCTTTTTTTTTTTTAATATTCGCATATGCTCCAGGACTTTGTTTAGTCCAGTTTTAATGTCTTAAATGATGTGACTACCATTGGCAGACTATTCCAATCTAAAACATCCAATGGGATATTGTTACCAGTCCTCTCAATTTTTATGAATATCAATATGAAAGAAGCTGATGTTACAGCATGTTAAGATGCCCTGGTCGTCCAGTCCCATGAAAATACCTATGGGGGATGCTGGTGTGAAGAAAATTTCCTCAAGGATTTCCTCATGAGGTTTTCCACAAACCATTCTGAGGGGATGGAATTTATGTCCACAGAATGGGCTATGGTTCCCCTCTCCCCACACACCTTCCACTGAGGACAAAGTAGTTTGAGATCCTCCTGAAGCATAATCCTAGAAAATTATGTCTCTGTTAAACTCTCTGATCTCCTTGGCAAGTCAGGCCCCCTTTGCAAGCCACCCTCTGGTAATGACAATCCCCAGAATCACTCTTGAAGGGACATTCCTTGGTGTGGAGAGGGCTTAAGAGAAATGTAATATAGACTACATCTGAACTACCTTTTCTGAGTAATCTCCATAGAGCTAGCGAGGAAAAATGTGTGGTCCCCCTGTTACTGGCCCAACCTTCCCCACTCCAGGTTCACCCTCTATTCTGTATTGATTTTGATTCTTAAACAGGTACAGGAGGGTCAGTATACAGTGGTGCATAAAACCCCTTTTGTGCATGGATTAGATCTTTATCCAGATCCTGAGCCTATGAAAGAGCCAATTAATTTTCCACGGTGCATTATTATTTCAGGTCTGAAATGGATTTGATTTTTTTTTAATATTGATCCCTCTCTTCTATAATACTATTTAAGCCTGGCTTTAAAAAGTGATGGCAACAAACTTAATTAGCCTGTAAAGCAAGAGATGTTCAACAGTGAAATATGTTGTGTTAATGAGTGGATTAGCAATATAGATTAGTTTTGGTAGTCTTGTGGAGTGGTGCCAAAGAAATAAAGGACTGGCATATTTTAATAAATAGCATATTTCATGTATAAGTGGTATTATCTAATACCTACTTATCCCTGCAAAAAGGTTCACTAGCAAAAAGGAGGTACAACATGTAACACCAGAGGCTTACTCCATTTCAACAAAGAAGTTTTTAGAAGACGAAACAGAAGTTTTCTACAAAAATACCTTAACTTCAGCAACTTTTCGCTGTGTGAATGATCTTACTGTTGTTTTCTGCCCTGTTATCTCTCACCACAAATTCATTTTGAATTATCTTTTTTCCCCCAGACTATTTTGTAGAGTATTATCTCTGATGCGCCTCATGAAATGACGTTCCTGCCTTAGATTCAACTAGTGAACTTACAAACATCTGAGGATTAGAAAGAAGGAAAATCCATTAGCAAGATGAGAATGTGAGAAAAGGGTGGAGGGAAAAAGCTGAACAAGGAAAACTAAACTTTAAAAAAATGTAAAATGAGGCAGATGAAAAGCCAAACAATTACCCTCTTTAACTGGCTCAGTGAATGCGAAAGCTACTATAGTGGAATAAAACAAATAAAATAAAAGGAATAAATTTTCCTTATACCATGCTGTTTGCCAAGTGCAACCTAGAAATTATGGACATGAAATAATGTATTAATCTTTAGATCATGCTTACATTATGTGGATGTATGCTATTTTGAGTATCCTGTCAAATTATTTTAATTAAATTTCAATGCAAAACTCTCTGAATTCTGTCCAAATCTTTTTTTCTTCAGTGAACTGTGCAAAACACATCGCTTCTAGTCTTTCAAACACAGCAAATTAAAAAATATGGAGATAGCATCCCATTGGTCTTCACTCAGCTCTGTAAGCTTTAGCCTTCATCTTTGGAGCCATCTAAATGTTCAGTTCATTTCAGTTTTTTTCTAGGTCATCACAACATAAGGCAGGATCTCCTTTTCATGTGATGTGCTTCTTAGAAGGCTCTAGTACTACACCACTATTTTTCATACAAAAATATTCTGCTGCGTACTTCACTCCTATTGAGGTTTTACTGTTTAACTCAGACTGAAGGACTCCGATTGAATGTAAACCTTTTGGCATTGTTGAGTATCCATAGTAGTATGTGTATCCATGGTAACTACAAGAGAAGGTACGGGTGTATAAATGCTCTGAAGTAGTTCAGATTGATATTTCTATTGGAAGATGAGAAATGCTAGATATTTATAGGCTTATTAAAACAGCTTGTGCATATTCAAGGATGCGCACACATTCTTTAGCAGCAAACTGGATGATGTTATTGTAAATATTTAATAGGTGACAATAGTTCAGGAATATGGATAAAAGCCAAGGGGATTTCTCATTCTATTGCTTTGGATGTTAGCAAGCAAACAAACCTAAGAAATGGCAGATCTAATTTAATCCCTGTTTCCTTATTTTCATCATATAATAAGTGTCATCATCACTATTTATGTCATTCCTCCTGTTGCTTCTTACATAAGGGGTACAACTATGCCCTCCATTTCATAGGTTCAGCTTACTTTGATCAAAGTAGAGTTTGCACCCTTTAATGTGATCTGCAGCCAGGTAACTGGTGATCTGCAGCCAGGTAAATGTGTTCACACATTTTTTTCCATATTGTATAAATTGATAGTTGAAACACTGACTAAACACGATATTGGCTATTCTTACAAAGCTATCCTGGATATTTTAAGCTATTTTCTTGTTTTGTTGCTATTTTAGGTTTGTAAAAATAACCCAATGGTTTAGAATTAAAATTATGACTAGAGTTAAAATGTTTCTTACAGCAAAGTCACAAATTATCCACACATCATTTGATTATGTATTTTCCAACACTGACCTTGCAAAACCTTGTGTGGACAGCAGAAACTGCAACATTGCTGCTCTCCACCACCATTGAATGAGCAGAAGCTGTGAATGGTCACATGTAAGCTAAAACACTAGGCATAGTCCTGTATTGAAATAAACCTTAAACTCCTTGTGTGCCTACTCTCTTGCTCTCAAGAACTCAGGGTAAAAAGAGGGCTGGATATGGATGGAAGATAGGTATGCTGGAGAGAGACATCAGTTTAAGAAACAAAATACTTTTCTGATGCAGAAGAGGAAAGAAAAAAACAAGAAAATATATACAGGCAAAAGGATTTCTAAATGGAAGATTTTTTCCAAAGATTTCCATGAGGCTTCAGCTGCTCTTTAACTGGGCATAAAAATTGAAGAAGGAATGCAAGCATAGGTTCTGATCCCACAGAAATTTTCTTCTCCAGCTGCTGACCTACAGAAATTTGGCACACGTGGCTTTCCAGCCATGAATAGTAAACCCTAGTCTTGAGTAGAAATCCACAATTTTCTGCAACTATGGATTGCTGAATTAAGCATTGTGAGAGAGACCCTTTCACAAAGCTAGAAAGTCTGATTGTGTCTAGCCCAATTATTATTCAAGGGAATAAGACACAGGGACTCTATAGTCAGCAGTTTCCTAACAACCGAATGCTGGATGAGTTTTCCTCTGATTGACCAAACGTCGGTTGCCAGCGTGATGCTGTGTATAAGAAAGATGTATCATTGTTGCTACCACTGTTATACAATTACAACAAATCATGTACAAAATATGTCATATAAGGTGTCGATGGAAAAGTTATGATTTGCTAAGTATGATTATCCTGTGCATATGCATGTATCATCATTGTATCTGAAATTATGAATATTGGCTATATGCTTGTATCTTACACATGTGTTGTATTCCTGGGTGACACTCCCGCCTCCCCCCCCGCCAAGTAGATTTACATCTAGGCTAGACAGTTATGTGCTGATGTCCCATTAAGAACACTTCACTCTAACAATGGACCATTGAAGAAACTCATCCCACCCAGCAGTGTTCCCTCTATTTTTTTCCATCCATGTGCGGAATGAATTTTGTTACATGCACCAATATCGAAGTAATGTGCGGATGTGCACCCCCAGTAGCAACAAAAAACCTAGATATAATGTATATTTTTAAAAGTTACCATAGGGATAATTACTCCAGCCAGGACAGGTTAGGCATTTTAGAATTCGCTACTCAAAGAATTAAATTTAAGCATAAGAGAGAAATAAAATTATGAAATTGCAGGAAGTACCAAGAAGTAACAACAATAATACAAGTATGTGTTGGGAGGTGAGGGTGAAAGAGAGTGTGTGTGTGTGTCTGTGTGTGTGTGAGTCAGAGACTGCGTGTATGTGTTTGTCAGAGACAGAGACAGTTTGTGTGTGTGCTGGCTGCTGGGGAAGTCTATGAGAGACCGTGTGCTGTCTTTTTAAAGCACTCACACACCAGAAGGCTCAGACCACAACATCTGAGCCCTGTCCCCTCTCCCCCACTCTGCAAAGATGGGGTACATGGGTAGGTGGAGGTATGGAAGGGGGATACTGACATCAGCGCCCCTCCTTCTCCCTACTCTGCACAGCAAGCAGGAGGACCCTGGGAGCAGCTTGCCAGGGGCTGCAAGGCAGAGGGCAGGAGCAACGTGGCTGAAGAGCTGCATGGTGAAGGGCACCTGAACACGCCGCTGTGCATGGCTCTGCTAACCAAGTGTGCAGCACTACATTCATTCCTGGGCGGGTGTGTGACCGCGCAGCTTAGAGGGAATACAGCCACACTGTAGGTCTTCCTGTAGATGCCTCAGACTCTGAGGAGGCCAATGGCCACCCCCTGTAATTCAGTAAACTATCTACGGACATGTTATATGCTCATGTCACACTGGACTCCATCTTGGACAAGTAACTCTCCACAATGGGCTGTAGACTTAAGGCAGCTGAGACATCTCCATTTGGTCTTCATTTCTCTGGACTGGATTATTAACAAGGACTGATGACCCCCAATTTGTTTGGGTGATTTCGGAGAGACTTTTGCAAACTAGCAATTTATTCCATCTCTGCTACAAACCTGATATAAGGACTTTGCAATCACTTGTATGTATATGACTTGCAATCACTTGTATGTATATTATAATTTTCTTTTCTTTTTTCTTTTTTCTTATTAAACCCTTAGTTTTTAATAACTAAAGGATTGGCAACCGCAAGATTATTATGAGCCCTATTCCAGGCACCCAGTCACAGCCAGGTGGAAAAAAATAGGTATTTGAAGTAGTTATAGTTTTGCCTGAGTGACCATTTTGTTATAGAGTGCAGGCGGAGAGTAAGAAAGGGATCATAAATCCTGCAGATTTTAACCCTTCCTGAAAGCCTTTTTAGTGTGTCCCCAAACCTTCACAGTACAGGTTGGGTAAGGGGAAACCTTCCTCGCTCAGCATAAGAATGACTAGGGAGAAGGCCTTGAAACTATAGAAGGTGGAGGTGTGAAGAGATGGTGAGCAGTGGGAAGAAGTCCCCCTGCAAGTCTTTCCAGTATTTGAGAGAAGAATCCATCCCCAGTTAATGCTATAGATGACCAATCAATAAAGGTAAGTCTATATTCCAGTACAGAAGGAGATTTTGATCATTTAAGTCCTAGTAATACTGTTTGCTTAAAAGAAAAGGTCAGTGCAGGAAGACTCTTAGGTGCTGGGGATGCTGCATGCAATGTTGATGGTGCCAGAAGGTCATCTGGCTGTGATACCAACTGTAGCACCTATGTAATCCCAGTCAAATCCTGTTGCAGCAAAAGGGAGTCCAGAACCAAAAGGCAAAGGAAATCTCATACTACTGCATAGACTTCTGGTGTCACTGATACCAACAAAGTTTGAGGCTGTCTCTAAGGTAGAGTGTCTAATATCTTAGTTGGAGCTGGTCTCAATGGTACCTGCATCAGTACCAGAGCCTACAACCAGCCTTCTTGATGTATGTCAATTGTCATTTCTGGGGGGCCATGAGTCTCCATCCGTGCTCTAACCTCAGTCACTGTTTTTTGATGGACCTATCTTCCATGAACTTATCTATTTCTTTGTCTATGAAAAACTGTGTACGTGGAGCCCCTGCTGTTAGAGCCTGCAGTTTGCTTACTCTCCTTGTGGATATTATGGCAAGAAGAAAAGCTGTCTTTTGGAAAAAAGGACAGAGAACAACTTGCTTGGGGCCAAATGGAGGTCTGATGAGGACAGTTAGTACAGTGTTGAGGTCCCACAATTGAACTGCTTCTTTCAGAGTACCATGGAGTTAAAAGAAATTGACTTCCCTTGGATTGGAAGATGGAATGCCAAGATGGCTGCTAAGTGGACCCTCAACAAGCTGAGAGACAGATTTGAGGATTTAAAATGTATCAGGTAATCCAAAATGTCCTGAATGCAGGCTAGCATTGGCTGAATTCCCTGAGACTGGACCAAACTAAAAAACACTTCCACTTGGCAGAATAGAGAGAGATAGTAGCGGGTTTTCTACTATTAAATTGGACTAATTGAAGTGCTTCTGAACATCAACCTTCCTCCCCATCTAAACACACAGATTCCATGCCATGAGGTACAGAGTGTTCAGTGTCGGGTGTCTGATCATGGTGTTGAGTCAGGAAGGAAGGGAAGAGGTGTGGGAGGCCGAACAGTTAGACTATGACATTTGGAGAACCAACATTGTCTTGGCCAAGCTGGCACAATGAGTATCTGTTTGGAATGATCTGCTTCAGTTTGAGAATAACTTGCAGGATGAGCAGATTGTGGGGGGAAGGCATATAGCAGTGCTGATCCCCAATTCAGATGGACGGTGTTGGTTAAAGAGCCTGGACTGAGACTTGCTTGTGACCAAAATTGATGGCACTTCTTGTTTTTTTTTTTCTTGTTTTTCATTGCAAACAGGTAAACAGACAGAATGTCCCATTCTCTGAAGATGAGCCTCAGAACACTGCACTTCAGGGGCTACTCATGATTCTGGGAGAAATTCCTGCTGAGGTGATCAGCCAACTGATTCTGGCCCCTGGTAAGTGGGCAGCCATGAGAATAATGCATTCCTTGATGCAAAAAAAGCCACAACTTTATTGCTTCTTGACAAAGCTGCTTGAAGTGAGCTTTCAAAGTCTCTAGATGCAGTCTCCAACCTATTATGGAGATATCAGTAACTGTAGTCTTGATTGGTGGAGGACGAGCAAAGGATATATCCTATCATACATTGTTTTGATCTGTCCATCCCCCTAGGGACTCCGGGATCACCAATGGCACTCGGACAAAGCTGTCCAATGACTGGGAACTCCAGAGATAGACAGATAGATTTTAACCAGCTTTGAAGTGGATCTCCCATGGTGGACTAAATAAACGCTTATGCCCAGGCACACAGACTGTAGTTGAATGATGAGATTGGAGGGACAGACACAGGTGATGAATTGTTTGGAATCACTTGTGCAGGGGAAAAGCTCTCCAACTTGTAGTCTAGTACGGCCCCAATGAACTCAATTTTTTTCTGTTGACTTTCCCCTGTTCAAAATCGTCCCAATAAATTGATGAGATTCAGCATGAAGTGAAGTTTAAGGACTTGGTCTTCAAACTTGCCCTCACTAACCAATCATCCAGGTATGGGAAGACATGAATCCTCATTCTCCTGAGATAGGCTGTGGCTGCAGTCAGGAATTTGGTAAATATGCATGGGGCAGAGGACTGTGTATTGATAATGTTGATCTGCCATTATAAGAAACTTCATGTGGCTTGGGAGAATCACCATATGGAAGTAGGAATTCTCAGATTGAGGATGGCAAACCAGTCATTTTGATCCAATGCAGGGAGGATTGTAGCTAGTGTTACCATACAGAATCTGATATTTGATGTACTTGTTGATACCTCAGTGGTCAAGAATAGGTCTCAGCCCTCCCTTGGACTTGGGGAACAGGAAATAACATGAGTAGACTCCCTTTTCCCAAAACTGAAGGGTAACTTCTTCTATGGATCCTGAATCTCAGAGTCTGAATCTGCTGACAAAGCAGTGACTTATGAGAGGGGTTCCTGAAAAGGGACAGGGTAGAGGAGTGGGAAGGGGGGGATGGACAAGAATTGGATCACATCCCCTGATCACAGTTCTTAGGACCCATTTGTCTGTGGTTATTGTTTCCCAAGTACTGTAGAAGTGGGACAGCCTGTTCCCAAATGGAGGCAATATGGTCAGGAAGTTGACGACTGGTATGCTGCCCTTGAGAGGAGAGTCACATTGGCAGCTTGTCCAAAGTTGATGGAGGATGAGCCGGTTGTTGGTTGAAGTTGGAACCAGAGGGCCTTCTCCTTTGTGTCTTGTATCTCCTCAGGGAGAAGTCTTGCTGCCTAGCAGGATAAGCCATCTGCCTGAAGTACTGCTGGGAATATTGACAGTATTGCTGCTGCTGTTGCTGAGCTCCATAATGATGACTCTTAACTTCTGGTATAACCCGCAATGAACAAACAGTGGCTGGAGAGTCCTTAAAGGAATGCAGCATCTCATTAGTCTTTTTGGAAAACAAGAACTGATCATTGAAGGTAAAGTCCTCTATACTTTGTTGAACCTTGGGAGCTATGGCAGATTTCTGTAACATAAGAACATAAGAATGACCCTACTGGGTCAGACCAAAGGTCCATTTAGCCCAGTATTCTGTCTTCAGACAGTGGTCAGTGCCAGGTGCTCCAGAGGGAATGAACAGAACAGGTAATCATCAAGTGATCCATCCCCTGTTGCTCATTCCCAGCTTTTGGCAAACAGAGGCTAGGGACACCATTCCTGCCCATCCTGGCTAATAGCCATTAATGAACCTATCCTCCATGAATTTATCTAGTTCTTTTTTGAACCCTGTTATGGTCTTGGCCTTCACAACATCCTCTGGCAAGGAGTTCCACAGGTGGACTGTGCATTGTGTGAAGAAATACTTCCTTTTATTTGTTTTAGACCTGCTGCCTATTAATTTCATTTGGTGACCCTTAGTTCTTGTGTTATGAGAAATAGAAAACAACACTTCCTTATCTGCTTTCTCTACACCAGTCATGATTTTATGGACTTCAATCATATCTCCACTTAGCAGTCTCTTTTCCAAGCTGAAAAGTCCCAGTCTCCTCATACGGAAGCCGTTCCCTACCCCTAATCATTTTTGTTGCCCTTTACTGAACTGGAATTTTCCAATTCCAATATATCTTTTTTGAGATGGGGTGACCACATCTGCACACAGTATTCAAGATGTGGGCATACCATGGATTTATATAGAGGCAACATGATATTTTCTGTCCTATTATCTATCCCTTTCTTAATTATTCCCAGCATTCTGTTTGCTTTTTTGACTGCCGCTGCATATTGAGTGGATGTTTTCAGAGAACTATCCACAATGACTCCAAGATCTCTTTCTTGAGTGGTAACAGCTAATTTAGACACCATAATTTTATATGTATAGTTGGGATTATGCTTTCCAATGTGCATTACTTTGCATTTATCAGCATTAAATTTCATCTGCCATTTTGTTGCCCAGTCATCCAGATTTGAGAGATCCTTTTGCTCTTCGCATTATGCTTGGGTCTTAACTATCTTTAGTCATTTTGTATCATCTGCAAATTTTGCACCTCACTGTTTACCCCTTTTTCAAGATCATTTATGAATATGTTGAATAGGACTGGTCCCAGAACAGACCCCTGGGGGACACCACTATTTACCTCTCTCCATTCTGAAAACTGACCATTTATACCTATCCTTTGTTGCCTATCTTTTAACCAGTTACCAATCCATGAGAGCACCTTCCCTCTTATTCTGTGGCAGCTTACTTTGCATAAGAGCCTTTGTTGAGGGACCTTGTCAAAGGCTTTCTGAAAATCTAAGTACACCATATCCACTGGATCCTCTTGGTCCCCATGCTTGTTGACCTCCTTAAAGAATTCTAGATTGGTGAGGGATGATTTCCATTTACTAAAACCATGTTGACTCTTCCTCAACAAATTATGTTCATCTATGTGTCTGACAATATTGTTCTTTATTATAGTTTCAACCAGTTTGCCGGGTACTGAAGTCAGGTTTACAGGCCTCTAATGGCCAGGATCACCTCTGGAGCCCTTTTTAAAAACTGGCGTCACATTAGCTATCCTCCAGTCATCTGGTACAGAAGCTGATTTAAATGATAGGTTACAGACTACAGTTAGTAGTTCTGCAATTTCACATTTGAGTCTTGATGACTTACTGATATTTAATTTATCAATTTGTTCCAAAACCCCTCTAATGATACCTCAGTCTGGAACAGTTCCTCAGATCTGTCACCTAAAAAGAATGGCTCAGGTTTGAAAATCTCCCTCACACCCTCAGCTGTGAAGACTGATGCAAAGAATTCATTTAGTTTCTCCTCAGTGGTCTTATCATCCTTGAGTGCTCCTTTAGCACCTCGATCATCCAATGGCCCTACTGGCTGTTTAGCAAGCTTTCTGCTTCTGATGTACTTTAAAAAAAATTGCTATTACTTTTTGAGTCTTTGGCTAACTATTCCTCAAATTCTTTTTTGGCCTTCCTAATTATATTTTTACACTTCATTTGCTGGTGTTTATGCTCCTTTCTAATTTCCTCACTAGGATTTAACTTCCACTTTTTAAAGGATGCCTTTTTGCCTCTCACTGCTTCTTTTATGTTGTTGTTTAGCCACAGTGGCTCTTTTTTGGTTCTCTTACTATATTTTTTAATTTGGGGTATACATTTAACTTGAGCCTCTATTATGGTGTCTTTAAAAAAGTTTCCACGCAGCTTGCAGAGATTTCACTTTTGGCACTATACCCTTTAATTTCTGTTTAACTAACCTCCTCATTTTTGTGTAGTTTCCCTTTCTGAAATTAAAGGCTACAGTGCTGGGCTGCTGTGGTGTTTTTCCTGCCACAGGGATTTTAAATTTAATTATATTATGGTCACTATTACCAAGCGATCCAGCTATAGTCACCTCTTGGACCAGATCCTGTGCTCCACTTAGGAATCAATCAAGAATTGCCTTTCCTCTGGTGGGTTCCAGGACCAGCTGCTCCAAGAAGCAGTCATTTGAGGTGTCAAGAAACTTTATCTCTGCATCCCATCCTGAGGTGACGTGTACTCAGTCAATATGGGGATAATTGAAATCCCCCATTATTATTATTGAGTTTTTTATTTTAATATCCTCCCTGATCTCCCTGAATAACTATCACCATCCTGGTCAAGTGGTCAGTATATATCCCTACTGCTATATTATTATTAGAGCATGGAATTTCTATCCATAGAGATTCTATTGTACAGTTTGATTCATTTATTATTTTTACTTCATTTGATTCTATGCTTTTTCACATATGCCTCTCCCCCACCAGCACAACCTGTTCTGTCCTTCCAATATATTTTTTACCCTGGTATTACTGTATCCCATTGATTATCCTCATTCCACCAAGTTTCTGTGATGCCTATTATATCGATATCCTCATTTAATACGAGGCACTCTAGTTCACCCATTTTATTATTTAGACTTCTAGCATTAGTATATAAACACTTTAAAAACTTGTCTCCTTTTAGCTGTCTGCCATTACACGATGTAATTGAATGGGGCTCTTTTTTATTTGACTGTTTCTGATCAGATCCTGCCTGTATTTTATCATTTTCCATCCTCTCGTCCTCACTAGGACATAGAGATTCTCTATCCCTCTCCTAAGGGATGTCCAAACCATGTGCTCCTCCGCACCAGTCGGCTTTCCCCCAGCCCTTAGTTTAAAAACTGCTCTACAACCTTTTTAATGTTAAGTGCCAGCAATCTGGTTCCATTTTGGTTTAGGTGGAGCCCATCTTTCCTGTATAGGCTCCCCCTTTCCCAAAAGTTCCCCAGTTCCTAATAAATCTAAACCCCTCCTCCCTACATGCATTGAGACTCTGCAGTTCTGCCTGTCTAACTGGCCCTGCCTAGAGGCTCTTCTCATTGTTACCAGTGAGGCCATAGTTCTGGAGGAAGTGTCCAGCACATCCAGTGCTGATTGCAGTGAGGTCTTAACAACTAGATGATCTTTCACAATTAAGGCTTTAAACTCTTCCCTGGAGGATTCTGGCAATTTATATGTAAATTTGGACACCGCATCCCAGTTGACAAAGTCATATGTTGATAATACGTATTATTATTGATTAGGCTGTTGATTAGCAATGCACATCTCTATAGTGAGGAGATACAATAAATCTTCCTTCTCATTAAATCTAACCCCTTAGACTTCTTTAGGTGTCAACTTATACCTCCCTTTTCACAACCTCTCATTTGCCACTGTTACAAGAAGAGAGTTAGGAGCCAAATGGGACTTAAAACACTGATATCCCTGCATGGGGACAAAGTACCACTTACCTGAATGGTTCGCTCTAGGAGGTAAGGAAGCTGGGGTATGCCACAAGGCTTTTGTGGGTTCCAAAATAGGTTTATTTATAGAGAGAGCTACCCTCCCTGGTGCCGAAAGTTGAATAATGTCCACCAATTTATGGCTATTCTACTGAACAAACTCATCCTGAATGCCCTGTACCCATTTGCCTCACGAGTTCTTGACAACACTTACAATCCTCAGACACAAATCCAGCACTGTGGAATCATCTGGTGAGGAAGAGGAGGAAGAAAATAGAGCCAATCGGATCTCCTGCATCAATACCTGCTGCTGAACAATGGTTCAGGATGAACCAGTTCAGATGAAGCAACATCAGTCTGTATCTCCAGCCTGGGCAGCTTGGGAGGCGAGATTACCAAAGAGTTTGTTGACCTTGCTCTGGACTGGGCATAGGATCTCCAAGGCACAATAAGTACCGAGTGTTTAGGGTTAACCACCCCACACAACAGGCAGTGCTTAAAACCTGGCGACGGCATTGCACCAAGCTAAATTCTCCTTAACTAAATGACTACTAACTAAATACTAAGGGTACTACTGTAACTTTCTATAACTATGCACATGCATTCACAGAAAAAGTACTGAGATAGCAAAACATGAGCTTAGCACTAGAATAAATTGCCCAAGGAGATTGTGGAATCTCCATCATTGGAGATTTTTAAGAGCAGGTTAGACACACACTTGTCTGGGATGGTCTAGATAATACTTAGTCCTGCCATGAGTGCAGGGGACTGGACTAGATGACCTCTCAAGGTCCCTTCCAATCCTATGATTCTATACCACATAGAATGCTCTGGTGGTGAGAAAGAACTGAGGGGAGTTGGGGTGGTGTGGCCCTTAAATAGCCATGGGAGAGGTTATGGGGTTCCAAAGGCATGTGTGTCGCCCCAACGGATACTGCTCAGCAAAGTTCTCTGACTTTTGGCGCACTAGGCATGTGCACACCTTTGTGGAATACACGTTTGCAATCAATCGAAGAAGAACCTTACACGACACCCACTGGTGAACTAGAATGTAAATATCAGATCCAGGGGTTCCTTGTAACCCTTATGCACCTCTGTGCCCTCTGCCAGTCAGCATCAAGAGGTCCTTGGATCACACCATGGACAGATGGCCCTAGCCTCCAGTGAATTTCATGAAATCCATCTACATATTCAGGAATTGTGGGTACTGGTGGCTGACACCTCCTCTGTTCAGCTGCCTCATTATAAACCCCCAGGCAGAATAATCTGGGTAAGCTTCATGACACAAATTTCAGTTTTCCTTCCCCCTTCCCATGGAAGGGGCAATCTATCCCTAGTTTTAGTAGTGCCTTTAAGCTAAAACTGGCTGTCTGCAAGCCTCCTTTCAGAATATAAACCCATAATAACTGGGGTATTGCTACCTGAGGAATAATTGCCTTTGTCCCATGCTCTAATGCTTGTGATCAGAGGACATGCTCAAGCTAGATACCCCACAATTGAAATGGGAAGGTCTCCTGGCAGGTCATTTTTCATGATGTGTACTTGACTCTTGATCAGTCACACTTCCAGGCATTCTAACAAACCCTTTTTTCCTAAGGGCATTTGGAAAGGCAGTGGGGAAATAATTAAAAATGAGTATTAGCTGTTTAACTTAACTGTACCTGGTATCTATAGCTTTTTGCATAGAAAACAAATACATTTAGTGATGTGAGTGTAAGTACTTCATTAAATAATATATATGATTTAACTACTACTAAGATGGTTATCTAGGATTTTTTACTTTAAAGGGGAGACAGCTAAGAAAAATCTCAAAGAAGCGTCCAAAAAACACACCTTCCAAATAAACCAAAATATTACAGAGCCTTTTGATCATACAGTGTACAGTATTGTTGACAACAAAGATATATACTGTTCTATTTTAAATTAATCCGTATTTGCAGGGTAGATATGTGTGACTATATAAAATGATTTAAGTCTCTTTCCCTAGATTTGTTTAGCTGTTTTCACCTTCTTATTTGAACACGTACATATGGTATGTGAGAGTGAGAGCACTCTCTGTAAATGTTTGGAAGGAGCATCTGTCAGACAATAAAACGTACAAGGAAATATGCTTCTCATTTAAAGCATTTCCACCAGAACAATTTTAATTTTGGACTCAGTTCATTTTTATAGCTTAGAAGCATTAATAAGATGTGCAGAGAACTATACAGTCACCAGAAAACCTGAGTTGTTAGTAATAATCTAAGATAATTTTAAAAAACATTCTGTGTCTAGTCAGCATCACAATTTTCTAATAGCAACCTGAAGTAACTGGCTTCCAGGAGATTCTGGTCGTGCATAAAAAAAATCAAGCTACAGTATGGAATTCATTTTGTTAAACTGGAAAGTCTAAAGGTTACGATAACTGTTGGACCAAAGGGACCCTCTTCAGGCATAAATAGCAAGACTCCTACTGTCCTCTCTTGCAGAACAGCTCAGCTGCCAGCAAAAGCAGGTGCTCTCACCGTATCTGAGCTCCAGAGGAAACATTTAGTGAGTACTCAAAACTCTTTTAATGAATTACTGTATTATACAACTATTAGTGTTTCAATTATGTTTATGCAGTTTTCTCTAAGGACAAAAGCATTTAAAAAGCGGGATTTTAAATAACTGAGTTTCAGTCTGATGCAAGGATGTTTGCAATTATGTTAATTTTTAAATGTTTTTTCATAGCAAATATGATCGCAAAGTAATGAATTATATTTGTAATGTATTTGACTTTAAATCTGTTCTAAAAATTCTGCTTCAACTTTTATGTTACTTCTCCATGCTTTTTAAATTTAATTTTATCTTTAAAATAATAAATGTATCATTATTTTTTACAGAAACATTTACTAGTCTAATTAATTCAAGATTCTAATAAGATTTTAAAAGAAAATCAAAAACATGTTTCCTCAAACTCATTACCATGAACAAGTTTAAGATATTTTTTTTATTTTCCATTAAAAACAGTTGTCAGAGATAGAGTTACAGCTTTGTAACATACTGCATGGAAACTTCAACTCTGTAAGTCCTATATGTTCTTAGATGCATTAAGTTTTTAAATGCATTGGATGTGTATTTTCTTCTAGTTCAAAACTTACGCTATATTAAATTTCATCGGGTTACAGTTATTCAGTTTTGAATCTACAGTGACTAATAAGGCTAACATGGACACTTTTTTTTCTTTCCATGTGTAGGGAAATGGAAAACCTGATGCTTGGCTGCAGTTCCTGTAAAGTTATCTGGACACTGCTTATAACAATTTTAGGCTATACCAGCTGCCTGCCTGTGGGTGATGATTCTGTTTGCACAGCAGAGGAAGTTGCTAAGTACAGCATAGTCTTTGTAGGGAAATGGAGTCAGGCTGCTTTCCCTAAGCAGTATCCCCTTTATAGGCCTCCAGCACAGTGGTCTTCCTTGCTAGGTAAGTGAAATGTGCACAGTGTCAAGACCAGATAAAACTCTCTACAGTTGTGATTACTTTTTTTTGTTCTTTATTTGAATTTATTGAGAATTCCCTTTAGTAAAATGAAAGTCAAAACTAATGTTGCTTGACAGATAAACAATAACATACAGAACTTGCAGCATCCAAAATACTTACAGAATCTACAACGATTTTCAATTGGCTTCAATTTTCAATCGGCTAAGGCTGAAGTAAACAGTGATAAGCTAAAGGTTTTAGAAAATCCTAAAGGTAAATACCCAAATTGTTCCACATCAGAAATAAAACAGAGAAACTGCAGCAATTACGATAATCCAAAACAGACTTTTATATTGAGCAATGTGTTCCCTTAAATAGGTGTTACCCATAGTTCTGACTATAACATGTGGAAAAAGGATGAATATGCCAGCAATGGTGTGCGTGATTTTGCTGAAAAGGGTGAAGCATGGACATTAATGAAGGAAATAGAAGCAGCTGGAGAAAAAATTCAAAGTGTGCATGGAATCTTCTCAGCTCCTGCCATTTCCAGTGGTACAGGACAAACTTTCGCGGAATTAGAAGCACATTCAAGACACTCCTTAGTACGTACATTTACATTTTCATTTTAAGGGTTGCTTACTAGTTTTATGCCAGTAGGATGCAAAAGGAGATATTTGAAATGCCACTGATAGCTACCACTATAATGCAAGGAATTGCTAAGATAATCCAGTTTTAAAGAACTTTATGAACATAAAATCAAATAAAAAAGCATACTGGAATATGTTCTTTTAGAAACCCTCAAATAAAATAGTCAGAAATATGTCTGACCCATTGTTATACTAGAAATCGGACCCTGAAGTTCCTGCTATCCAAGCCTGTAGAGACTGGCAGGTGATTGTTAATTATTATGATGTTTAAAGCAACAGAGGGTCCTGTGGCACCTTTGAGACTAACAGAAGTACTGGGAGCATAAGCTTTCGTGGGTAAGAACCTCACTTCTTCAGATGCAAGTAATGGAAATCTCCAGAGGCAGGTATATATCAGTGTGGAGATAACGAGGTTAGTTCAATCAGGGAGGGTGAGGTGNGGCAGGTATATATCAGTGTGGAGATAACGAGGTTAGTTCAACCAGGGAGGGTGAGGTGCTCCTCACCCTCCCTGATTGAACTAACCTCGTTATCTCCACACTGATATATACCTGCCTCTGGAGATTTCCATTACTTGCATCTGAAGAAGTGAGGTTCTTACCCAAGAAAGCTTATGCTCCCAGTACTTCTGTTAGTCTCAAAGGTGCCACAGGACCCTCTGTTGCTTTTTACAGATTCAGACTAACACGGCTACCCCTCTGATACTATTATGATGTTTTTCTTTCACTTCCTAGGTTTCTTTTGTTGTACGAATTGTGCCCAGCCCTGATTGGTTTGTGGGTGTTGACAGTCTAAATCTATGTGAGGGAGATCATTGGAAAGAACAAGAAACAGTAGAACTTTTTCCATATGATGCTGGAACAGACAGTGGTTTCACATTTTCCTCACCAAACTTTGCCACTATTCCACAGGATACTGTTACAGAGGTAAGTGTGTGTATGTTGTATACATATAGTGCTTGCGGGAGTGGGAAAGAATAGAGAAGCTGAAGCACCACCCTCTGTGACCCCTTATAACAATACCACATCTACTACAGCACCCTCTGTGACCCCTTATAACAATACCACATCTACTACAGCACCCATTATTCCCCAGTCTGTATCCTTGCCACTGCCAGCATTCCCTACCTACAACTTCTTGTCTCCTCCATCAACCTGCTCCAAGCATTATTGTGCATGCTGACTACCCTCCATCCAGTATCTCCATCCAAAAATAGTCACAATTTCTTGTGTGATCTCAGTCCCAGAATCCTTCCACAAAAGTTAGTGGGATTATCTTCATGACAAGAAAAAACAGCTTTTTTGTGGGTCTCGGGTGCATAAAGACTGTGCACCCCCAATTCATATGAGTTTTACTTGCCCAGGAATATAATTAAGACATGATATTCTGTTTAAAATTTCTATCCTTACTAACATGGCAATATTATTTCTATAAACTTCCTTTTATTTTTAATTTATAGATCACTTGTTCCTCTCCAAGTCACCCAGCAAACTCATTTTATTATCCCAAGCTAAAAAGTTTGCCACCTATTGCTCGAGTAACCATTGTAAAACTTAAAAGAAACCAGCTGGGTCTTCCTGGTCCTCAGCCTAACCTGACTGCGGTAGGCAATGAAATAGATGACTCTGTCTCAGGTAAGTGGTTAGTACTTTGATCAACTAGATCCTTTTGTTCCCATTCACTGAGCAGCAAAGGAGAGAAGCAAAATTTTAGAAAACTTCAAATCTGGCAAGCCTTGTGGAAGAGAATAGGGTTATGTGGAATATTCCTGCTACAGGCTTCAGCAACTGCAGAGAAAACGGGGGCATGCCCCAGTCAAAAAGCAGCTGATCATTATATTTCTTTGTACCCTTTTCCTTGTGGAACAGCATTAACTATTCCTCTGTACTCTGGATCTAATTCTAATATCACTTACACCTGCATAAATTGGGAGTCATTCTACCAAAGCCAATGGAGTTACACAAGTGTAAACATAGCGTAGGTGAGATTAGAATTGGGACCTCTGTGACAGAGACCAGAGACCACAATAACAATAAAGACAATAAACTAGTCCAAATGTCATAGGAAGAGGATACCGAAAGAAACATGGGGAGAGGGAGGGAGGAAGCCTTCATGTCTGGCCAGGGATCCGCAGATTTGGGTTAGATCCACATGTCTTATTCAAGCCATAGAACTTCCACAGAACCACCAGTCCTGTGTGAAAGGGATACTCTGTCAGACTCTCAGCTCCCCAAATCCTGTGCAAATCCTAAAGAAAGTGCTTCCTTCCTGTGAGTTCTGACATAATGGCGCAAAACGATTATATTTACTATATTCTCCTTGGTAAGAAGTATTTTGATAGTGATATGAAATAAGAAAACAAAATTCACCAGCTTGAGTAGAATTATGATGGCAACTGATACCTACAGAACAAGGTACCCGAGGAGAGTTTGAAATTTTTATTGAAATGCTCATGTGAAGCCAAGATTTAATTTCAAACAATAATATATTTATCCCACCACAGCATTCTTTTTTTTAAACTGTCTGTGAATGCTAGTGCTCATGTAAGTGAAGGTTCATAGCACTGATTTGACCCAGTCTTAGTGACAAATTCTAAGCTTCAAACTCAGCATAAATGCTACATCCCCTCCGATTGGAGGAAAGAGGACAGATGGTAGAGAGCCCTGTGCAGGCTTACTCTATGCACCCTCTGGTGACTCTCTGTACAGGATCATAGAAAAGGGGAATGTGGAGCACTTCTTAAGAAAGTTGTGCAGAGACCAAAATCCTGCACAGGAGAGATCCATAGGACACACTCCCTGCATATTCTGTAGTAGCAACCACGGCCCAAGTGCATGCCAGCTGCTTCAGACTGGGACTGGAGAGTCTATTTCTCTGGCTTTGGCTCTGTGCCAGGAGTTTGGACCATAAGGTGGGCTTTACAAATTTCCTCACAATTAATAAATAAAGAAAACTTACCTTCCCCATGGTTAATAAGGCCTGACTTGTACATTTAAAACAAGCAGATTTCTAGTTTAAAAAATGTTTTCTTAGTAAACAAGAGCTGATCATCCATCATTCAAATTGGGTGACACAAATCACATATAGAATAATATCCTTTCCTCCACAACATTTGAGAAGGGATTACTATTTACTCTAGCCCCAGTTCAGGAAAGGAGCTCAAGATGTACTTAAGTGCTTTCCTTATTAGGGATGGGCTTTAAAATGTATGTAAGTGCTTCCTGAACTGGGTCCTTAGTATGCTACTTTGAAGATATCATGCAGGATTCTCATTCTTGGGTCTCAGCTCCCTAGCCTAAGACAGACGGGTTTGTCTTGTCCTGAAAGCTTAAGATCCAAGAGTTGGAAGTCACAATATGGTATTTTTAGAGACTATTTATTTAATTAATATTTAATTTTTATTTAATTCCCCATAAATGTGAGTAACTGGACATTCTAACTAGAGCAACATGCTGTATTAACTTCCCCACAAAGTTAATTAATGTGCCTCAGTGTAGGTTAAACCCCCCGCCCCCACCCTCGTGTGTTCCAATACTGGGCATCCCCATAGCAGATACTGTAAAACAGTGGTTCTCAAACTGGGGGTCCGGACCCCTCAGGGGGTCATGAGGTTATTACATGGGGGGTTGCAAGTTGTCAGCCTCCACCCCAAACCCCGCTTCGTCTCCAGCATTTATAATAGTGCTAAATATATTTTAAAAGTGTTTTTAATTTATAAGGGGGGGTCGCACTCAGAGACTTGCTGTGTGAAAGGGGTCACCAGTACAAAAGTTTGAGAACCACTGCTGTAAATAGTAGCAAACTATAACAGGTTATGTAATATATTTGTAATACATTTGATGAGATAATAGTCATTGTTTAGACAAACTAAACATTTAGTTCTTTTAAGCTTTCTATACAAGTCCATTTTTCTACTCCATTAAAAATGTTAGTAATTCAGGAGATATTATAAAATAAGAGCAACACAGACTGAATCACAGCAATTCATTGTAAGTAAAGCATTTGTTGGACATTCCTAGTCAGAAGTCTCCACTTTGTGTATATACCAGTAACTTAATCCATATAAAAAACTTACTCCACAGGCATAAGGAAAGATTTAATTACCAAAGGTCAAACCATGTTCCCCATCCACTCAAGGTCTATAGAGATCCGCAACTACAGACATATTTCCTCCCAACTGCAGAGGGAGAGAGTATCTGTCTATTTTCTTTACGAATTTTATAACTTACATATCATTCATATATATATTCTGTATATATGTATATATTACTTTACAGAATTTCTGATTTATTTGGTTGTAGTAAATGTAAAGGATATTAGTATTAAAAAGCTTTTAGTTATACAATTTATTTTATTGGCAAAGGGAAGACTGTGTGTATAAAAGGTGCTTTACCTTTTCTTGCCAAAAACTAACTACAAGAAGATTTAGCCATAAAAAGAATTAGCATTTTCTTTACTCATGAGGAAGAATAGAATAGGACTTAAACAGAAAATGAAATGAATAGGAACAATATATACAAAGAAGTCCCAGAGTATATAAATAAACTTGATAAAAATCTTAATCCTGGTATTATCCAGCAAGCCATGCAAGGGCAAATGAGTTATTAGTAATGAGATGACAATAAAATACAATTCTATTTTCAGAGCATGCTCATTTTAAAGTTTTCCATGAAAAGAACATTTTAAATTCTCAGCTAAATAAGTATTATACCATAACTAATGCAGTACCTCAAACAACCTCTACATTACAGTAAAAAAATCTACCTTTTCAGGAGTTGAAAACAGATGTCTTTATTTACTAGACAACATATGGCTTTTATTAAAGGAATGTAAAATTAAAATCATGTTAATTCTGTTTTTTCAAGTAGATCTTTTTAATATTATCAGTAATGTAACTGATAGTAAATTCTTCATGTATCAAAACAAACATCAGCCTTATATTTATATAAGTAAGGACAATTTGCTAATAGTTTTGTACATTTTACCAACTATGTGTTTGCCTTAAGCACATATTTCTGTCAAATCACCTCTTCTTATATATGTTACAGAAACACCATTGGACTGTGAGATTTCACTGTGGTCTTCCTGGGGTCTTTGCAGAGGTACTTGTGGAAAGATAGGGACCAAAACCAGAACTCGTTATGTACGCCTTCAACCTGCCAATAATGGAACTCCTTGTCCAAACCTGGATGAAGAAACAGAATGTGAACCAGACAATTGTGTCTGAAATCTCCTTTCCAATGGAATAAAGAATAGACGATAATTTAGATCATTTAAATTAAGGTTAGATTTAGTTGAATCTATACTCCATGTCAGTCACTATTCCTTATAATTCAGGTATGTTGTAATGTTTTATTGAAATGTTTAATTAGACTGGATGCTGATTCTATTGTTTGATATCAAGACTTTTTTTAATTACTTAATTTTAGTCCAACAGTTTTTGATCATTTACAGGGAAAACAAAACAAAATCCACGGAACCCATTCCGTGCTACAAATATTGTGTAAGTTCTTGCAGTACCATCTAGTGGCAGGAAAGAAAATTTTGGACATACTGCACAGTTCATTTATGTTAACAAATCTTTTGAGTACAATCTAGATTATCACATACATTCTTAAATATTAGAATTTGTAGATTTAAATTTGTTTATTTATATCTGTAAAGCTAATTATTATGTTGCTGTAAATTATGTTTTATTATAATTTATTGGCATTAATGTTGACTTCTTTTATCATGTTTAATTGAGTACACTTCTTTGGAAAACACTTATATAAACCAGAGTGACCAGATATTGTAACATAGTTAGGACAATAAAATAACTGCGTAAACTTGTCTTGAATCCTATGCATGCAGAGCGAGAGGTTTGTTTTTCCTCAGACATTGGAAAAATGCCAACTACAAAACTACTCAGCTCAGAAGCTTCATATAAGCACTCAAAAGTCTGGATACTAATGGAGAGCCACTGAACTCAGTTGAGTTGAATCAGTTTTCCAGATTTAAAAACTGACTGATCTTTGGTGTGGATCCCTACACAAATAAACTGACTGGGAAATAACTGGTGAAAAATTGTAAAGTCTGTTCAGCTGACTATAAGTTATACCATTTTCTACATGTATGAAATAAATGTGTCCATGTTTCTCTAAAAGCATATGTGGATGTGAATTATTTGTTTATGTAAAAATCACAAAATTTTGAGGCATAAATGAGAAATAGATTTGTTTTTAAATGACTCAAAACAGAATTATGTATGGATTTCACAAACCATAATATATCAAAAACTGTTCCAGACTGAATTTTGTTACTCAAATAGCTAATTGGTTGAAAAAATGATAGCACGTGGGTTATGCAGAGTTTTTAGTTATAACATAGGGAAAGGATTTTTGAAATATAAGAGTTCAACAGAAAACTTTTAAGCTAGTTGGTGTTTAGGTCTACAGTGCACTGTCCTAGAAAATATACAAAAATAAGAAAGGCACAGATATGAACAAGAAAGATCTTGGATGGGGCCGGGCAGGTTCATTCTGAAACATGCCATCTATGAAAACCATTTTTGTATACTAAAAGGGACACAGCACACTGCATTCTCTTTAGGTACAGGAACACTTAAAAGTTCTGACACTTTTTTTTTATAGGACTCAGATGAGGATCCTGACGAGTCCTGAAGAAATTAGAACTTTTATCAGCATAGTACATACTGGTCCTCCAAACACTGAATAAACAATTAAAACAAACTCTCGGCTCCAGTTGAATACAGCTAAGTATTTAAAAAAAACAAACAAACTTTTGTCATTTCTGGATGCCTTGCATTCTTCTGATTATCACTCTCCTGTCCTCCATCCCCCTTGTTTCACTTATTCTTGTTTATAACATCTTCTTTTTCTCTATGTTCCTCCTGTGTCCACATTCTTACAGGTTCATTAGCTCTCAAATATCCTGATTTTGGAGAGAAAGGAACTTTTCTGAGGTGTCTCCACGTTCTGTATTACTTTTATGTCCTTTTCCATTCTTTCTTTATTTTCTATACAGAAGTCTTCCTTATTTTCTTTTTTTGGTTTTTATTTTATTTAACTGTATAAATACCTAGATAAACAATTACATCCATCACCAGGGTATCAGAACAACTTTAAAATGTATTAAAATATACACGTGAAGTATGCTCTCTGCTTTTATTCTGGTCCCTTGCCCCTTCCCCAATCCATTCTCATTGCTCTTTGCCCCATTTCAATGGGCCATCTTGCTCTGTGAGACAGCCATGTCGCTGCAAGGGATGAATTCAGCCTCCAGCATCATTCCTATTAGTGGCCTGGACAGAATTTGAACTGCTGACTGATAAACGGCCAAAGGCTCCAAATCCTATTACTAGTCCATGTTACTGGACTGATGATAGAACCCTAAGTTAAAACATAATATGTGATGGTTACAAACACTAGGAGTGAGAGGATAAGAAGGAACTTGTAATATTTTCCACGGGATCTCATGGCAACAGCTGTAACTTATGACAACATGAAATATATAATAAAGGGCAGATTTTTCAAGTACTCAGCATCCGCAAATTGGGGCTGTTTTTTCAAAAGCACTCAACCACCGCTTCCATTATGACATTTATGTAACCCTCTTGGGGTTTAGAGAGCATGGCCCCTTTAAAACCTTGTCCTGAGGCAGAGGGAGTGCTAATTGTTGCAGCAAGAGGAAGTGCTGGTTGTTTCAGGGGTGCGGAGAGAGATAAAGTGACAGGGTAGGTCTGTCTGTAGCTACAGAGAGAAGGACTATATCAAGCAGGCCCTCACATAGTGAAGCAGCCAAGAACCAGCCCGAAGCCTGGGCGGGACAGAGTGACCAACCAAGGATGCCCCAGGACAGGAGCCAGGAGGAGCACCATGGTAAGGAAGAATCACTTGAGGCGGACAAACCGGAGCTGGAATCAGTATCACAATTGCCCAGAACTGGATGGGGCCATGAGTACTGGGGCACGTGACCTTGTGTGACGTTGTGCAGTCTATATGGTTTTATAAAAACTTGATAATAAGTCAATATAATGTAACTGAGATGGTTTTAGAGAAAATACGGTAATAAGTGAATGTAACGTAACTGGGATATGCTTCATGCAAAAGGTCTCTTGTAAGGTATCATTACAAAGCTTATAATCTACTGAGTATGATCATCTGATTTGTATAAATGTACCACTCTTGTATCCAAAACTAGAAATATAAAATGTAACTCTGAGGGCCTATTGTAATTGTGTAAAGTGTGGACCATTAATGATAGTTTGGAATCTTGATGACTCCCATTGTCTGCAGATGGCTGTATTTACCTGTGAGTCTTCCTGTATATGTGTGTGCTGGCAAGTGAGTAATGAAGTCTTGCAGTGACATGTGATCATGTCACCTGAACTGGAATCCATCTTTAACCTGGTGCTTTTCCAGTGAGGTGGGGGTGGAAACCCAGAGAGACAAAGAGTTCCCGCCTTATGCAAAAGATATATAAAGGGGGGAAGAGAACAGAGAGGGAGAGAAGCCATCATGAAGAATCCCCTAGCTATCACCTGAGCTGCAACAAGAGCTGCACCAGGGGAAAGAATTGTGCCCAGGCCTGGAAGGTGTCCAGTCTGAGAAAAACTTACTGAAGCATCTCTGAGGGTGAGATTATCTGTATTCAGTTTGATTAGGCATAGATTTGCGCATTTTATTTTATTTTGCTTGTGACTTACTTTGTTCTGTCTGTTACTACTTTGAACCACTTAAATCCTACTGTCTGTATTTAATAAAATCACTTTCTATTTAGTAATTCACTCAGAGTATGTATTAATACCTGGGGGAGCAAACAACTGTGCATATCTCTCTATCAGTGTTATAGAGGGCGAACAATTTATGAGTTTGCCCTGCATAAGCTTTATGCAGGGTAAAACGGATTTATCTGGGTTTAGACCCCACTGGGAGTTGGGCATCTGAGTGCTAAAGACCAGCACACTACTGTGAGCTGTTTTCAGGTAAACTTGCAGCTTTGGGGACAAGTGATTCAGACCCTGGATCTGTGTTAGAGCCAGACAGGAGTGGCTGGCTCAGCAAGACAGGGTGCTGGAGTCCTGAGCTGGCAGGGAAAACAGGAGCAGGGGTAGTCTTTGGCACGTCTGGTGGCAGCTCCCAAGGGGGTTTCTGTGATCCAACCCGTCACACCTTGCATTGGACATAAGGAGGGAGGCTGTCGCTAGCTAAGTGGGGAGGCTGTCGCTCTGTGTGGCTTTGCAGAGAGCGGCAGAAAAGGGACCGGAGAGGTTTATTGTTGAAAGGTTACTGGCGCCGAAGACCAGCAGGAGCACCCAATACTCACTGCCATACTGGAACTCTGCCCAGGGTTCCTGGACTCTGAGTGTAGACACATTGCTTGGTGTCTGTCCTTTTGTATTGTGGTACCACTGGACCTGCGGAGCCTTGTGTTTGGATATAACACTGTTTTACCGCTCCCCCTATCTTCCCTCACATTGTTTTGCTCCAATCATCCTTCTGTAAATAATATTTGCTTTTCCTATATTCGTTGTACTATGCTGGTATGTGTGTTTACACCAGGGGGTGTGGAACAGGTGCTCCTGGGCTGGGGAAGAGTGTCCCTGATGCGTTCCTGCACATGCCTTTTGTTGGCTGGAGTTGCCTGTTGAGCAGACTCAATCTTGGCCATGAGGGTGCATTTATAACCAGGTTTCCTAGCCTGCAGGATATGGTCACTTATTTGTATGGTAAATCTGCTGTGTTGAAGGTTTTGCTTTTCACATACTTGCTGTTTGTGTCCCCAAATCAGGATGAAGGATAGTCCCTTGAGACAGGAGGTGGGAATCCTGAGGTAAATGCCTGTATTTGTCTATTAACGATTGAAGCAGCTATTGTGAAACAAATGTATACTTGCAAGTCAACTATGAAAGCACTTGAATCTCCCAGAATCTTGTGGCTCACCTTGTGGAAACTGTAGAGGACACTGTGATATTGGGGCATCACAAAGATATCCACGTGTGTCATCTGCAGATTGTGACAAAGGCTGCAAAAAATTCTATGGATAGGTGTCCTTTCCTGGAAATTAAGGGCTGGCACAGTGAAGGAAGGAAACGCCATATGCCTCAGAAAACTACTCTGGGGTTTACAGAATACCTGGTAGTTGTTCTTTCCTCACCTCACCTTATGGCACAATCTAGATCCAGGCCAGGCTTTAGTGGAACTGATGGATGATCTCCTGCAGCCAATGCAGAGGACAGACTCTGATCCTCCTGAACTTCTCTGCAGCTTTGATAACAAACTGCACCTCTATTATTAGACCCTATTATTAGGAGCTAATAGAGGAGGTATCTGAGCCTCTAGCTATTATCTTTGGAAAGTCATGGGAGACGGGAGAGATTCCAGAAGACTGGAAAAGGGCAAATATAGTGCCCATCTATAAAAAGGGAAATAAAAACAACCCAGGTAACTACAGACCAGTTAGTTTAACTTCTGTGCCAGGGAAGATAATGGAGCAAGTAATTAAGGAAATCATCTGCAAACACTTGGAAGGTGGTAAGGTGATAGGGAACAGCCAGCATGGATTTGTGAAGAACAAATCATGTCAAACCAATCTGATAGCTTTCTTTGATAGGATAACGAGCCTTGTGGATAAGGGTGAAGCGGTGGATGTGGTATACCTAGACTTTAGTAAGGCATTTGATACGGTCTCGCATGATATTCTTATCGATAAACTAGGCAAATACAAATTAGATGGGGCTACTATAAGGTGGGTGCATAACTGGCTGGATAACCGTACTCAGAGAGTTGTTATTAATGGTTCCCAATCCTGCTGGAAAGGCGTAACGAGTGGGGTTCCGCAGGGGTCTGTTTTGGGACCGGCTCTGTTCAATATCTTCATCAACGACTTAGATATTGGCATAGAAAGTACGCTTATTAAGTTTGCGGATGATACCAAACTGGGAGGGATTGCAACTACTTTGGAGGACAGGGTCATAATTCAAAATGATCTGGACAAATTGGAGAAATGGGCTGAGGTAAACAGGATGAAGTTTAACAAAGACAAATGCAAAGTGCTCCACTTAGGAAGGAACAATCAGTTTCACACATACAGAATGGGAAAAGACTGTCTAGGAAGGAGTACGGCAGAAAGGGATCTAGGGGTTATAGTGGACCACAAGCTAAATATGAGTCAACAGTGTGATGCTGTTGCAAAAAAAGCAAACATGATTCTGGGATGCATTAACAGGTGTGTTGTGAGCAAGACACGAGAAGTCATTCTTCCGCTCTACTCTGCTCTGGTTAGGCCTCAGCTGGAGTATTGTGTCCAGTTCTGGGTGCCGCATTTTAAAAAAGATGTGGAGAAATTGGAAAGGGTCCAAAGAAGAGCAACAAGAATGATTAAAGGTCTTGAGAACATGACCTATGAAGGAAGGCTGAAAGAACTGGGTTTGTTTAGTTTGGAAAAGAGAAGACTGAGAGGGGACATGATAGCAGTTTTCAGGTATCTAAAAGGGTGTCATAAGGAGGAGGGAGAGAACTTGTTCACCTTAGCCTCTAAGGATAGAACCAGAAACAATGGGTTTAAACTGCAGCAAGGGAGGTCTAGGTTGGACATTAGGAAAAAGTTCCTAACTGTCAGGGTGGTTAAACACTGGAACAAATTGCCTAGGGAGGTTGTGGAATCTCCGTCTCTGGAGATATTTAAGAGTAGGTTAGATAAATGTCTATCAGGGATGGTCTAGACAGTATTTGGTCCTGCCATGCGGGCAGGGGACTGGACTCGATGACCTTTCGAGGTCCCTTCCAGTCCTATAATCTATGAATCTATGAATCTATGAAAACCCCTCACTTGTGGAGTCTCAAAAGTATCAACTCTGTCTTTGTTCTATTCAACAGCTACATACAGGCACAGAGTGAACTGGTAAGATGCCAAGTGCCAGCAATATGCAGATGATACACTGCTTGTCTTTCACAATATATGATACCAATACCACCAAGATGGCCCACAATTTGAACAACATCAGCTCATGGAAAAAACCCAACAGGTTGAAGCTGAACCCAAGCAAGACAGAGGTTATGCTAATAGGCAGAGGAAAGCATTTTTAAAGGTTTACAACCACAGTGGAGTGTCTCCTTTGGTTGATGGTACTCCCTCGCTATAGGCCAATTTAGTCTGTAGCTTAGAAATGTTCCTGGATTCCTCACTGATATTAAGATCTCACACAGCAGCATCCACGAGTGACACTTTGTCCCATCTCTAGTTGCTAGGAGATTCTGTCCCATCCTGGCAAACGATGACCTAATCACAGTTACTCACATGTTTGTCACCTCTTGGCTGGACTACAGCAATGCAATATACTTGGGAATGAAGCCTTTAGTGCTTTAGTGCACCATGTCTGCTCAGCAACACTGGCTACTGTCTCGTCCTCCACTCCCTACATTGTCTTCTCATGGAATATCATATCAAGTGCAAGGTCTCAGTCTTCATCTGCAAGGGGCTCAGTGGTCTGGGCCAACAGTAACTAAAAGACTGACTAAAGCTCCGGGATGAGGATGTGATCAACAATTTCACTCCTCTGGCACAATGGAACTTTCTGCAATAAAGATAAAGCTTGTCTGTGCAGGAGACAGAGCTTTCTTGGATCTGGGCAAAGACTAGGGAAGGAACTCCAATAGGAACTGAGGGCCATCACAAGCCTCACCACCTTCCACTCTAAATGCAAGGCATGTTTTTTCCTTATCTTCTCTATCATAAATGTACCAAAATGTGTGTGTCCAGTGCACAATTGTCCACTTGGGGAGAACATGAGTGAACCAACTACTGGAAGGGGCTCTTGTGCTATGGTGAGTGCTGCATTAGGAGGGCTGTGTTGTGAGCTGGTGGGGTGAATAGCCGAGTGTCTGTCTGCTGTGACCATTTGTTTGACTGGAGCTAGTTTCAGGGACTGTTTGACCATGTGTTTGTTTGAAAAGTGTGACTGTTTGATCGTGTGATTGTTTGTTTGTTTGAAAAGTGTGAATTGGGAGTGCTTTGTTCCAGGTGGGCCTTGAATGGTTGATTGGAGGGAAGGCTTTGAGCTGGGCCAAGTGCTATGAGCCAGCAGCCTGATAAAAAAGCAGCCAGTTGCAAACCGAGTGAGCGGTGAACAGAGGACAGGCAAACGGAGTTCGCATGGGAGTTCGCTGGGATGTTTTCGCCTTTCAGGCTTCTGTGAACAGTAAATATAACATCTGAAGAGGCTCTTAGAAGAAAGACATTATGGATAGTGAGCACTCAGTGGTTGTGACCTGCACAGGATGTGCCATGTTTGTCTTTCTCTCAGAGGATAGAAGCAGCTTCGCCTGTACGAAGTGCAAGCTGGTCTCCATATTGGAAGAGAAGGTTAAAGGACTAGAGACTCAAGTATCAACCCTGCATTGCATCAGAGAAAATGAAGATTTTCTGGATAGAAGTCAGCATTTGGTATTGCAGGCACGCAGGCACAGAATCTGAGAGGGCAGTGCAGAATGGGGAAGAAAATTGACAGCATGTGATCTCCAGAAGGAGAAAGAGGACAACCCATGTATCCCCAGTGCAGATAGAGGTAAGAAACTTTTTTCGGGTTCTCTGCACAGGTACTATGGCGGAGAATGATTTGGAAGAGTCATTTGAGGGAAGGGATCAGAAGGAGACCACATTGACTGGAAGGCATGGGATGCATTGTCCTAGGGATGGTGGTTCTATAACCACCACTCCCAAGAGGAGGAGACAGGTGGTGGTGGTCGAGGACTCCCTCCTAAGGGAGATGGAGTCATCCATCTGCCGTCCAGACTGGGAAACTCGAGAAGTGTGCTGCTTGCCTGGAGCTAGAATTCAGGATGTGATGGAGTGTCTGCGAGGACCACTCCCCCTTCCTACTCCTCCATGTGGGCACCAATGATATTACAAAGAATGTCCTTGAGTGGGTCACTGCAGACTATGTGGCTCTGGGAAGAGGGATAAAGAATTTTGAGGCACAAGTCATGTTCATGTCCATCCTCCCTGTTGAAGGAAAAAGCCCAGGTAGGGACCGTTGAATTGTCAAGGTAAATGTGTGGTTACACAGGTGATGTCAGAGAGAGGGCTTTGGATTCTTCGACCATGAGATGTTGTTCCAGCAAGAAGGATTGCTAGGAAGAGATGGAATCCACCTAATGAAGAGAGGGAAGAGCATCTTTGCAGGCAGACTTGCTAACCTCGTGAGGAGGGCTTTAAAATAGGTTCGCCCGGGGATGATGACCTAAGCCTGGAGGTAAGTGGGGAAATGGGATACTGGGAGGAAACACAAGGAGGAGGGTGCAACAGGCACTGCAAAATACATCCTTTCCATGGAAAATACTGTTTTTCTTGAATGATCCTGTGCCATAGAAGGAGACCTTTCCTTGAAAAAAGGCATTTTTGGTCACTAGCACATACACAACAGAGATCCCTTTTGACAGATGAACAGAAATAATAACACAGCAAAACTTTGAGATGTTGCCAGGCAACTCAATAGACAGAAATTATCCCAGACAGTGCAGTGATGCTGGAATTGGAAGCAGAGACTAGTTTATTTTAATCTTTATTTTTCTCTTGTTTGTTGAACTTAGGAGCAAGAGAGAAATGTAATTTATTTACACCCCTCCCCAAACAATTTTGATTTCTCATAATGACAACATCCATTGATAGGAACATTCCACTACTTAGTGATCCTGGCCATCTTATTGACTATGAAAGCAGCTTTGCTGGATTTTATTTTTAAATACACACACAGAGAATACTCAGCTGACCTGTTGGACCAAAACCCAGCAGTAACTGTCAAGGCTGACAAACACACTAAAAGCATACAACTCAGAAAAACATGAAGTATTGCATTTTCCCATTGTGACACTTTCAGTCCTAATGTAGTCCGTGTGAGTGTGTGTGTGTGTGAGAGAGAGAGAGTGCGTGCGTGTGCATGCGCACACACACACACACACACACACACACACAAAGAATTATAAATTAGTCCAATAAAACTTCATATAGCTGAGCTACGAATAAAATTTTGCTCCTTTCATGGTAGGACAGACTTCACAAATTATCTTTTACTTATCTCATTCGGTAGCGCATACACATATATAAATAACTGAAGTAACTGCCAGATGTCTTTTCTCACATTTTTTCCCAAAACCACACTGATAAACAGCAAACAAGGTGTGAGCACAGAGCTGTGCTCATTTCTAACTAATCATTTCCAAAAGGATACACCAAAATCATGAAGAGCCACTTAATAGGAATTCTTTTGAGCTTCTGGGTTGCTGTCTCACCTGCTTTGTATTTTCATTCAGGGGAAAGAGAGGAGAAATGCATAATAGAAGACATTCCAAGTGATACCTTGATTACTGGTAGGTAGATGTTGCTACATGATGGTCAATGTGTTTAATATTTAAAATGTTAATCTATGAAGTTCTAATGCGGATAGCCTGATATATAATGCCAAAGCCCTGTGGCTGGCCTTGCTTAGGTGAATGAGTGGTGGTGTGGTGAGCAGGGCACAAAGAACATTTCCTTTTTTACTCCCAAAACAAGTGCCAGTCACAATATGGAATTGCACTATAGCCACTGCTCCATGCTAGCCATGAGTGTTACAGTTGTATCGTGTACGGCATGCTGAGTAATAACATGAGAGGACTCCATGTTTCTGAATCTAAACTGGCTCTTTATTAAGAGAATTAGTTACAGAATTGCTGTGACAGCAGCTAGCATTCAAGCTATGTGCACACAGAATGGCTTCCTGATGCCTTCTCCAAACTCTTCCCTTCTATCTCCTGTGCTCGTCCCTCCAAGTTCCATGCAGGTTGCTACAAGAGTCCTCTGCACAGACCAGAAGAGCTGGCTGAGCTAAGATGGAAAGCACAAAAGGCACCTATTTCTACAGTGCTGGAGATGCCACTGCAGTATGTGCTTTCTCGGAGGAATTCTGGTTTAGTCAACCATTACTCCCAGGGCTCCTATTATAGCACAGTTTTGCCACTCTCCCCCACCAATGTGAGATCTGCATTTTCTGTTTACCAGTGGTCAGGACCTCATTCAAGACCTGCTTTAAAAAAGGACCATTCCACTAAGTGTTTTATACTGAGTTCATTAAAATCTTCCCAGATAATGAGAAAGCAAAAAGCCCTTATTTGAGAAGGAGAAATATGCAAGACTGCCAGGGAACCATCAAAGAGCTGATCGCTTGTTGTTCACAAGTGCTAGGGGCTGTATGAAAGACAATCATAAAAACGTAATTTGAGTAATGGATACCTGAACTTTTGAGACTATTTGCCATGTGCCATGGCTTGCTAACCAGGCCAGAGCATGCAAGGCAATGATAATAAATTGTCACTTTTCTTTCACTGGTTTGTAACTTCTTGCTCACTCCCTTGTGGTGCAAAATGCCACAATCTAATTATATGGTGAACTGGAAAAAATCATAATTCTATTAAATATGTAAGTTATCTTGTACTTAATTTTGTTTTTATAGTGACTTGATGTAAAATGAAAAAGTGAAAGATATTTAATATACTAACTTGTAATTAACAGATTTGTATCTGTCTTCTCAGGGAGTTACAAGGTACAGCAATGGGACATACATGAACACAGGTTTCTTGAATCTGCACCTGGTTTGGGAATGTTTGTGACCATTACAACTCCTACTAAGGAGGTAAAACTTATTATTCACATTTTGGAGAAATTTGTACTGACTCTTGGAACTGGAAGGTCATACTATCTAAGGGGAATGGACAATATTTAAAAAAATAGGTGCCTAAAATTTGGTTCCTTAATCCATATTTAAGCAGCTAAATAAGTGGTCTGATTCTCAAAAGTGCAGAGCACATGTTGGTTTCATTAAGGTCAATAAGAGAAGAAGGGTAATCAGTACTTTTGAAATCCAGGCCATTTATTCATGTATCCATATGGGTTTAGTGCCTTGATTTTAGTCGTTTTTTATTTATTTAATCTGGTAATGCTTTTTGCGTTAAAGCTAGATTTGGAAAAGCTTGCCATCAAAGAATACTTAAAATATAGTTGAAAAAACAATATTTTACATACAGACAATGTGGTTTTGTATTGACTACTGAAGCAACATAGTAAAGCCAGTAGCTGTGTATGGAGAAAGGAAGGAGATGATAAATTAAACCAAAAATATTAGCTTAACCATCAGGATGCATATATCAGCAATTCACAACAACTGCCTTCATTGCATTGGGTGTTCAACACTTCTGAAAATCAGGATACTTATTTATGTGCCAAAGTAAGGACTTAGAAGCTACACTTAAACACCCATTTTTGAAAATTTTGACTTTATTTTAGTGTCTATAGATAAGTTTTTAGTTCTCAGTGTAGACCACATTTTTTTCTAGTTTTTATTCCCTTAATAAAATGTGAAAGTTAGGTTAATTGTATTTATATTAATAATATAATATAATTAATATTAAGTTTTAAATGTTAAAATATTCTGAGGTATGATACATAGCATTTTATTTTTATGTTAATATCTGTGGTTCATAAATTAAAAAAATATACTTAACACATTACAGCTACTGTTGTCAAAATTGTATGGTCCACAAGGAACATTCTCTTTTACGTCACACTTACCTGGGGAGCATAATATCTGTTTGCAGTCTAACTCCACAAAGCTTATCTCATTTGGAGGAAGTAAACTGGTAAGAGTATTTCTTGAATATTCTTTTTAATGATGATATCTGTCGTATCTAAACCACAGGCTCTGGAAGACAAATGGACATACAGTATAGAGGTCTAGGAGCATAATTTATGACAAGAGTGAAAGGATTATGAAAGTATCTCAGTGGATCCATGTGTCCAATGTTGCTCTTTGATCTTGCAAAGCAATTCCATGTAGGTGGACCTTTGGACCTCCTGAATTCAGTGGAGCGCCACTCATGCAGAACATTCTGTATTATTTTGGTTGTGGTCAGTGTTTGAAACCAGAAGAATCTTGCTTTGATGAATTATCTCAGAGATTGGCAAATGACTCAATATATGACATTTCCTAGTGACTGAAAAAGATAATGCTGGAGCTCAGAAGATGAAGAGATGAAACATAATTTCCTTTCATATCCAAAGAGTCAGGGCACAGTCAGTCTAATACAGTGCAGATTAATTAATATTTGTACAGCACCTTGATTATGTAAAGCTTCAAAGTCCTGATTAATATGATGAAATGTTATAAGGGGAAAGATTTA
Organism: Trachemys scripta elegans; assembly: GCF_013100865.1. NCBI lineage: Eukaryota > Metazoa > Chordata > Testudines > Emydidae > Trachemys > Trachemys scripta. The sequence goes on from NC_048302.1 coordinate 124,961,696, forward strand.
TCAACACAAATGCAGGTACAAAAGCTTACTTATCTGAAAGCTATTACATTTCTGTCGCTCCCGTGTCTTTGAGCAATACCTCTATAAACTTTAAAGAGTTAAAATCTATGGGAGAGAGCCACACATGAATTATATATGTATTGTTCTTTATATCATTATAAACCAAGCTAAACTTTGGAAGTAACTGGAGAAAATTGCCTTTAGAAGCATATTTAATAACCTACTGGAAGTGCTATAGTATGCCAGGTGGAAGACCTAGGACTGATTCTCATTATCTCTGTTTCTGACTTTGCTTCAGCTACAACCTAAGTGGGAAGAGTATTAAAAAAAAAAGGATTGATAATGGTATCAATTTTTAATTAGAGTGGGTAGCCCTAAGCATGTTCATTTTTTCCCCTTTGTTGGACACAGTATAATAAATAGTTCACACTGGTTGAATCAATAGCATTAGTATAAAATACAACACTAATAACAAAGTATGTAAATTTGTGTAATTAAAGATTAAAACCTTGAAATATATACATTTTAAATATCTTATCTCTTTAGTAAGGACATCTATAAATAAGTTAAATACCATTCCTATAAGAAGGCTAAAAAGAAACCTTTGTTATTTATGCCTCGCTTTGTTTCTGACGACTTTTTTTTTTTATAAATTCATGGGACTAATAATTGTTGTTATTGTGTTCATAGCGTATCCACTTGGACATTAGAGTTGGAGAGCATTTTCTTGATGAAGCTATCGCTCAAGCCAAGGACAAAGTTAATGAAGTTAACTTTAGACTCGGACATCTAATTGAGCAAATTCATCACATATCCAAAGAACAAAACTATCACAGAGTATGTTTGTTCCCTAATAGAAATATGAAAGAATAATGCATGGAAACATCTGGATTTGGAAAGTAAAATGTTGGGTGGCATATTACAATATTTAGTTGTAGTATTATTTTTAATTAAATGTTATTAAAAGTACTATTAATATTTAACCAAAGTGGACCACCGTATGTAAGTTATTACTTAAAACTGAACAATACATATTAATTAAGGTTTGTAAAGCACTTTGCAGCTATAAAGCAAAATATAGTATATAAGCTAAGAATTAATTATTAATTAATCTTTATATAATCATCAGTTTTACTCTACAGTACTTTCCACTAATTAAATCATTTGGTTAATTTTAGTTTTTCTGGTCATAACTGCTATAATTCAGGTTGTATGTGCATCAAATTTTAATTTAAACTCTATTTTCACATGCTCATAACTTTGTGATAAATTCTATTTTGGGCTGAGATTCTCAATACTTAATCTCAACCTAAAAGTGAATTTGTTTTAGAAGGACTGAGTAAAATCCTTCCATAGAATCATAGAATATCAGGGTTGGAAGGGTCCTCAGGAGGTCATCTAGTCCAACCCTCTGCTCAAAGCAGGACCAATTCCCAACTAAATCATCCCAGCCAGGGCTTTGTCAAGCCTGACCTTAAAAACCTCTAAGGAAGGAGATTCCACCACCTTCCTAGGTAAACCATTCTGCAGAACTGCTGCCTAGCCAATCGGGCCATAGTCTGTAGCAGTGCATGGGACTCTTCCATCCTAAGTGCGGGACTCTGCACTTGTCCTTGTTGAACCTGATTCGATTTCTTTTGGCCCAATCCTTTAATTTGTCTAGGTCCCTCTGTATCCTATCTCTACCCTCCAGCGTATATACCACTCCTCCCAGTTTAGTGTCATCTGCAAACTTGCTGAGAGTGCAGTCCACGCCATCCTCCAGTTCATTAATGAAGATATTGAACAAAACCGGCCCCAGGACCGACCCTTGGGGCACTCCGCTTGAAACCGGCTGCCAACTAGACATGGAGCCATTGATCACTACCCGTTGAGCCCCATGATCTAGCCAGCTTTCTATCCACCTTATAGTCCATTCATCCAGCCCATACTTCTTTAACTTGCTGGCAAGAATACTGTGGGAGACAGTATCAAAAGCTTTGCTAAAGTCAAGGAATAACACATCCACTGCTTTCCCCTCATCCACAGACTCCGTTATTTCCTGATAGAAGGCAATTAGGTTAGTCAGGCATGACTTGCCCTTGGTGAATCCATGCTGACTGTTCCTGATGACTTTCCTCTCCTCTAAGTGCTTCAGAATTGATTCCTTGAGGACCTGCTCCATGATGTTTCCAGGGACTGAGGTGAGGCTGACTGGCCTGTAGTTCCCTGGATCCTCCTTCTTCCCCTTTTTTTTTTTTTTAAAGATGGGCACTACATTAGCCCTTTTCCACCTGTAACAGCAATTTGTAGACACTTTTAACAGAGCACAAGAATGGTAATTTCAGTTTCACTCCTCTTCACAGGGATAGCTCAGTGGTTTGAGCATTGGCCTACTAAACCCAGGCTTATGAGTTCAATCCTTGAGGGGGCCATTTAGGGATCTGGGGCAAAAAATCTGTCTGGGGATTGGTCCTGCTTTGAGCAGGGGGTTGGACTAGATGATCTTCTGAGGTCCCTTCCAACCTTGATATTCTATGATTATTTTCACAAAAATTAAATAAATATGGGTTAGATTATAGCATTTAGCTATGCCTAGTCTATACATCTCTGACCAGTTGCTTGCAAGGGAGAAAGTATCAGGAGAGCAACTGTTCTCCCTTGTCCATGTCTGAGCCATGGTTTCAACAATCCTAATATGGATGGAAAAGGAGGACACTTACAAGATCTAGTTGTCTATAAATAAAATAATGAAATAAATAAATGTGAGCTGCAATGGTAAAAAAGTTGTTTGAGCATGCATAGTAGTAATTTTTGCTAATAATAGGAACTACAATGCTAACTGTGGTGCTTAGCATCATAAACCCCAATTCTAACAACACAGATGTGAACGATTTTGCACACATGCACTATTTGTAGGATCAATATCTATGAAGAATGTTTGCAATGCAGGAATGAATTCTATGAGTGTTATTACTATATATTGCATATTATTGAATAAATTATTGAAATCTTTGTGCCTGTGCCAGCTATAAGCTCATTAAGCATAACAACGCTGGATTTTTGCAGTTTGTTCTAATTTTTCTATTTAGAACAATTCTCTCTAAAATAGAAGAAAAAGTAATTAAGGAAGCCCCATGAGACTTTCTGAGCTTGATCCTGCATGGCACATGTGCAGAGTAGTGCATATGCACATACAAGGTAAAAAACCAAGTCTATTAGGATGGAAATAGGAACTCAATCCTGCAGCCATGAGCGTTGTATGCAAGTTACTCCAATTTAGTAGTAGGAATAAAGCCCAGGATATGATCCAATACCTTTGAAATCAATCGAGTTTTGTCATTGTCTTTAACAGGAGCTGGAGCAGGTCCCAGAGAAGGAAATTTGGATTGAGGGGTCAGATTGCAGTGTTGCAAAACTCAGTCCCTTTTGTGAATCTAGTTCCAGGCACCTAGTTGCTTCTTCAGATGCATAAATACCTTTAAATATATGGTCCCTAAGTGCCTTATTGTGGCTCCAATTCAGGGAAAAAATTAAGTCTGTGCTTAAGTCCATCCCTGTTCAGGAGAGCACGTAAGCATATGTTTAACATTATGAATGTGTTTCAGTCCCATTGACTTCAGTAGGAAGTATGCATGTGCTTAAAAAACTATACCTAATGCTCAGCCCAACCTGTGACCATATGAAACTTCTGCTCACACTTTCACTGCAGCACAAAAGCCAACCTTACATAACCTGTTGTTCAGTGCTCAGATTGTGATTTGCAACCCTGAAAGTAATATGGATAAGAAGTTCAAACTCTTATTTTCATCAAATTGATTATAGTTAAGAAGAGAACATCGCATAGGGCTTGGTTCATTCTCTCCAGTATGTGGACAGACAACATGTGCCTTGATACCAGGTAGCTGCATCAAATACTGTACTTAGATTTTTTTAAATCAAATAATTATGCCTTTTCCCTCTTTTCAACAGGAACGTGAGGAGTACTTTCGATTGACAAGTGAAGAAACAAACAGCAATATCCTGTGGTGGGCTCTTGCACAAACATTAATCCTTATCTTAGTTGGAGTCTGGCAAATGAAATGTCTTAAAGATTTCTTTATCGCTAAAAAGCTTGTTTAAGACTGATAGAAGTGAATATACTTCTAAATTATTCAACATATAATGCATAATGTCTACATTAATAAAGCATAAAATGCAAAAATATGCACTATTTTTGATGTCTTATTAACATAAAAAGGTGAAATTAAACTAGTTTTCAAGNATCTTGTCCTTTGTATGCATTTTGAACGGAACCCCATCCAGTCAATGGTCTCTGTGTGCACCTGTTTTCCCCGGCTTTGCAAATTGCTCTGAAGCTTAGGCAGCACATAGACTGCTGGACAGATAGAGGGAGGCATTAGTGCATATGCCCAGACTCTGAAATATAGGTGCCTAGAAAATGTTTACTCTGAAAAACTTAGGCACTGAATGAATTTAGGTGCCTATGAATCGTACAAAAGCCAAAACTGGGATTTAGGCACCAAAGTCTGACGTTTAGGCACTGAAGTACCTTCGTGGATGCCACCCCTATTGATTATCAGACAGACACAAAATATGGTATTTCTTCTCTTTTCTTGTCAGACTGTGATGTCATTTCAACAGTTCTGGTTTTTCTGAGGGTTTATGAAAAAAAACAAAAATTCATATATCAAAAATTAAAGAAATTCTTTAAGAATTAGCTAGTATAATCAAGTATCAGGGGGTAGCCGTGTTAGCCTGTATCTACAAAAACAACAAGGAGTCTGGTGGCACCTGGTGTAATCAGTGGCTTTGTTTAAGAAGAAGGTGCCCAAAGTGCAGCCCCAGTAACTGAACATAAGTAAAATGTGTCTCACATCTGTCCCTTCTTAATAAAGTCTGAGTGAGAAGAAAATTGACAGAGTGTAGGTTTTTACTGGTGTGAATTCAGATACTATTTCTACCTGTTATAATACCATTTTTACAGTATTCTTCGTCCCAAACATCATTATAAACATTGATACTCAACATGTTAGGCAGTAAGCAAATAGCTATTGTATAAATACATAAGACATATCTAGTCAACTATCAAGGAAGATAATGAGTGTATTTAAATATTATGATTGTGTGTATCTATTTAGAATAATTGTTAATGTGTTTCAAATAATAAAGACATATTTTAGAAAATGGTTACTTTTATGCTCAGGAATAAAGTCTGATCCTGCTTATATTGAAGTCACTGATAAAAAAAAACACAAAGGGTGAAATTCTATTGAAGTCAAGACTTCACAAATTTCATCCACTGAGTTCAGTGGGGGCAGAATTGGGCCCAAAATATCTTAGTCATACCTCTGGTTAGTTCTCATCCATCAAATCATTCAAGCATGAACTTAAATTTAAGCATGTGAGTAATCTCATTTAAGTCAACAGAAGTACTCAAACAACAGGATTCAGTGAGACTACTCTTGTGCATAAAGTTGCTTGCATACATAAGTGTCTGTAGGATTCAGGCCTGGGAGCCATTGCACATTTTTCCCTGTGCAACTGTGTGTTCACAGTTTTGAAAAATCAAACTCTTTATATGATTTTATTTGCAATTATGTACAGCCTCTTTGATTCTTGATACAAAAAGGTCTAAGCATCAAAACAAGTTGCATATGCTGTATGACATACACTCCTATGACATTCATTTTTATTTTACAGGCAAAAAAGATGAATGTTTGATTTGTAGAGCTCCTTGCCGTACAATATTTCTTTCTAAAAAGGTAAATTAAGGCTTTCATAATATTTGTTTTATACTAATTTGTAGTTTCCTTAACAGTAGAGTTATTTAATTACAATATACTTTCCTTTTGTTTGTCAGCTGTACATGGACATTCACAAACGTTTTGACAGTAGTCATAGATGCTCTGTTACTATATAGGGTACATTTATGGATTTCTTCAGACACAACTATATATAGCCTGGCGTGTGTACACCCCAGAAGTCAGCAGCAAATCAGTACAACTTCTTCAAGAAGCAAGTTGGTGACTAACATAAAAGGTTAGGGGTGATTGTCAAAAAGTAGAAAGTTCCATGTTATTATCAGATTTCGGGTAAATTAACCCTGTCCTCCTGTGCACTACAGTTCACTGTACTGAGTGTGGCCTTTTTTCTCTCCACAAAAAGTGTGCAACCTGCACCAGTTACTCTGGCTCTTGGATTGAAGGAAAAACTCATGGACAGTCCAAGCAGTGTTTAGATATATGGGTATTAGGTCTAGCCTTCCTAGTGTGACCAGATGTCCCGATTTTATAGGGACAGCCCCAATATTTGGGGCTTTGTCTTATATGGGTGCCAATTACCCACCCACCCTCGTCCTGATTTTTCACCCTTGCTATCTGGTCACCCTAAACCTTCCCTTTTTTAATAATCCACTCAACCCTGTATTATTTTCCTTTGTGGGGATAGAGTTGAATAGAAGTATTCATAGGGGTTCTTGCCCTCACTCACCAGAGGACTGTGCAGCCTCCCACTTCCTATTTTTGTTAAGATGGGGTTGAAAAGTTAATCCTTCCTCTTCCTGCCTAGATACCTTCTTCTCATTAGCTAAATTCCTATTTGGGTTGTGAAGGCACTTTATATTTCCGCCTTGACTAACTGCCAGCCAGGTAAAGGGGACACCTTCCTTATGAGGGTAAGGGGGACATCATGAACATGCTTAGTGAAAACAGCATTCCTACAAGCCCATATGGCAATCATGGCCCTGGAACAGAGGCAGAGTTGGGCTGAAATCAGTATTACGTTGCTGGGCCTTGTAGTAGGGTTTAGTATCCCTAGAAGTATTTAACAACAGGTTAACATACCTCTACTAAGTATGTCAATAATACAAAGAACAGGAGTACTTGTGGCACCTTAGAGACTAACAAATTTATTTGAGCATAAGCTTTTGTGAGCTACAGCCCACTTCATTGGATGCATGCGGTGGAAAATACAGTAGGAAGATATATAGAGAGAGATAGATAGATAGATAGATACATGCACAGAAAATGGCCCCCTATAGTTCCTCACATCTTCTTGTCAATTGCTGGAAATGGGCCATTTTCATTACCACTACAAACAGTTCTTTTTTTCTCTCCTGCTGATAATAGCTCACCTTAACTGATCACTCTCCTTATAGTGTGTATGGTAACACCCACTGTTTCATGTTCTTTCTGTGTGTGTGTGTATATATATATATATATATATCTTCCTAATGTATTTTCCACCGCATGCATCCAATGAAGTGGGCTGTAGCCCACGAAAGTTTATGCTCAAATAAATTTGTTAGTTTCTAAGGTGCCACAAGTACTCCTGTTCTTTTTTTGAATACAGACTAACACAGCTGCAACTCTGAAACCAATAATACAAAGGTAACTCTGTATTTATGAATAAAATATAGAATGAAAAATACTGCTGAACTGGAGGAAGGGCAGGATGATTACAGAAAAGTAATAGGGTGTTAGATAAAGCAATCTGGCACTTAGCCAGAATAAAAAATTCGAAGGGTGTGATTTTCAAAAATACTTAGAAATGCTAATATTCCCATTGACTTCAGCGGGGCAGAATTAAGCCAACACTAAGTGCTTTTGAAAACCCCACTCTAAATGTGTGTAGATATCTATATCAACATCAATGACTGAAGCTTAAAGGGAAATAATAAGTAAACTAGACTGTCTGGCAATTGAAGAAGATCTTTATGGCCTAGGCATTTCTGAATCCTGGTAGCATGACAAACAAAAGCCTATGCTATGGAATACTCTATTATTAAGGACTAAGTCATACAATAAGGATAGATTAGGTTGTAGAGGTGGGGGAAGTACCATTATACCAAAAATAATATAAAATTTATTGAACTAAAATGTATTTGTTTTGAGTAGAATATGTATGAATATAAAACTCAAGTCAGAAGAATGTAAATATATGATAATAGTTTTACTACTGTCCTCTATAACAGGAGGAGAGATTTTTCTTGACCTAGTCCTAAGCAACACACAAGAATCAGGCCAAGGAATAACAACAGATGAATCACTAAAGCTCATTATAATAGCTGATCGCAAGATAATTAAGTTCAACATCATGATACTGAACTTTCAAAATGGTTTAACTGAGGAAGCTAATGAAAAAGACCCTAAAGACAAAAACAAAAATCCTTAGACTTAGTATGGAGGCTATTTAAGCATACCAAAATAGAGTTAGAGTAGGCATGCATATACAGACCAAAAAAAAAGGATGCATAATTAGATGGCAAAGCACAAAATGTTATTAGAGCAAAACAGTTATCTTTCAAAAATGGATATCCAGCCCAATTGAAGCCAGCAGAAGGAGACAGACTCTGGCAGGTAACATGGAAAATGGAGATCAAGAAGCATAAGAATTTGAACAGCAAATAACCAAAACATAAGAACAAATAAGAATGTTTTTTAAAAATATATCATAAGTAGGAATCCATGGGTCTGCTGGACTACCAGGGAGTAATTAAGATGGGCAGAACATTGCAGAGAAGTTTCATTATTTCTTAGCATCAGTTTCACCACAAATGATGTTGGGACTTACATGCCCAGGTCACACCCACTATTTTCAGGTAAATCAATGAATCACTGTCAGAGATTGAGATGTCAACAAACTGATAAATTATAGTGAATTCTGGCTCCATTGCAATCCATGGGAGTTTTGCCATTGAAGTCAGTAGGGCCAGGATTTCAATCTTAAATTGGAACACATCACCAGAACTGGATGGAAAACATCAAGCATTCTAAAGGAATTCAAGAGTGTAGTGGCTGAGCAGTTAACAAAAGGATTAACTGTTTCATTAAAACCTGCTACTATATTGGAGGACTGAAAGGTAGCTAATTACTGTATCATTTAAAAAGGTACTAGTGGTGATCAGTAAGCCTTGCTTAAATAAATCAATGGGAATGATAATTAAGCATCCCCACACACAAAAAAATGGTTGAGCTCCATAATTTAGGGACCAGAGAGGAAAAATGGCTAGTAAGTTTTATGGGTATGATATTGACCCCATTGATACTAAGGGCAAAACTCTCAACTGACTTCAGTGAAATCAGGATAGAGCCCTATAAATGTGCTAAAACTCCTCATTACATTATTTATTTGGAGTAGTTGAAGGGTCACATTTTTCAGTTAGTGCATGGTTGTCATTATAGCTTTATATTTCTACTAGTTTTGTACTTCAGTCACCAAACTGGTCGTTATTTGAGAACAGGCTTAAGTACTTTGCTGAATCAAAGCCTCAGTGTTTATTATTTTGGGATATTATAAAAACATCCTATATTGCTTTATACAATAATAATCTAAACATTTGTTACAAACCCTTATTTTTGATGTTTTGTAAATCTCTTCCTAGTGGAGTTCTTCATTTAATAGATTTCTAGCATGAATTCAAGAACCTCTCTCTCTTTGCTAGAACCTTAAATAAATTTGATAGCTTGTCCATAAAATACATTTTAAATATGCATACTGCACTTGTATGAATATGATGGTTCCTCACTGGATGAAATTTTATTTTCTTATATTGGTGAATAAAGGTCACTGAGATTTGCTAGCACGGGTTTCAGTTTGAATAAAAGATAGGTTAGAGTGCATTAGTTTATATTTATATAGGTAAACAAAATATTCACTCAATGAGAACTAGATAACTGCTTCATAATTTACATGGAAAACAATAGGGGGTCAACCATGTCATTCTGTTAGAAGGCAATGTGGAGGGGCACTGCCCCAGCAGAAGCTTCAGGAAAGAAAATTTTATCAAAGAAATTATATCTCAGAGTCTATTAAATCTTTCTTGAATAGCACTACTTACCAGCCTCTACAATCTAGTCTGTCTTTCATTTATATTTGATAGGCAAGTGCTCCATTATCCCACTTATATTTGTCATTCCATTATGTTTCTGTACAGACTAGTCTCTCCCCTAAAAAGTCACAACAGCTAATAAATTTACAGTCCCACTTCTTTACATTATCTATTCATCCATGAATTGAAATTCTGTCTAGTTGTCCCTGAACACAGAACCAGAAACATTTCAGAGAAAGCTATCATCATGTATTATTTATTTTGATATTAAGTTCAGTTTATTATACACTACCCCCAAATTTTAAAATGCACCACATTTTCTTAAGAGAAAATACTTAATTGCACAGTAGACATTTTTTAGTAAAACTCAGGAGGTTTCATAATGGAGTAGGGAACAGCTGGGATTTTGGCACCAAAGTAACTATGAGAGGTGGCTTTTTTCTTTTGGGCATTCAGGAGGCAGCTGAGATTTTCTTCCTGGGGAATGGATAGAACTCAAATTTTCCAACTTTTTGGGGGCAGAGCTGACTTAAAATTTGGTGGAGAAGTTACCCACCTCAGCAAGTAGCTGTCCCACTACAAAATGTTTAATGTATGCTACTGCATCCAACAATAGTTGATAGTCACATTAGCTTGTAATTTCTGCTGAAATGCTCAGTTCTGAAATAGTTCATATGGCTATGTAGACCATTTGTCCTTCGGCTTCAGAGTCAGCACCCTTTACAGATGAATGAAAATATCTCACGCTTCTCTCAGAATTCTTGTTTCAGGCTCTTCAGACATCAGTTTTAAACTCAGTTCCAATTAGGAAGGGTTTTCTTTGCCACTATATCGAGGTATTTACTTTTTGAATGAGCGCTTAAAATATGGAACACAATTATGCAGCATATTTAAAAATTTCAGCAAACCATTGTGTTATATTAGGGGCCTCACTTATAAAATACCAGGATAAGAAAACTGTCACTTCTTCATATATTACTCTCCATGAATGTTCACTTTTAAATTTTCACTCTTAGATATATGAAGCACATTTGTTTAATAGATTATCTATAGTGTTTAAATATATTATTAAAAATTCTTCCAGATTATTAAAAAGATACTGAATGAAACCAGACTTAATCTCTGCATCTTCCTACTGGATACCACCCTACAACTTGTTGCATTACCATTTATTATCCATGTACAACCGTTCAATCAGTTTATGGAACATTTAATGTAATGCTGTATTTTAAAGCTTTTCTAAGTACACAGGGTAACATTTTCAAATGTGCCTTATTAAAAGTCAATGAAATTTAGGCTCCTAAGTACATAAGTCACTTTTGAAAATGGAACCTAAGTTCCTTAGTCATAAAGGCACTTTTGAAAATTTTACCCTAAATATGATATCCACTACATTTTCTTCAGCCACTAATTCTGTCTTTTAAAAAATTACAATGCTATATTGTAGACATTAATTTTGGTAACATTTAGTTACTCTTTCTCTGCAGACAAATCCTGAAATTCAGTCACTGTTTATGGGATTAGATATGTTATGCAAAAAATATTCAAGAGAAATTACACAGGTGAGTCCTATGAGATTTGTTTTGCAAGATTTGGTTGCCATGTGTGCTTTTTCTTCTTTTTTAGAAACTGACTTATCTTCATTCTGAACCTATTTTTTCCTCATTGTCAGTATAGTTGTAGGTCTAGCAGTTCCAGTTTTCCTCATTTCTTTTCTCTGTTTTTTTGTTCGTTTAGCTAGTTGATTTTTGTTCCTGTTTTGTGTTTTTTGGCATTTTTGGACTGACCAACTCATTATGGCCTGATTTTCAAAGTGCTAACCATTTGCAGCTTCTATTAACTTCAGTGTAAAGGGAAAAATTGTATGAATAGTTCAACTTCCACATTTTCTTTCTCCCGTACACAGTTCCAAGGTGCTTAAGAAAGCATCAGGGCTACTCTTTGTGTCTTAATCTCATATTAATTATCACTACTTCTTGTTATTTTAATGATGCATAAATATTTGCAATGAAAAAGTATCAAATATTGACTATATCAGAAATTAAACAAGTAAATTTAAATCACTGTTGGCACCACATGCTATGGCTAAAAAAAAATACAACCCACAAAATGTTTCAAAGGGAGGGAAAAGGAAAATATGATGTAGAAACTCAGGTGAGCATTTGGATGTTGTCTAGATGAATAGTCTATAGAAACTGTTTCAATGTGCACAATTCAGAATCCATTCAGAAATTTTCAAGACTACAGTTAGAATCAAAAGACAGTTATTCAGATGTCTGTTCAATAGTTTCCAGTAAACTCTTAGCTTTCTTAATTTCCCAGAAAATGAACAGTTTCATGTGACAAAATCCAAGTTTCATTTAGGACATGACACATGGCTTGGGTACTAAGTCCCAGAGGCGAATATATTAGGATTCTGTTTTTTATTGTACATATATTTCTTTTTTCCCTGTAAGGGGCACAGAGAGGTTGGTTATTCTTGCTTCTCCTCTATTTTATATTCACAGCCTCTTTATCAGTAACATTTGATCAGCAACCCAAGCCTTTGTTTTTTTCCTGTGCCTAATACTTTACTGCCAAAACACCTCATGCCATTTTGACATGGCCACAAGAAATTAGCATATAGAGAGTCACTTGTTTCTCTTCCAGCCCAGCTGATATGTACAGTTAACAGTTTATCTTACACCCATTCCCACCGTGAGCCTGGCCTCACAGACTAGGCATTGTAATATTTGCTTATAGAAATAAAAGTATTTATTGGAACACTGCAAGTAACAACTCCAGCACACAGAGACAGGACTGAACTTCCTCCTAGCCGCCCCTCCCCCACAGCTATGACAACAACATAATATACAAATAAGACAACTTAAACCTAAGATAAAGATACATTTCTACCTACTATAGAAGTGCTGTCTGCACTGACCATTACAGATCACATCCTAGCCACATTAGTATTTTGACAATCGGATTTGTCAAACCCCAAATAAAATATTATTTTAATAAAAAAATTGTGACATTCACTGCTAGGTTGTGTGTTCTTTTTACTGCCTTTCAATGAGTTCTGAAAGCAAAAACAACATATACCTGGCATGGCCTAGTTTTCCAGCTGCTGGAAAAATATATTATGTGTTTAACCCAAGTGTAACTATTGTGTGTAAATTTATACTCTGCTACTTCATATTAGTGAGATTTGCCACAATATGCCAGTTTCCAAGTAGTTTGAAATTATTTTTTGAGTTCAGGAAGAGTTACTACTTACTAAAGTAGTATTAACAACTAAGTAGGATGTCTCACTGTGACCAGGATCCTAGTGGGGGCCAGCTATGGTCAGTCAATTAGGGTGAACTGCAAAGAATGGGGCAGACAATCCCCAAAAAGCTGGTGGATATTCCAATACTTAGATTTACCCAACCATCATAAAACAGCTTCTTTATTACCTCACTGGTTACTCAGAAGTCCAAACAACATAGTTCCCTTAAAGTGATCCAGCCTCAGGCCTCCATCCAGGTACCTAAGTCAAATATGACAATTTCTGAAAATCTTATTTCATCATATAAAATAAAAGGTTCTACTACTCCCAAAGGATCAGACACATTACCTCCGAGGCTACTGAATATTCCATCTCTTACCCAAATACACGCTAAAGCCAATTCTTATTAACTAAACTAAGCTTTATTAAAAAAACAAAAAAGAGAGATGATGGTTAAAAGATCAATATACTTATAGAAATGAGTTCAATTCATTTAGGTGCAGATTCATAGCAGAGATGGTGAGATTTGTAGTTGCAAAGAGTTCTTTTAGAAATAGTTCATAGGTTATAGTCCAATGTCCAAATATCATATTCAGGGTGGAGCAGCATAACTGGGACCTCAGCCTTGGAACTCAAACTTCCCCTGATGAAGCCTAAACAGATCTGAGATGACAGAATCAGGACCCAAAGATCTTTTTTACAATTTTATGTCTTTTGACAAGTTGGAGTTCCTCAGGGAACAAAAGGTAATTAGGATGACTTTGAAGGAGGTCCATCACTGGTACTTGGCTATACAAATTAACTTATGGCCATTTACTTGTTCCTCCACCATTCACAGTACATTTTAAAGAGAGACGAATACTGATATATACCATGTTTACAAATCATTTAAATGATAGGATGTTCTTTTGATCTCTGTATTATCAGAATACTGCAAAGACGGGGACTGTTGATTACATTGTCGACCCTACTCATACATATGTAAATATACAAAAACACAAACATTATCTCCCCACATGTCTTTTGAGGGTTATTTATTTTGCAGGATGTTAAACCCTTCCTAGCCATGTGTCACACTCGGACTATATTTTTAATTAACAGAATATGTTTTTACAAGACAAGCCATAATAGTCAATAAGACATAGTATGTTTTATATTGCCATTTCATTTGTGTTTGTGTTTAACTCTATATTGATTAAATTTTGGGCAAACACTGTAGGAAAACTATACTTCCTCTTTTTCTCTCTTGTCATTGAACATGGTCTTAAAAACAAATTCAATAAAATAAGTCCACCATCCCCTAGGCAGGCCACTCCAGATTCAAACATATACATTTTACAAGTTTTTAGTTGCCACCCTGGTGTATAACTGGAGAGTGTTTTTATTGGATCTGAACCTAAATGATATATAAAAACATATAAAAATAAAAAAATGGGAATTACTTCAGTTTCTTTTTCCTTCATGTTGTAGAAATGTACTATAACTGAAGCGATTTCAACTTTATAATATAATATAGAGATATATCTATCTCATAGAGCTGGAAGGGACCCTGAAAGGTCATTGAGTCCAGCCCCCTGCCTTCACTAGCAGGACCAAGTACTGATTTTGCCCCAGATCCCTCAGTGGCCCCCTCAAAGACTGAACTCACAACCCTGGGTTTAGCAGGCCAATGCTCAAACCACTGAGCTATCCCGCCCTGAACTTGTCCATATGATTAGTTGAAAACCATTATTACACAAATTTTATTTTTAGATTTCAGAATTTCAAGAAAAACACAGAAGACGCTTATTAGCATACTACAGAGGAAAGGTAACTAAGCTTGACTTTGGGTGGGAAGGAGGATTGTTTTGTGTGCCTTATTTCTTTGGTTTATATTTAGAAAACAAATTTTGATTGGACTTTCCTACTTATTAAAAGGGGGGTGTTAGCACCTGTCATGATGTCTGGAGTGGTTCACAACCATGAATGCCTACCTCAGGGTAGATTGTCAGAAAACAGGACAGACACCCCAAACTGGTGGTGTAGTCTATAATTAGATGTCACCAAGCCAGTAACAAATGTGAACTGCTGGCTCACTATATTAGTCTTACCATGGAGTCACAGATTCCTGAGACTCTCCAGTCTACCTTGCCACTTAAACAAACTGGACATTGTGATGAAATGGTTACTTACATGAAAAATCACACCGCAGTCAAGTTGCTTCCAGTCCCAAGAGACTAATCACTTTACCCAGATCAGTGGTACCCTAGATCTTACACCAAAGACAATGCTGGTAGCCAATTTTATAGTAGAATCATAGAATCATAGAATATCAGGGTTGGAAGGGACCTCAGGAGGTCATCTAGTCCAACCCCCTGATCAAAGCAGGATCAATTCCCAACTAAATCATCCCAGCCAGGGCTTTGTCAAGCCTGATCTTAAAAACCTCTAAGGAAGGAGATTCCACCACCACCTCCGTAGGTAACCCATTCCAGTGCTTCACCACCCACCTAGTGAAAAAGTTTTTTCCTAATATCCAACCTAAACCTCCCCCAATGTAACTTGAGACCATTACTCCTTGTTCTGTCATCTGGTACCTCTGAGAACAGTCTAGATCCATCCTCTCTGGAACCCCCTTTCAGGTAGTTGAAAGCAGCTATCAAATCCCTCCCTCATTCTTCTCTTCTGCAGACTAAACAATCCCAGTTCCCTCAGCCTCTCCTCATAAGTCATGTGCTCCAGCCCCCTAATCATTTTTGTTGCCTTCCGCTGGACTCTTTTCAATTTTTCCACCTCCTTCTTGTAGTGTGGGGCCCAAAACTGGACACAGTATTCCAGATGAGGCCTCACCAATGTCAAATAGAGGGGAACGATCATGCTGGCAATGCCCCTACTTATACAGCCCAAAATGCCGTTAGCCTTCTTGGCAACAAGGGCACACTGTTGACTCATATCCCGCTTCTCGTCCACCGTAACCCCTAGGTCCTTTTTCGCAGAACTGTTTCATAGCCTTTCGGTCCCTAGTCTGTAGCAGTGCATGTGATTCTTCCGTCCTAAGTGTAGGACTCTGCACTTGTCCTTGTTGAACCTCATCAGGTTTCTTTTGGCCCAATCCTCTAATTTGTCTAGGTCCCGCTGTATCCTATCCCTACCCTCCAGCTTATCTACCACTCTTCCCAGTTTAGTGTCATCTGCAAACTTGCTGAGAGTGCAGTCCATGCCATCCTCCAGATCATTAATGAAGATATTGAACAAAACTGGCCCCAGGAACAACCCTTGGGGCACTCCGCTTGATACCAGGTGCGAACTAGACATGGAGCCATTGATCACTACCCATTGAGCCCAACGATCTAGCCAGCTTTCTATCCACCTTATAGTCCATTCATCCAGCCCATACTTCTTTAACTTGCCAGCAAGAATACTGTGGCAGACTGTATCAAAAGCTTTGCTAAAGTCAAGGAATAATATATCCACTGCTTTCCCCTCATCCACAGACCAAATTATCTCATCATAGAAGGCAATTAGGTTAGTCAGGCATGACTTGCCCTTAGTGAATCCATGCTGACTGTTCCTGATCACTTTCCTCTCCTCTAAGTGCTTCAGAATTGATTCCTTGAGGACCTGCTGCATGATTTTTCCAGGGACTGAGGTGAGGCTGACTGGCCTATAGTTCCCTGGGTATTCCTTCTTCCCTTTTTTAAAGATGGGGACTACATTAGCCTTTTTCCAGTCATCCGGGACCACCCCCAATCGCCATGAGTTTTCAAAGATAATGGCCAATGTCTCTGCAATCACATCCGCCAACTCCTTTAGCACCCTTGGATGCAGCACATCTGGCTCCATGGACTTCCCTATGCTCATCCAGTTTTTCTAAATAGTAAACTAACTAAAGGTTTATTAGCTAAGAAAAGGAAATGAGAGTTATTGAGAGGTCAAAGCAGGTATAATATATGGACAGGTGAGTCACTGTCTATAATTCCAAATGGCAGCAGAGATGATGTAATCTGCCAGTTTCCCAAAAGTCTCTCAGGGCTATTCAGAATAACTCTGAGGACCACCAGATGGTGCAAGCAATTCTCAGTTCACAGTTCTCAGTTCACAGGCTGGATTTTCTTTCAGCCTGTGACCACTCCCCTTACTTCAGTGTTCTTTGGGTATTCATTGATTATATGAGTAGAGTGACATAAGGTGGAGAGAAGAGAGGTGGCTAGAGGAATTTTTCCCCTTCTTATACTCCAACTCTTTTGTGCTGGAAAAATCCTTGCTGGGTCATAGGGCCAGGCAGTTCCATTGTGGACGTGAACTCCAAGATGTCCTTCAGATTAATTGTAAATTTCTTGTTCACACCTCCCTCCCCCCACAGGGAATGTCTGATTAAAGAGGCAATGGCTCTTTAGCACCTTGCTGGCTTTCCAGTGTGCCTTTTTCTCTGAGAAAATGGTTTGTGGGAGTCACTCAATACTACAATACATTTCATTAACAATCATATAGTAAAAATCTCATAATTGTAAATGCAGTGATGTTACACACATCTTAATAGTACAATGATGTTCAGCAGATTATGAGTTTTAAATGATACTTCACAAGCCATACTTTCTACAAAACATATCATAATAACCATATAAAAGAGGTACAGGGTGTCACAAGGGGTATAGGGTGTCACAGAGGATAACCTGCTATTGCTACCAGTTATTCCATTAGCTCAATAGGCAGAGGTTTTTTCAGTTTGCTTTGATAGAAACCTGGGAAATTATATACAAAAAACTATGTTAAAAGATCATCATTAAGTTTGCAAGTCAAACACTCCAAAGTTAGGAAATGCCAGAATTAAGTTTGTTTGTACAACCTTAATTCAACCTATTTATGCATATGCACTATGATAGACTCTTTAATTACGTGATTGTGATGGAAAGCTTAAACTGCATTATCATGCTTAGTCAGTAGGTGGTGCTGTTTGAAGATTACTGCAGCACATCTTCTCTGAGTGCTCAAGTCTGGAGACGGTCTACATTATTTTTTTTACAATAAAGTTGTTGTTGCTAGTATCCATTTTTCTCTGTCTCTGTGTGATTAAGCTGACGTGGTGTCAGAGGAACAATAGAAACTGCAGAATTTCATCATAATTCCTCATGCATGAGAAAGCTTCATCTTTGACAGACCATCATATTGGAAGGAACAGTGTGCATGATTTCGCATCCCAGCTGAACTCCACAAGGCGAATGGGGAGATGCAGTTTAGGGTCTTAGTCAGGAGCGGCACCAGGGTTTTTGCCACCCTAGGTGGCAGCACTCCTCCTCAGAGCATTCGGCGGCGGGGGTCCTTCCACTCCGCGTCTTCGGGGCACTTCGGCGGCGGGTCCTGGAGCGAGTGAAGGACCCACCGCCGAAGCGTCCCCGAAGACGCGGAACGGAAGGACCCCCACCGCCGAATTGCTGCCGGGGACGGCAAAAGGCCGCCCCCCAAATCCTGCCGCCTTAGGCGACCACCTAGGGTCGCTTAGTGGAAGTGCCAGTCCTGGTTTTAGTCTATGCCAGGGGTCGGCAACCTTCGGCAAGCGGCCCATCAGGGTAATCCGCTGGCAGACTGCGAGACGTTTTGTTTATGTTAACTGTCCTCAGGCATGGCCCCCCGGCAGCTGCCAGTGGCCGTGATTCGAAGTTCCCAGCCAATGGGAGCTTTGGGAACCGGCGGCCAGCATGTCCCTGCTGCTTGCAGCTTACAGCAGCTCCATTGGCCGGGAATGGCAAACTGCAGCCGCTGGGACAAATGTAAACAATGTAAACAAAACGTCTCGCGGCCCGCCAGCAGATTACCTTGATGGGCCGCATGCCCACGGTTGCCGACCCTTGGCATATTCTATTGAGAAGATAGTGAGGCGTTCAACAGAAACTATCGACATCTTCAGTTCATTCCAGAGTTTGAACAATCAACTGAGCAAACTCTACAAGCTGCAGATGCAGAACCAGAAGGAGATGATTCACCTAGTCCAGAACTGCCAGAGACAACCACTGCAAATAAAAGGCATCTTAGTCACCAAGTTGTTACCCGTTTTGACTGTATAGTTAAAACAAATGGTATGATTTAAGAATGGACAGGAAATAGCAGATGGCCACATGTAGAAATGTGAAGTTGGTTTTAAAAAATAGTTTCATGGTTTTAAAATTGTTAAAAAGCAGAAAAAGAAAAAAATAAGGGTAGTTGTGGTGGAAAGCTTACACTGCATTATAATGTTTAATTACTAAGTGGTGCTGTGTGAAGAATACTGCAGCACATCTTTACCGAATGCTGGAGACACTCTACATTCCTTTTTTACCAATAAAATTGTTATTGTTGCTCATGTCCATTTTTCCTCTGTCTCTCTGTGACTAACCCGACACAACTAACCTGATACTATTTTTCCATAGGCCTCTGCCTTAATAATGTTCTTTTATCATAGTTTTTGTATGAATGTTTGATTTCCTAGATATCTACAAAAGCAAACTGAAAAAAATATATTTACATGCACATGATTCATTAGCAGAGTTGTGACCTTTAGAGTGCTTGACTTTGCAAATCTTAATGTTCTTTTAATGTATTTTGTGTGTGTAATACAATCGATTGTATCTCTTGAAAATTCTTTTTGAATCAAGTCAAAGTACAAAGAAGGACTCTAAAAAGCTAATTGCATTTCAGATCTCAGAAAGGAAATCTGTGATAACACTTTTATATTGGGGTTTTTCATTTATTTTCATTCTTATTCACTCCACTCTTATATCAGGGACAAAAATGAGAAGAAAGATAAAACTTCCTTTAAACTCTCTTCTCAGTATCACTTTACCAGAGCTTTGTAACATGTCAGTGCATTCTAGAATCAAAATTTAAGCTTGTCAGTCAAAAAACATGGACATGTAGATCTTCAGAAATAAAATAGATCCATATACCCACTACTATGCTGACTCTTTCCGTGTACTGGTATGGCAATAGTATCTAAGAATAAATGTGATTCAATCAGTAAACTCTCTATAAAAGTATGTGTTTGACAATCAAACTGTGTTTCGCACAAATGGAATTTCTATAAGTCTTTGATTATGTCATAGATTACAAAATTAGAAGAATCTCTTAAGAAGGCAACACAACAGATACATCAAATTCAATGGTAAGAGGCTTAGCATAGCAAAGATAAGTTTGAAGTATGCTTTGTATTTGGAATACCGCATGTTTAACAAGAAGTTATATAAATTAAAATACAAAAAGAATCATGCTTATTTGCCTCTGTCTCCTATGATACATACTTCTGTGAGTAGATGAATTTATTATTTAACTTTCTAGAAATGAATGAATGATGTTTTCTGTTATCCTACCTCTTCCCACACAAACATGACATGACAGGAAACAAGCTTCTTATTTTAACATTCAAATCAATAAGTATTCTAAGAAGTTAACATTTTTTTGCTGTCCATATTTTATGTTTGTTCCAGGTAATGACTCAGATCTGAATGGATGTACATTTGAAAATTACTTGCTGTACTATGAGACAAGCATTTTTGTATGATGTGGACTTTAAAGTCAATTTTTAAAACTTCACCTTGTTAACTAGAAATGTTTGCAAAAAGTCTGATGGGTCCGGCAAGTTTCCCATGTGATTTATGGTTTTCTGAATAAAGCTTCTGTACTCAACAAGGATTCCAGTGGAAACACAAACATCAGAGCCTCCTGCATCCCATATGCAGGATGATATGTTAATGAATAAACACATGCAGGTCAATATTTTTTCTTGAAAACTTTATTTAAAAAGACTAAGGAAATTCACAAAACTAAGGTTGCAGAGTTAATTGCAATTACTTGTACATTAATAATATTGGGCCTTTTAATAAGATAGTCTGCCAGATGTTACCATAGGTAGATATTGCTATGCATAGAGGGATTGGTATGGACAATATAATACACATACAATAGACTTTATAGCTAATCATAGGCATTTTTATGAGCAACTTTGGCATGTTAAAAGAGCAATAGATGGTAGTTATATAACTCAAACATATTTTTTGTTTAATTTATGTCTATTGTAACTTTTGTTTTGCATTTAGCATGAGGCCTCCCCAACAAACTACTCAACCGTCAGTTTCCTCTACAGTTAGAAATCCCATTTCCAGTAAGAGAAGTATTAATTTAAAACATTAATTATGAAATATGTACCATTGCTTGTAACAGTGCTCTAACATTCAGTTTAATTACTTTAGTTCCTTCAGCAAAACAGACTGGATATTCTCCATACACACTTCATCCCAACTGCCCATCAACCTCAGAAATGTAGGTACAGATCCATGAATTATAACAGAAAACCTTAGGAACAATGAGAGGTATAAAATTAGTATTTGTCCAAAGCCTCTTATATTTACTTTGTGTTATTACTTTAGAAGAGTATATGTCCTGTTGGCTATGAGCCCAAACACTAATATATATTCTAATTTTAGAATCTAGTCTCTCCTCAGTAGTGAGACTAAAGAGTTGATGAGAACGACAGCTATTTATGGTACAGTAGCCAATGAATTCTGGATGCAATTAGTTTTATCTGTTAAATACTAAATATTGTTGTATTACTGGTATAGGTCTCAGTTCTGCAATGTATTAAAGCATATGCCCAACAATAAGCATCTGAGTAATTTCATTGATTTCAGTGGATCTACTCACATCTTTAAAGTTAGGCATGTACTTAAGCCATGCTGAATTGGGATCATAATTCCTACCTATATTTTCATTTCAATCTCTATATAATTTAAAGCCAAATTCTTTATGGACTTACTTCTGTGCAAACCCCACACTGTCTTTAATGTTTTCACAGCAGAGCAGATCTCATAACCTGTAACTGATACCATTTAAAACAACACGTTTTATTCATATTTCAGAATAATATTATTGTCTATACAAATGAAGGAGCAGTAAATTAATTTATTTATATTAACTAAAATAATAAAATAAATACTGCAATAATATATTTTTGTCATTCATGAATGTGAGGATATAACATATAATTTTCACTAATATTATTTTAATTAGAATACATTTGTTATTTATTATTACAACATGCACATTTATTTTGCATTATTAGGATAGAATCCATGGAGGTTGACTCTGTACCTTCCCCAATGAGGAAAGTGAGTTCATTTCTATGTATACAAACCTTAGTTCTCCTATATTCTGATAATCATTGTATAAAGCAACTTTTAAACTCCCAGGCTCCTCAGGAAAATGCTTGAGTACATGCTTATTTTTAAGCATGTGTCAAGGCTGATTCCACAAGCCATAAAGAAATAAAAATCAGGAACAGTCAACATGGATTCACCAAGGGCAAGTCATGCCTGACCACCTGATTTCCTTCTATGATGAGATAACTGGCTCTGTGGATATGGGGAAAGTGGTGGACGTGATATATCTTGACTTTAGCAAAGCTTTTGATGCTGTCTCCCACAGTATTCTAGCCAGCAAGTTAAAAAAGTATGGATTGGATGAATGGACTATAAGGTGGATAGAAAGCTGGCTAGATTGTCGGGCTCAACGGGTAGTGATCAACGTCTCGATGTCTAGTTGGCAGCTGGTATCAGGTGGAGTTCCCCAGGGGTCAGTCCTGGGGCCGGTTTTGTTCAACATCTTTATTAATGATCTGGACGATGGGATGGATTGCACCCTCAGCAAGTTAGCAGATGACACTAAGCTGGGGGGGAGAGGTAGATATGCTGGAGGGTAGGGATAGGGTCCAGAGTGACGTAGACAAATTGGAGGATTGGGCCAAGAGAAATCTGATGAAGTTCAATATGGACAAGTGCAGAGTCCTTCACTAAGGAAGGAAGAATCCCATGCACCGCTACAGGCTGGGGAACAACTGGCTAAGCAGCAGTTCTGCAGAAAAGGGCCTGGGGATTACAATGGATAAGGAGCTGCATATGAGTCAGCTGTGTGCCCTTGTTGCCAAGAAGGCTAACTGCATATTGGGAGCATTAGGAGCATTGCCGGCAGATCAAGGGAAGTTATTTTCCCCTCTATTCGGCATTGCTGAGGCCTCATCTGGACTATTGCATCCAGTTCTGGGGCCCCCACTATGGAAAAGATGTGGACAAATTGGAGAGAGTCCAGCGGAGGGCAACGAAAATGATCAGGGGCTTGGGGCACATGACAGGCTGAAGGAACTGGGCTTGTTTAATGTGCAGAAGAGAAGAATGAGGGGGATTTGATAGCAGCCTTCAACTATCTGAAGGGGGTTTCAAAGAGGATGGAGCTCTGCTGTTCTCAATGGTTGCAGATGACAGAAAAAGGAGCAATGGTCTCAAGTTGCAGTGTGGGAGGTCAAGGTTGGATATTAGGAAACACTATTTTATAGCAGGTTGGTGAAGCAGTGGAATGGGTTACCTAGGGAGGTGGTGGAATCTCCATCCTTAGCGGTTTTTTAAGGCCCGGCTTGACAAAGCCCTGTCTGGGATGATTTAGTTGGTGTTGGTCCTGCTTTGATCAGGGGGTTGGACTAGATGACCTGCTGAGGTCTCTTCCAACCCTAATCTTCTATGATTCTATGAAAAGAGATAAACCTAATCACGTCTTTCTAGACATTTCCTGATCTACTTACATATCTGAGGTTTCAAATGAGTAGTTTCTAGGTATGATTTAATGATTTTTCATACCTGGCGCAAGCTCTTACAGCATTGTTCCAGCCATGTCCTTGCTCTCCAGGAGAATGCAGAATGCTCTCCTATGCATGCAGTCAGACTTTTTAACCCTTTACAGGTAAAGCAAGTAGAGAACAGCTACCAAGAAGAATGTTATAGCTAACTGGCTGGCTGGGTGTCCATAAAAGGGAGCTACCTCCCCCACCCCTCTTCATTTATCACAGCATGTTTAAGTGCTTGCATGTTTTTCAGAACAAGGATGTTTTTCTGAAGCACTAGTTGTTAAATTCTAGCAGTTAGTTTCTAAGGACTGGTCTACACTATGAGTTTAATTCGAATTTAGCAGCGTTAAATCGAATTAACCCTGCACCCATCCACACAACGAAGCCATTTATTTCAAAATAAAGGGCTCTTAAAATCGATTTCTGTACTCCTCCCCGACAAGCGGAGTAGCGCCAAAATCGATATTGTCATTTCGAATTAGGGTTAGTGTGGCTGCAGTTCGATGGTATTGGCCTCCGGGAGCTATCCCACAGTGCACCATTGTGACTGCTCTGGACAGCAATATGAATTTGGATGCACTGGCCAGGTAGACAGGAAAAGCCCCGCGAACATTTGAATTTCATTTCCTGTTTGCCCAGCACAGGAGAGCATAGGTGACCACAGAGAGCTCATCAGCACAGATAACCATGCAGGCCGATAATCGAAAAAGAGCACCAGCATGGACCATACAGGAGGTACTGGATCTGATCGCTATATGGGGAGAGGATTCAGTGCTAGCAGAACTTCGTTCGAAAAGACGAAATGCCAAAACTTTTGAAAAAATCTCCAAGGGCATGATGGAGAGAGGCCACAATAGGGACTCATATCAGTGCTGCATGAAAGTTAAGGAGCTCAGACAAGCGTACCAGAAAACCAAAGAAGCAAATGGAAGGTCCAGGGGAGAGCCGCAAACATGCCGCTTCTGCGCTGAGCTGCATGCAATTCTAGGATGGGCGGAGGAGACTGTGGGAACTATGGGATAGCTATGGATAGCTACCCACAGTGGAACGCTCCGGAAATCGATGCTAGCCCCAGTATATGGACGCACACCGCCAAATTAATGTGCTTAGTGTGGCCGCATACATTCGACTTTATACAATCTGTTTCCAAAATTCAAATTATATAAAAATATATATTTATATATGTCCCCTAGTGTAGACATACCCGAATTATATAAATATATTTATTTATATATGTCCCCTAGTGTAGACATACCCTAATAGTCCATCCTTTGAATACAAAAAATAGGGATTTAGCCACATCATGCCATTGCCAAGTTATATAGCAAAATGCTTGAAATCTGTTCTGAAATGAATCCCAATATGTTAACATTACAAGAATGTTGTAAGCATTCTCAATCGTCCTTATGCAGGAACTTTAGAGGTAAGGTTACACTTAAAAGAAATCTCAACATTTTAAGGGATGCAAAGGCACAGTTAAGGCACCCAGACAACCTTAACTTTTTGCTGTAGTGGCACTAGCCTCCAATCTTTCCTTGTTCTTATCTTACATAAAGTCTGAACAGTCTTGTAATTTTTTTATCCTTAAGTATTTTGTCTGAGAATTTTTGCTTTATAGCCATATATGTCAAATGAAAATATCTCTGGTGCCCAGTTGAAAAGAGCTATTTTTTTGAATTACTGTAAATGCTGGTTGCCAGAAAAGGATTCTGAGAGGGCTACTGAGTAGAGAAATGAGGCATGGAGGGGAAATAGAAATCACTATGAATGGGCATCATTTTGAAAATGAAGGCAGCATATATATGTACTGTACTATATTCAAACTACATGAATGATGTATACACCCGTACCATTATGCATTAAGTCACTATGCATGAAGCGTAGTCTCACATTTGAGCAATATTTATCAAAATAGTTTAAATGTTTTACCTTAATGTTTTATAGAATCTATAATTTATTGTTAAAGTGCATTAATAAATAGCACATGTATTATTCTATTATTAATACCTTTCCATGCACTTAGCCTGAGACAGTGACTGGTCCAACAAGACTGTCATTGATAAGCCCACCTCATGATGGACGTATGGGTAAGATTTTTTGTTTTTTAAGTACCTGACTAGACATAATGTATTATATATCTATAATGCTTAGTTTAAAGCATATGTGTAAAGTTAAATACATGCTTGAGTGATTTGTTGAATAGGAATGGATTGCTGATTTGAGCCCTCTGACCTGTAAGGAAGGTATTGTGGAGATATCAGTCCAGTAAGAAGGAGCTAGTTAAGAAGCAGAAATGAAGTGGTCTGCTCAGTACTTATCTTTTCTGGCCAGTGGGTGACCTTCCTTAAACTAAGTAATGTTTGCTAAACAACCATTGTTAATAGTTGCAGAAAAATTAAACTAATGTAATGCTCAGAAACAGAAGTGATTTACTTGTGGTGCATGCACAGCCTTTTACTTGATTAGTTCACTGTCTTATTAGTTATTACAGATTAACATTGTCTTAGTACAGATATTTGATGTGAAAAGGAAAAAATGAAGCTTGGTAATGAAAGTAAGAAAGTCCAAATTGGAAGCTTCATAAGAGTTGATTTCTCCTAGCACAAAGGTAGGGTGAGAATGGGGAATGGCTCTGGTGGCTTTAAGTCACCTTTGCACCTTCCCAATACTGGGTTGTTCTGGGGTTGGGCATTGGAGAAGTCCCTGAGGTAAACTGGACAACCCTGGAGGCATGTCCATGTTATGGAAACCTTCCTGGGGTGTACTATGTTTCCCAGATCTTCTGCAGTGCTATGTACTGTAGACCCATCTCCAGCATGCCCATCTCACCTCCAGCCTTATCCCCAGCATGCTTCCTTATACCACAGCTTGTGGGGGAGTCCTCAGGAGGCAGCCGTAGGGCTGGATTCTGCAGTTCCTGCAACAGGGTAATCCTCCACCAGCTGGATATAGATTTTTTAGGGGCCCTTTTCGTTCCTCTAGCCATTTTACATGATGTAAAAAAGCTGGAGCAAAGGCGAAGACTCCCAGAGCTACAATGGCATTCCTCATATGTTTAAAGTTCTGCACATGCTTAAGTGTTTCACAGGATCAGGGCTAGATTGTTCAGCACCTTGCCGGATTGAGTCCTTAGTTTGTGTGCAGTACACACGATTTTGTAATTGTAATACACATTCTTTTATTTCTACTTATCAGTAATCATTAATGATTTTATCATCTATTTCATATTTTATTTAAATGTTCAGATCCTCCGAAGCTACATTTTTCCTTTCAAGATGTTTGTATGTCTAGAGCTTTGGATAAGCATTTTGTCATGATGTTTAAATATAAATAAATGCATGAAATGAATTAAATAATAAAACTGAGCATAAATGTAAATCAGAGTCAGTGCTAGGCATGAGCACACTAAGTAATTGCTTAGGGCCCTGAGCAGCTCAAGGGGAGCCCTATTCGCTTTTTATTATTTGTTTTTTTGGGGGGGAGGGAGTATTCCTGTTTAGAGCCCTAATGGGCTAGCACTGCCTCTAATATCAACACAATTAAATGCTTTGCACTTTTCAGTATTCAGCCCAAAGAAAACAAAGGTTTGCAGTTGACAAAGTTCAGTGAATCAAAGCAAGCTGGTACAATAGGCATAGTGCTTACAAAATTGACTATTAATACAGAAAGCAATTTATTGGTAAACTAAAGAAAGCTTCTTAAGAAAGGATGGGTGAAAGAGAGAAACAATAATTGGAGAATTGAAGCAGTTCGGTGGATGCTATTTTAATATTTTAATTAACAACAACAGGAAAAAGAAACTAACAAAAGAGTTGGGCCAATTTTTTCAGCCAAAACCTCTTTTTACCAAAATATTTAGATTTGGGTTGATCAGTATTTCACAAATGGATGTAGAATTTGTCAGATTATTTCAGTTGAAAAAAACCCTTAAACTTTTTTTTATTTATTGAAAAGCTCCAAAAAAAAATTGTTTGGGGTCAACTGAAATAAAATTTTGTTTTAAATTTTTGGTATAGTTAGTGAAGTGAAAAATTAGCTATTCACACAGCTCTACGCAATTTTAAGACTATGTTACTCCCTCATACATATACTAGTTGTGGTCACTTTCTGCAGCCACAACCTGCCTAGCGCTATCCTTCACTTTTTGTCATCAGAGCTCTCCACCTGGCATAAACCTGTGATGAGTTTGGCCCAAAGTATATAAACTAAGATTCTTACCTTTGTCTCCAAAAAGGATACCTTCAGTAAAGCGTGTACTTCATTTTTAATATTGTTTTTAAATCAATTGTTCATTATAGGTAGTGTTTCTTATAAAGGTTGTCAATCATTGGGACTAACAGCAAGTCAAAATAGCATAGCAGGATCTCTAAGGTAACTAGATACAGCTCATGCTTTTCAAGATGTTACAGTTTTTGTAAGGAGAATGAAATTAAATCTTGCCTTTCCTCATAATAAATCTATGTAGTGTAAAGGCTGTATTGTGTATTTTGCCTTTCCAAAAAAGAGAAGACATTGTGCAAGCTAACTGTAATTTATACACGTTTTTATTCTTGTTGGAGGGCCTGATTTTGAAACTATGGGTTCCAAAATTTGCACAGGCGGTTAGAGCATATATAGCTCTTTGCACCTGCAATCATGGTATTTGCACACAAAAATCTGTCTCTAATGTAAACAAAGTGGTCAAAAGCTTTGTTTTATGTCTCATCTGAAAGGCAACACTTCCACCAGCACAATATTGCATTCATTATACTTGGGATATGGCTTCTGTAATTACTCAGAGAGACCAGTGCTACCCACTGAATCACCTGAACCACTTCCTGCAGCACCTACATCTCACTTCGAAGTTTCTCATCCAAATATTGACAAGACTCATTTTTTTAACTTGCATGAACTGTGGGAATCACAGAACAATGTGATATGGTTCCAGACCATGCAAGTGCATTGCATTCACAGTTTTGAATCATAAGAACAGAAAAATGGCCATACTGGATTAGACCAATGGTCCATCTAGCCCTGTAGCTTGTCTTCCCACAATGGCTGGTGCCAGATGCTTTAGAGGGAATGAACGGACAGGGCATTATCAAGTGATCTATTACTTGTCATCCAGTCCAGCTTCTGGCAGTCAGAGGCTCGGAGGACACCCAGAGGATGACTATCTTGGCTAATAGCCATTGATGGACCTATCCTCCATGAACTTGTCTAATTCTTTTATGAACCCAGTTATACTTTTGGAGGTGTGTTGTGTGAAGAAGTACTTCCTTATGTTTGTTTTAAACCTGCTACCTATTAATTTCATATTATTATACATTTTCAGATTGATTTTAAAATACATAATACAAATATAAAAATGTCCTTTTTTCCTGTTTCATCACTTTCTCCCTTGTCTTGTCTTTCAGTTGTTTGAAAAAAAGTCACTTAACCAGTCTAACATTCTGATAAATAATACACGTGTAGTGTGCAATAACTGATAATACATTTTTCCTTTAAAATATAAACTTTGAGAATTTCTTCAACAATTTTTGAAATCTATTGAAGTATAAAAATGCCTCAGATCTTTTCACTGCATTGATTGCATTAACAGGTCAACACCAGTAAGAATACCACATAATGGACATTCGTTTACTTCATCATCCGGCTCACAAAGTACTAGAA
The DNA here is from genome assembly GCF_013100865.1 of Trachemys scripta elegans. Taxonomy (NCBI): domain Eukaryota; kingdom Metazoa; phylum Chordata; order Testudines; family Emydidae; genus Trachemys; species Trachemys scripta. The sequence goes on from NC_048302.1 coordinate 124,991,027, forward strand.
TAGGCTTATGGGATACTTCTGGTTTCAGAACTCCTCAGTTGTATGCATGTACACCACCTTCCTCACAGACATCTGTAACAAGACATCCAATCACCATCTCCAGTCTTCTACAGAGGCAACATGTAGGCAAGTAAATTCTATGAATTATCAAAATGAAATTATTTGCTTTGAAAAGTTTTCAAGGTACAATATAAATTATTGATTATGCAATGCACAAGTTATAATTTTGGAAAATTTGGGGTATAATATCAATATACCTTTTGTTTTAATTTGTATAATAATAATATAATAAAGATATAGAAAAGCTTAAATCTAATAATTTTAATATTTGCTTTTAAGCAAAGTCCCAGTTTTGAAAAATTCAATCTATATAATAATTTAGTAATCACTATTGTGATGGCAACTTTAATGTACTTCTTTTCCCCTTAGTTAATCCCTTGAAATCTGTAATTATTCCGAGGCAAAAAACTTGAATAAGAAGTTACTACCACTGATCTTTTTGGCAAATACCCTGAGAGGTTTTAAAAAATGTAATGTTATTTGAATGTAGGTCTACCTTAAGCCCCTGTAGCTAGCCCATGTCAGCTGACTTGGGCTCGCAGGGTTTGGGCTGTGGGGTTATAAAATTGCAGTGTAGACATTTGGGTTTGGGCTGGAGTCCAGGCTCTGGAACTATTCCCACTCCCAGAGCTCAGCCTGCAGCCCAAATCCAAACATCTACACCTCAATTTTACACCCCTGCAACCTGAACCCCATGAGCCAAGTCAGCCGCAGATGTTTAATTGCAGTGTAGGCATGCTCTGAAAGTCTTGAAATCAACAGTAGTGGTGGCCTTGCCTTCTTGAAAAAACTGTAGATGCAGAGGATAAACATGCAAGAGCGAGTGGTTCTATTTGGCTGCAGTTTAGTTTTCATAAATAGCATGCACTTGGCATCTAGGTAGGGTGACCAGATGTCCTGTTTTTAAAGGGACAGTCCAATTTTGGGGGACTTTTTCTTATATAGGCACCTATTACCCCCTCACCCATCCCATTTTTTCACAGTTGCTATCCGGTCACCCTATCTCTAGGGGTTATTGGGGCTTCAGATGCTGGGCAACATGAGCCTGTTTATGGTCCTTCTGCAGCTGGCACCCAGATAGTAGCAGGGGGAAGCTGGTGTCAGCTTTGGCACCTCCATTCACCCCACCCGCCTCTTTCCCAACATCACCAGTGGTAACATCAAAACCTTCCCTCCTCCAAAGTTTCAGTGATGGTAAAGACTAGGGAAAGAAAACAGAGCACATAAATGGGTATCCTGGAAGTAGTTCTATAGGATCTGGGGAAAAGGAATGAACCAGGTGAACTGGAGATACAAATGTGGTAGAAGGAGTGTTCTGAAGAGATGAACTAGAGGCCCTGGAAGGACAAAGGTATTAAATGTGGGGCTGAATGGGAACCCTGAAGAGACAGTAGGGTTTCAGCTGTGAACAATGAATTTAGGAATGTCTGGCATATGTAGAGAGATTCTTTTAGTGCAGGAATGAACAGTAGTGGTGGGGATAAACTGAGGAAGCATCTGTAATGAAGGTGCTGTAGGTAGTAGTTGGAAGGATGGATAGGATGTTGGAGAGTGAGGGGCAGTTGAGTGAGGAGGAAGAGGAACTGTGTGGAAAAGAAACCAGTAGATCCTGAGAGATCCTACCAGAAGAAATGAACTGGTAGTGGTCTGGATAGAAGCTGGAGAGAACTAGGAGGAGCTGATGATTGAGAGCCCCTGGGACTGAGCAGGAAGACTAGAAGGAATTCAGAAAGGATGGGGTAGAATAATTAGCAGGTGAGAGAAAGAAGGAAGAAAGGAGTCCAGAGATGGAAAAGAGAGAAGTGATGACACTCAGGGGAGAAAGAAAATATGGAGAGAAGTGGGGATTGAAGAAAAAGAGAAAGATCTAGGTGGAAAAATAGTAAAGGGGGTACAAAACAGTGAGTGGGGTTGGATAAGAGGGACAAGATGAAAGGAATTAAAGAAGAATGGACACTGTAACAGATCATTTGAGTAAAACAGGGAATTGAAGGAAAAGACAAAATTAGAGGAAAGGAAATGCTGTTTTTCAAAGAACAAAAAGAGAAAGAAGAAGCTCGGACATATATGAGGGATAGACTGAAACCAGAAAGAAAGAAATGGAAGAGAAGATGCAAGAAAAGACACAAATTTTACATTATCACATTTTATTTTTTATATTTATTGCATTTTAATTACATGTCCTGTAGCTCAATAAGTTTGAGGGGAAGGAAACAGAGAGCAGTTATGTGCATTTAATGTATATTGATATTCCTGGCCATCTAATAGCAATTGTCTTGATTGCTACTTTCATTATATTATCACCTTCCCCAATCGCTAAGCATTTCCATCACAACACTGTGCCCTCATTTGCCAGAATTCCTACCTCAACTTCACCCTCACTGTGGGCCCAACACTCATCATCACCCACATAAACACTCAGCAGTGACTGCAGGAAGTGAGAGTCACTTTAGCATAAAAAGTACTGAATGCATCATAAAGATAGCTGGAGTACCTGCACAGAAGCTAGCCCACAAGCTTTGTACAGCCAAGGTAGGAGTTCCATGAGGACTTCAATGTTAATTCTTCATGGATGAAAGTGCACATCTCCCATGAAAACTTTATGATTAGAGTTGTCAATTAATTGTAGTTAACTCACGCAATTAACTCCAAAAAATTAACTTTGATTAAAAATTTTTTTTGCAATTAATTGTGCTGTTAAACAATAGAATACCAATTGAAATTTATTAAATATTTTTGGATGTTTTTCTACATTACACTGATTTCTATTACAACACTGAATACAAAGTGTACAGTGCTCACTTTATATTATTTTGTATTACAAATATTTGCACTGTAAAAATTATAAACAAAAGAAATAGTATTTTTCAATTCACCTCATACAAGTATTGTAGTGCAATCTCTTTATTGTGAAAGTGTAAATTACAAATGTAGGGTTTTTTTGGTTACATAACTGCACTCAAAAACACCTGAAAGTTAGAGAAGGAGTTTGCATGACACTTTAGTAGGCGGCGTTGCAAGGTATTTGCATGGCAGACATGCTAAACATTCGTATGCCCCTTCATGCTTCGGCCACCATTCCAGAGGTTATGCTTCCATGCTGATGATGCTCTTTAAAAAAATAACACGTTAATTAAATTTGTGACTGAATTCCTTGGGGGAGAATTGTATGTCTCCTGTTCTGTTTTACCCACATTCTGCCATATATTTCATGTTATAGCAATCTCGGATGATGGTCCAGCACATGTTTGTTTTAAGAACACTTTCACAGCAGATTTGACAAAACGCAAAGAAGGTACCAATGTGAGATTTCTAAGAATAGATACAGCACTCGACCGAATGTTTAAGAATCTGAAGTGCCTTCAAAAATCTGAGAGGGACAAGGTGTGGAGAATGCTTTCAGATGTCGTTAAAGAGCAACACTCTGATGTGGAAACTACAGAACCCGAATTACCAAAAAAGAAAATCAACCTTCTGTTGGTGGCATCTGACTTAGATGATGAAAATGAACAGCTCTGCTTTGGATTGTTATCGAGCAGAACCTGTCATCAGCATGGACACACATATTCTGGAATGGTGATTGAAGCATGCAGGGACATATGAATCTTTACCACATCTGGCACATAAATATCTTGCGATGCCAGCTACAACAGTGCCATGCAAACACCTGTTCTCACTTTCAGGTGACATTGTAAACAAGAAGTGGGCAGCATTTTCTCCTGCAAATTGTAACTAAACTTGTTTGTCTGAGCAATTGGCTGAAGTAGGATTTAGTGGACTTGTAGGTTCTAAAGTTTTACATTGTTTTGTTTTTGAATGCAGTTATTTTTTGTACATAATTCTATATTTGTAACTTCAGCTTTCATTATAAAGAGATTGCACTACAGTACTTGTATTTGGTGAATTGAAATATACTTTTTTTTACAGTGCAAATATTTGTAATAAAAATAAATATAAAGTGAACACTGTACACTTTGTATTCTGTGTTGTAATTGAGAGTCCTGTGGCACCTTTAAGACTAACAGATGTATTGGAGCATAAGCTTTCGTGGGTGAATGCCCACTTCATCGGATGCACGCATCTGATGAAGTGGGCATTCACCCACGAAAGCTTATGCTCCAATACATCTGTTAGTCTTAAAGGTGCCACAGGACTCTCTGTTGCTTTTTACAGATCCAGACTAACACGGCTACCTCTCTGATACTTGTGTTGTAATTGAAATCAATACATTTGAAAATGTAGAAAACATTCAAAAATATTTAAATAAATGGTATTCTATTATTAACAGTGTGATTAATCGTGATTAATTTTTTTAATCGCATGATTAACCACAATTAATTTTTTTAATCGCTCGACAGCCCTATTTATGATATATCCAAAAATTGCAATTCTGATGTAAAATTGCAAGCTTCCTTCCCAAAGCTAGTAAGAAGCACCATTCTGTCCCAAGACCAACAGACAGAAAAATTTGGAGTTTGTAGGCCAAGCAGTTTTGGAAATATGACAAGCCAAAAAGAAAGAAAGAGAAATTAAGTTGACCTTAATTTTTGAACCCCCATATCTTCCAAAAGTATTATGCAATTTGCCCCAGAAATGTCTTCCGTGGACTATGATCTGGCTTGTGAAATGACATATGCATTTGATGGATTCGGGAAAAATGGGTGATAGAGGATTGGGTAGAAAACTGGACTTGTAATAATGGAAAGATATCTTGAGCTTCAACCACAGGAACAAGGGTCTGATCTCAGTTTCTGGTGTAAATCCAGTAATTTAAATGTAGTGTAATAGGGTTTCTCTGAATTTACACCAGTATAACTGAGATGAGAGTCTTACCCTAGTGTCTTTTAAACAATTAGAATCCTAATTCTAAGTATGGGGCTCAATCCTATTCACAAGTACACTGACTCATTTTCATGTTCCCTGTAAAATCACTTACCACATTTGCACTTGCATACATAGAAACAGCTTTGTCAAAACTCACAGCAACATGTGGTCCTTTATGGTTGTTTTTTTATTAATATTTATAATTATTTTTCATTTTTCATTTTTCATTCTTTTATTCTTATTTTTCTTAACAAAATAGATTTCTAAAAGCACTTAAACAAGTGAATGCAATGATTCTTTAACTTTATGTAAAAATATTTATACCTTTTTATTTTTAAATCTTCCTTATTATAGGATCTACTAATCTTGGAGGACGTTCAGTAGAAAGATAAGCAAATGTCTGCAATCTGTATTGTTCAATAAGCATCTGGAGAAACCCTCCACTAGTTTGTGTACATCGGAGAGTACATGTAATTTCTATAAAATGTAATATTGGAATAAAACAACAAACTGGTCACCTTGGTAAAAGCACTCTTAAAATAATAGTGCTAATTAACATCCACAGTTCTTTTAAATGGAAATGGAAAATTTTTTACTGTTCTTAAAATCTTTGACCAAAAATTTATTGCATAAATATTCACGCTTTTGTAACCAGGCATCAAGACTAACATGACTGCATATTCAATAAGAACTTCTTTAAAGTACTCTTCTGTTGGTGAGAGCTTATAAATTCTCTGAATCATCAAACTAGCCATGTATACGAGTAGCTGCAAAGTGCATATTTGTTTAAATGATTGTGCATGTATACACTATTGTGTGCATGCTCTGTATTAGAGATGGGTCTAGATCAAAACTCCAGATCCTAACATCTTAATCTTTGGTGGTATTTGAATCCAGGATACCAGATCTTGATTCCTATTCAAAAGACCACTGTTGGCTTCCACTAGAGAAATGCACAAGTTTTCTGGGATTTTAAATTCTGGCAGATACTACTGTGCCCATGAGTATAATGAAGTAAGAGATTCAATACTCCACAAAGTCCACCACTGGATTTGGTTGGCACTCCCCACTTGCCAGACAGAGAGTAAAGTGGGGGAAGAGCAGCAGGTACTCCCATGAAGAGACTGGAGGTCTGTCCGCTACCTAACACAGCAATAATGAATGGGGGTCTGGAGACCAGCAGGATGCTTGGATGATAGAGGTCTTTTGAGAACAGCTTTTGGTCTTGGAAGAACAGCTGTTCTTATGAAATTTCCACCATTTTAGTTCAGATGCTTGGTCTGAATTTGGATCCAAACTGCTACCCAGGTTTGAATAAAAATCTCAATTCCAACTTTGACAGCATCCAATTTTAAGCACATCTGGGTCAGCCCATTTCAATTCAATACACAATTTTCTATTGCTCATAACTGATACATTAAAAAAAACATTTTTTTCAAAACAAGCAAAGGCTTCTTTGAGGCTTATGTCCATAGCAAGTTTCAAGCTACACATTTGAGATATTTCTATTGCAGACATGTTCAGAAATGTGTGGTTAATATTATGTTACTTTATTTATTTTACAGTAGAAAGTTTTGTCCCCACTCTCCTCTAACTCAGATAGCAGACAAGATTCCCAAATTATTCACCTTCAGGCAGAATTTTATCCCAAGGTGAATGATTTAGACAGATATTAACATTAAAACAATGACAATGTACATTCTTCCACTCTGCTTACAATACCTCTGAGAGGTGAAGTTATAAAAATGTCATTGCAAGCTTCCATACTAAATAAGTCTCAATGATTTCCATATCAGATTAGTTCAGATGACAAGTAAAATACATTTTTCTGAACTGCCATCTCATCTCACTGCAAACTCATCCTGGGATCTGAAAGTCAAGCCGTGTTCTTTCTGGCTTCTGAAAGCCAAATTCTGCCCTTTGTTATAACTTTTGAACTTCACTGCTTTCTGTGGAATTGCGCAGATGCAACTGAGGGCAGAACGGAACACAATGACATTGCACAGTTGGCTCTTCAAATGGAACTTACTTGGCAGTTTTGTTGATGTTAAACACACCTGGAAAGAATCCAGTTCACTCTTAGAGCTGTTGATTCTGCAGAGCTGACAGTAATTAAAAGTAGTAAAAACTTTCTGTCATTAAAATAAGCAGCTGTGACTCTGAATAGACACAGGGAGCAGATTGTGAGTAGGAAGGTACCATATTTACATAGTCATTTTTCATTATAAAAGTAAACTAACTAAACTGTGCCTCAACCGAGCTTGTCCCCCTCTACCTTTTGAATGGTAGCACTACAACCCTACTGGTTTCCTTTAGTGAATCTTCTTACCCTTCAAAGTTCTTTGACCCCCACTTGGTAAAAGGCAGCACGTAGTGAGGAAGGCCTGTCATCCTCCTCTTCCCCTCAGGCAGCAGCAAAACTTTTGGTGCGCAACATGAAGTTCCCCTTCCCAACACACACACAGCCTGCAGGAGGCAGCCTGAGGTCCTCTCTTTCCTCACTCCTTTTCCCAGGTAGCAGCATGACTTCTATAGGAATGCTCACCCACACAGTTTGAATTTATCTCTCGAGCTTAGTTATACTTCTGAAAAGTAATTTACTCAATGAAATGTGCCATATTGCACCAAGTGGCAAGCATAGGATATTTTCAAAAGACTTTAACAGGGGAAAATATGCCTGCGGTCCCTTACTAAGGTAGTATCTATCTTAGGGTTTTATACTGCTGCCCATCCTGAAATATCTGGGTGCCTTCTACGTAGTCAATAGCAATAGCTAAATTCCTGTTGGACTTCATGGAGTCTCTGGAACGTCTCTCTTTTCAAAGTCAAGACACTGATTGGGGTAAGGTTTTGGGAATTTTTTTTTTACATGGACGTTGATAGGGATTTAGGAATAAATGGGGTGTTCATAGTATTTTTGGTTATGCTGCAAATTGCTCAATATTGTAAGTTGGTCAAAAGCTATTATCTAGTAGTCCACTTGGTGGCTGCCAATCCAACCCTGAAACCTACAGCAAGAGTTTATAACTAGATCATATGAAATTTAAAACAACATCATCATATAGTGGATCTAATTTACAGTACAGACTAATTACTTGCAAAAATAATTTTCTTAAATGGAAACCACGTGTGACCTAAGCAAAGAAAAAAAGGAGTATCTTATATTGGTTAACTTCCCATGTTGTCATTTTTTGTTAGTGTTTTTTTTTAGCATTGTACAACACAAAAATGATTAAAATATTTAAAAGAGAATTTCTTTAAAAAAAAAAAAGAAGGTGTTTTCTGTAATACACTGTACACAAAGGTCCAAACACTACGCTCATATTTAAGCATCTCCTATTGAAGTCAATGGAAGTTTAACTTTTAGCCACATGTTGCAGTCCTGAGCAGTTTTCCAATGAGCCATAAGTTCCTGAATACAAACATAAATAATAAAACTGCTGAACCATCCATAACTATTGGTTCACAAACATTAACATGAAAACTTATACAGTATTGTTGCTCTGGAGATTTCACTCTCCTTCATCTAAAATGAAATTTGCAATAGAGCAACGGTACACCAGAGGGTGCTAAATTACCTTTAAACAAAATAATTTCAGTCATCAGATTTTTGTAGGCAATTCATGGCTTGCTAGTATAAAAGCTGTGAAGTGTTCTGGTCCTCTCAGTTCAGGGAATGTTTAAAAAAAAGCTAGAAATCATACAAAGGAAGGCAACACAATGATACAAGGCTTTGAAGATAAAACACACAAGAAGAGACTGAAGGAACTATAATTAAATTCAGAAAAAATACTCTGAGAGAGCATGATCTATAGTCTTCAAATACCTTAAAGGTAATAACAGTAATGGAAGCAGAGAATTAGTGACACTGGTAGGGCAAGGAGCAATGACCTGCAGGAGAGAAATATTTAGGCTAGATATAGGAAAACATTCTTAACAGAATAATTTGGCAATGGAGTAGACTCCCAGGGGATAAGGTCACAGAACCATCACTGTGGATATTCAAGAATACATGAGATAAGATGTTGGTGGGAATGATGTAGTGTATAGTCCTGAAAAATGCAGGGGTCGGCCTGAATGACCCGTTTTTTTTTGTCTGACCCGTTTAGCTACAATTCTATGTATTTCAGCTCTTTATTCCTTACTTAAATACAAATTATACAAAAGGGCTAAATTGTGTCTTTTTGAGTTTCAGTTATCAGTTACAATCATGTGTGTGTGAAAATGTACTGTACTAGCCATAGGAACCTCCAGGGGCAGTTGTGAGCACTCTGAGGGCATGTCTACACTTACCTCCTGAGGGATCGATCCAGCGAGGGTCAATTTATCGCAACTACTGAAGACGCGATAAATCGACCGCCGAGTGTTCTCCCTTCAAGTCCGGTACTCCACCAGAGCGAGAAGCGTAGGCAGAGTTGACAAGGGAGCGTCAGCAGTCGACCTACCGCAGTGAAGACACTGTGGTAAATAGATCTAAGTACTTCGACTTCAGCTACGTTATTCACATAGCTGAAGTTGCACAACTTAGATCAATCCCCCCCCCCACCCCGCCCCCGTGTAGACCAGGCCTGAGGTGGCACCACTACTTTTTCAAAGGAGTGTAACATGCACTCTTTCCAGTGCTACTAAATATAGGACGGGGTATCTGAGGCATGGCCCTAACCTCACTCCAACTCCTTTTGGATGTGTATTTATTTTGATGTAAGTAAATCTTAAAAGTGAATCTTAAAACAGCACAATATACCCAGCAACATTTAAACAACAACTATTCAAACAGGAGCAAATTTAGTCGGCCAACCAATCAATCAGCTGCAAAAAAAAAAAAAAAGCACTCTTTTTTACACCCACCATTATATAGTGCTACTCTTGGTACCAACACTTCCCTATGCCTTGCATCCAGGATTTTAGCTACTCCCTGCACAAAAGAAAAAGCTTGACTTGCCTGGGCAATCCCCTGAAGTCTCATACTTATTTGAGATACTCAAACAAAGATGTGAGCGCAAGTGGATCTCAAGAGCCACAACCCTACCCTGTCCTTCAGTTTCTTTGAAAGACAGGAGCATCTGATCAGAACCTCCCCAGCTCCCTAGCTTCCTCTTCCTGCTTTCTCTCAATCCCACATCTTATCGTGTGTATTTTCTTCCTTCATTTACTGTAGTATAGTTTAGCGTAGAGTGTAAAGTTCAACTATTGATTGTTTTTTACATTATTTTTAGTTTTGATGATGCCACAGGCACTTCCCATCAAAACTTGAAGAGTGGAACAATCCAGTAAGGTAAAAATTAGGGCTGTCAAGCGATTAAAAAAATTAATCACGATTAATCACACTTTTAAACAATAATAGAATGCCATTTATTTAAATATTTGTGGATGTTTTCTACCTTTTCAAATATATTGATTTCAATTACAACACAGAATACAAAGTGCACAGTGCTCACTTTATATTTATTTTTGATTACAAGTACTGTAAAAAAAACAAAAGAAATAGTATTTTTCAGTTCACCTAATACAAGTACTGTAGTGCAATCTCTTTATCATGATAGTTGGACTTACAAATGTAGAATTATGTACCAAAAACCTGCCTTCAAAAATAAAATGTAAAATTTTAGAGCATGCAAGTCTATTCAGTCCTACTTCTTGTTCAACCAATCGCTCAGACAAACAAGTTTGTTTACATTTGCAGGAGATAATGCTGACCACCTCTTGTTCACAATGTCACTTGAAAGTGAGAACAGGTGTTCTCGTGACACTGTTGTAGCCGGCGTTGCAAGGTATTTACGTGCCAGATGTGCTAAAGATTCATATGTTCCTTCATGCTTCAACCACCATTTCAGGGGACATGCATCCATGCTGATGACAGGTTCTGCTCGATAACAATCCAAAGCAGTGTGGACCAATGCATGTTCATTTTCATTATCTGAGTCAGATGCCACCTGCAGAAGTTGATTTTCTTTTTTGGTGGTTCAGGTTCTGTAGTTTCCTCATTGGAGCATTGCTCTTTTAAGACTTCTGAAAGCATGCTCCACACCTCATCCCTCTCAGATTTTGGAAGACACTCCAGATTCTTAAACCTTGGGTCGAGTGCTGTAGCTATCTTTAGAAATCTCACATTGGTACCTTCTTTGTGTTTTGTTAAATCTGCAGTGAAAGTTTTCTTAAAATGAACAACATGTGTTGGGTCATCATCCGAGACTGCTACAACATGAAATGTATGGTAGAATGTGAGTAAAACAGAAGAGGGGACATACAATTCTCCCCCAAGGAGTTCAGTCACAAATTTAATTAATGCATTATTTTTTTAACGAGCGTCATTAGCATGGAAACATGTCCTCTGGAATGGTGGCCGAAGCATGAATGGGCATACAAATATTTAGCATATCTGGCACGTAAATATGTTGCAATGCTGGCTACAAAAATGCCATGCAAATGTCTGTTCTCACTTTCTGGTGACATTATAAATAAGAAGAGGGCAGCATTGTAAGAAGAGGGCCTGTAAATGTAAACGAAGTTGTTCATCTTAGCAATTGGCTGAACAAGAAGTAGGACTGAGTGGACTTGTAGGCTCTGAAGTTTTCCATTGTTTTGTTTTTGAATGCAGTTATGTAACAAAAAAAATCTACATTTGTAAGGTGCACGTTCACGACAAAGAGATTGCACTACAGTACTTGTATGAGTTGACTTGAAAAATACTATTTCTTTTGTTTATCATTTTTACAGTGTAAATATTTTAATCAAAAATAATATATCCTTTGATTGCATTTACAACACAGAATACAATATCTATGAAAATGTAGAAAAACATCCAAAATATTTAATAAATTTCAATTGGTATTCTACAGTTTAACAGTGTAATTAAAACTGCGATTAATCACAATTAATTTTTGAGTTAATCATGTGAATTAACTGCGATTAATCGACAGCCCGAGTAAAAAGCTTCAAATCGTGCCCTTTGCATAATATTTATTATTTGTATTTATTTGTACAGTTATACCAATAGCCCCGTTATACTAGGCAGTGGTACAGATATATAGTAAATGACTGTTCCCCCAAAGAGTTTAAGATCTGAGGGCCAGATTTTTTTAAAGGCATTTAGGTACCTTAAGATGCAGTAGGAATTAAATTTTGAAAATTGCCTAGTTGCCTAAGTCCTATTGAAATCAATGGGGACTAGATTCCGAGCACTTTTGAAAATCCCACAAGGTGCCTACTGCATCTTTAGGCACCTAAATACCTGTAAACATCTGGCCCAACTTCCACTGATTTCAAGAGAACCTGGCACTAAGTGCTGTTGAAAATCCCACTAGGCATCTATCTGCCTTTCTAGGGGTCCTAATCCTTTAAAAGGCTGGCTTTAGTTTAAGACAAGATGTAATGTGGGTGAAACAAAGAAAGAAATGAGGATCTGTTCAGGCAATACTCAGTAGAGAGGAACAGGTTACTCCCCTGTATCTGGAGGGCCTTTTAGTTGATTTCCTGTGCAGAACCACGTGACCTGCCCTATCCCCCATGCCAGTCTAGGTAATGGACTTTCAGGTAGTGGAACTGATAGCGCCACACCTCTTTATACACTCTCAGGTCCAAACAAGCAATGCCACAAATATCTGGTAATAGGAGGAAGCGTATACACAGCGCCAAGAGCTAAAGCTTACTGAAAGATCCTGGCAAAGTATGGAGAGTGCATGTGTACCCAAGTGGAGTTGTACAAGCTTTTATCTGAAAAAACTTGTTACAGGTGAGTAACCTGTAATCAACAGATCTGAACTCTATATGTATGGAAAACATATCTGCTTCTTTACTGATAAATCTATAGTTTTACCATATTTCTCCCTGTTAGTCATGCAGCTGCAAGACTCTATTCTGCCTTGCATATTATCAGCAGAATAGTTAACTAAATTACTTTAGTACTGTAGAGAATGCAGAAGCCAGAAAAAACCACTGCTTGAGTTTTCAATCTCAGGTAGAGTTTGCAAGGTTGACTGTTAGAAAAAAGCACTTTTTTACTTGTTAGCCGAGAAAATTTGATCTGGAGCTTGCTGACAGATGATACATGTGGAGCTGCACAATGCCAGTTTTAGAGGGTCACTTTTCAGAGCAAAACCAAACTTAGGGCCTAGTTGTGATCCAGAGATCCACAGAATTGTTTCCATAGCAGTCTGTTCATGGGTCTGTGGATCTGTGGGGGGAGCAGCCAGGCTAGGCAGTCCCCATCAACCCCCAGAGTGACACACACAAAAATAATATGGCCCCTGGCTGTGCTATCTTTTCATGTCTTCTGTACTGGGAAATCTTCCTTTAAGGCAGATTCCACTTCTCAGGAGCAGCTACCAACTGCCTGAGACTTGACAGCATGGGTACACTGAGCACTGCTAGGGAGTGGGGCCAAGGATGTCACAGAGCCAGCCTGGAACCAGACCTCCCAGTGATCTTAGGGGATCCATGTTCCCCCAATAGAACAATGGGGGAGTAAACTCTGTAAGAAGAAGGTTATGGAGTTTTCCTCCCCTTTTACCCACTCTCTTGGGAAGGAATGATAAGGTGCTTTATCCATTTTCGCTTGGTGGAAAGTTCCAATAAACCGAGGGTGTTTTAAATACATGTAAACAAAAAAACGAGTATTATTTTTATAACAAATTAGATTGGCATATCATGAGGTAATAGATGTCATTGGGGTTACTGCTTGTGTTACAAGTATAGCAGTTATTTGCAGTGTCTGCGCCAAGTTACTTGAGAGTCCCTGTGTAGTTTTCTCACTTACCTTTCTCACAAGATGACACTCTTATACCATATAAGGCATCCTCTCAATTATTTATTACTTTGCAATAGAGGGGAAGTCTGCAGCAGACAAATGTTTAGTCTGTGAGTTAACACTTGCCAATTTTGTACAATCAAGCTGATTAAGATGCCAAATTGCCACTGCTTATTTCTGTACTCTCAGGTTCTGCCAGTCAGATCTCTTCACAAGATTGACAAAAGAGAGTAACTAAACAGGATGCAGCATTTTTGGGTACCATCCATTCATAACACTCCCTTTCTCAGCTAGTACTTAATCTGTCTCTGATCAGAAGAAGTGCAGTTCAGTAGTTCACTCCTTCCATGGTTTCTGAGACAGAACTCTATTTTGTTTCTTCCCCAGGCCAGCATGGATAAAACGGTCTGAAAGTACTCTACCTGCAAATCAGCATTGTGTTCCTTTAGCCCTGGACTCCTATTCCTGTAGAGACTTAAACAGAAGCTGTCTCCTAATAAATCCCCTCCCACCATTCACCCTGGCCAAGGCCAGGAAATAATTTTGGCTTCCCTTAATCCTCTTGGCAACAGGAGAGTTCCTAAAAGGAGAAGCTATTGACTGGTAATATTCAGGTCAGAGACACTTTTTACTCTACTTTGAGTACTTTCAACCTTCTAAATTTTATCATCCCTGGAGAATTATGGTTCCAAGGGGCTCCCAAATAAAATAGTCCATTTGTCTATGTCAGGTCCTTTTAGTTCCCAGGGTGAAAGAAAGATGGTTTCAGTGATTCAGAGACTAGTTGGAGGCCATCCACATAGGCCATGAACTTTGGTTTTTATATGCTTTGGGATTATCACATTGATTTTTTAATCCCGTCTTCTGCCCATGTGTGGGACTGTTCATCCATTCCATAGAAAAGAGATTTTTCTGTGGTTTCACACTTGCTCTTTATCAGGGCAGTAGTACCAGTTCTTCTTTTTCAGGCATAAAATGGTTGTAATGGTTGCCAGCCACACTGTGGTATCAGATACTGTGGTTATTTCTCATTATATGTAGCAATGTTGACTTTTTAACTGTATTTGATATTTTCACGTTAATGTCTGTGTCCTATCAGGCATCTGATGTAACAAGAAATACTTCTGGCCCCAATCTGCCCTCAGTTATTTGAGTGCAGCTCCAAGTGACATCTGTTGGAATTGCACCAGGGTGAAAGTAAGCCAGTTATTTAAAGTATGGAGTACCGGCAAGAGCCAGTAAGCCATGACGGACTGGACTGGCTTCCCCAGGCTGGCAAGTTAAAGGGCCCGGGGCTCCCTGCAGCGGCTAGAGCCCAGGGCCCTTTAAATCGCCTCCTGGGCCCCGGTGCTGGAG